>NC_041731.1:105726792-106049917 GCF_004115215.2 Ornithorhynchus anatinus | reverse complement strand
AGAGGATGGATAGAGGAAATAAGGGCTTAGTCAGAGAACAGCATTTGGAGGAGATGTGATTTTAGGGGGGGTTTGAAGATGGGCAGAGTGGTGGTCTGTCAGATACGAAGGAGCAGGGAATTCTAGGTCAGTGGCAGGAAGTGGGTGAATGGTTGGTGGTGAAATAGCTGAGATCTAAGTCCAGTGAGCAGGTTGTTGTTTGAAGAGTGATGTGGGATGAGTTGTGGTAGGAGATTGGAGAGGAGGGGTAGGAGGGAGACTGGAGATTGGGTAGGAGGGGTTAAGATGATTGAATGCTTTAAAGCTAGTTGATGTGGAGGTGGTTGTGTGAGTGTGCGGCAACAGCTGGGTTTTGTATCTGGGGGTGTGTCTGTTTGGGAGGTTTCTCTGTGTCAGCATGCCTTCCCCCCTAAAGACTATAAGCTCTCTGTGGGCAGGGAAAGTGTCTACCAACTCTGTTGTGTCGTACTCCCCCAAGAGCTTGGTACAGTGCTCTGCACACAGTAAGTGCTCAATAAATACCATCGGTGGGGCTATGGACTTCACCACCATCCTCCCAGTTGCACAGCCCATAGTCTTAGTATTATCCTCAAAACTCTTCTCCTCATTCAACCATACATTTTTCATTCAGAAGCAGCATGGCCTAGTGGAAAGAGCCCGGGCCTGGGAATTAGAGAATCTGAGTTCTAATCCTGGCTCTGCCACTTGGCTGCTTTGTGACTTTGGATAAGTCACTTACTTCTCTGAGCTTCAGTTACTTCATCTGTAAAATGGAGATAATGACTGTGAGCCCCATGTGGGACATGGACTCTGTGCAACCTGATTAGCTTGTATCTACCATAGTGCTTAATACAGTGTCTGGCATATTATAATAATAATTAGGGTATTTGTTAAGCATTTATTATATTCTATGTATAGTGTTCTAAGTGCTGGGATTGATACAAGGTAATCAGTTTGTCCCATGGGGCTCACATTCTTAATCCCTATTTTACAGATGAGGTAACTAAGGCACTGAGAAATGGAGTGGCTTGCCCAAGGTCACACAGCAGACAAGTGGCAGAGCTGAGATTAGGACCCATGTCCTCTCACTCCCAGGTCCATGCTCTTTCCATGGAGCCATGCTACTTCTCAAGCAAGTGTTTAACAAATACCATTTAAAAAAAGCCCCCAAAACAAACAAAAAAGCCCACCAGGTTTTGAATCCCCATTTTGGAGCTGAGGGAACCAGTTAGGTTTTATTTTATGGTATTTGTTAAGCGCTTACTATATGTCAAGCATTGAAGCACAGAGAGTTTAACTGACTTGCCTGAGGTCACACAGCAGGTACATGGCGGGCCAGGAATTAGAACCCAGGGCCTCTGAGTCCCAGTTCCTTGTTCTTTCCACTTGGCCATACTGCTTTTAAGACTGGATGAAAAAAATGAGCCTACATAAGGAGTGTTATGTGCAAGATTTAGATGCAGGGTACTTGTAAAGCTATAAATAGAGAACTGCCCATCAGTAATTAGATGCCTTTCTTTTTAAAATTTCACTGAGAAACAGAAAAACAGATGGAAACAGAGAAACGAGCTCTGTGCTGGATTGTTATTATTCAGTAGAGTAGGATGGTGTGATGAAAAAAAAACTTTACCACCAGGTTCCTCTTGACATGTGTGTTGAATAGCTCTACCTGATGCCCCAGATATGAACTCTTATCTCACACCACTCACCATTTTCCTAGAAAGAAAAATTAATTTTTTCAAATTGACAATGATAATACTGCCTTTGGAGTTCAGAGAAGGGATGGGTATTAATGTCCATTTTTATTTTATTAAAAAACACACTCAACTCTGCATTAGCAGATATCTCTAGCAGTGCAACCTGTTCTTGTCATGCAAGTCAGCAGACACTGCATCAAGGTTATGTTTTGGGGAGGAGAAGTTGATGGTTCTTTATCCACATGGCCTACAAGGAAGACCCTTAGACAAGTCTCAGAGATGGCAGCTGGGTGAAAAGAGACTTGAATGAAAACTAACTCTGAGAAACCAAGGCATCCCAGACTGTCTAGATTGTAAGCTCGTTGTGGGCAAGGAATGTGTCGGTTTACTGTTGAATTGTATTCATTCATTCATTCATTCATTCATTAGTATTTATTGAACGTTTACTATGTGCAGAGCACTGTACTAAGCACTTGGAATGTACAATTCGGCAACAGATAGAGACAATCCCTGCCCAATGACGGGCTTACAGTCTAACTGGGGAGAGACAGACAGACAAAAACAAGACAACATAATCACGATAAATAGAATCAAGGGGATGTACACCTCATTGACAAAATGAATAGGGTAATAAAAAGATACACAAATGAGCACAGTGCTGAGGGGAGGGGAAGGGAGAAGGGGAGGAGCAGGGAGGAAGGGGGTTTAGCTGAGGGGGAGTGAAGGGGGAAAGAGGGAGGGAGCAGAGGGAGCAGAGGGAAAAGGGGAAGCTCAGTCTGGGAAGGCCTCTTGGAGGAGGTAAACTCCCAAGGGGTTAGTACAGTGCTCTGCACAGAGTAAGCAGTCAAAAAATATGTTTGAATGTATAAATTAATAAATAATGTATCCCTTTTGTTTGCAGTGCTCTGGAGCTTCTCACCCAATTACTTGTGTAGAACTCATAAAATGCAGGAAGTACATCTAGGCTTAGATATAGATTCACTTCAGAGGGTTAAATTAAAGCCTTTACAATGTTCTCTCATTTCAGACTGTGAGCCCTAGATGGGCTGGAACTGTGTCCAACCTGATTAGCTTAGATCCATCCCAGGGCTTAGTACAGTGCTTGATACATGGTAAGCATTTAACAAGTATTAGTATTATCATTGTCATCATCATCATCTTCATTATTATTGCTTTACAAAACTGGGGTTACTACAGAACTTGAGTAGGTTTTTCCCACCAGTCATTTCTGTTTTACCATTTTGGATGGAGGAACAGAAGGAGGTAAGGAACTTCACATTAGGAATAATGATGATTATGGTATTTCTTAAGTACTTACTATGTGCCAAGCACTGTTCTAAGTGCTGGGGCAGATTCAAAATAATCAGGTTGTCCCATGTGGGGCTCACAGTCTTAATCCCCATTTTACAGATGAGGTAACCAAGGCACAGAGAAGTTAAGTGACTTGCCCAAGGTCACAAAGCAGACAAGTGATCGAGCCAGGATTAGAACTCAAGACCTTCTGACTCCCAGGCCTGTACTCTATCCACTATGCCATCCATTTGTTAAGTAATAAATTATTAATAATTTATGACAAACACCTCTCTATTTCCCTCTCCCTGCCCTATTACCCTCTTTTTCACACTCAAAATAATTTGAGAATTGTGGATAATTCTTCCAAACTTCATTTTCCTTTTCCCCAGATTGATACTGTTAACATGCAGACAATACTGAATAATTCATATGGATGTGAATATGAATTTGTGATAATAATCTTGATATTACTTTAAAAACTATGAAATCATGTAATAACTTTATAATTTAGGCACATAATATCAAAAAGCCTAAGATATAGTGAGATAAGAATGTTATCACTAAAATTTTTTATTTATATTTACACTGACATTTAACAGCTACAATTGTGACCATTTTCTTTCATCTTCTCTTTATGCGTTCCTAATGTGCTCCTTTAAAAAAAAAAATGTACTTGTTTCTCAAAATGTAGTTATGTGCAGCAGACTGGCATTTGAAGTAAATGAACCATTCAAGGATACCTGGATATCATATTAGCTCATTAGTTAAGGCAGCAGATCATTTACCAGTTAGTTTGAGGGCTAAATGGAGGTAGATCTCTAGATTTCGGACATAGAATTTTATTCCTCATGGAAGCAGAGAAAACATGTAGATATCTATCAGACCTCAGATCAGCTCTTGATGGAGTCCATCTAAGTGGGGTATTTCTTTCATATTTGTCCACCTCCACCCAAACATAATCTCATATGAACCCTGAGAAATGAAGAGAACCAATCATAATCTCATATGAGTCCCAGGAAATGAAAGGAGCCAATTTCTAGGCAGTCAGCCTGCAAAGTCACTTGGAAAAAGCCCAGGCCTGCTTGAGAGTTTGAAAACCTTACTTCTAATTCCAGCTTTGTCAATTGCCTGTCGTATGACCTTGGACAATTCATTTAGCTTTCAAATTAATTAAGTAATTAATTAATTCCATTGCATTTATTGAGCACTTACTGTGTATGGGCCACTGTACTAAGTGTTTGTAGATACCATGGCTCAGTGGAAAGAGCACAGGCATGAGAATCAGAGGTCATGGATTCTAATCCTAGCTCTACCACTTGTCAGCTGTGTGACTTTGGGCAAGTCACTTACCTTTTCTGTGCCTCAGTTGCCTCATCAGTAAAATGGAGATTAAGGCTGTGAGCCCCATGTGGGACAAGGACTGTATCCAAACTGATTAGCTTGTATCTATCCCAGCTTTTGGGTCAGTGCTTGACACACAGGAAGTGCTTAACAAGTTCCATTATTATTGAAGCAGCATGGCTTAGTGGTAAGAGCCGGGCTTGGGAGTCAGAGGACATGGGTTCTAATCCCGGCTATGCCACTTGTCCTCTGTGTGATCTTGGGCAAACCAGTTAACTTCTCTAGGCCTCAGTTACCTCATCTGTAAAATGGGGATTAAGACTGTGAGCCCCACATGGGACAACCTGATTACCTTGCATCTACCCCAGTGCTTAGAACAGTGCTTGTCACATAGTAAGTGCTTCAGAAATACCATCATCATCATCAGGAAAGTACAATACAGAAATAAAGGGAGACAGTCCCCCCCTATAACGAGCACACAGTGTTCTCCCTCCTACTTAAGCCATGGATCTACTTTGGGACAGGGACAATTCCAACTTGATTATCTTCTATCAACTCCAGAGCTTGTAACAGAAAGTAGGTGTCTAATTACCTCAATTATTATTAAATATCACTGTGAAATATTTAATTATCATTAAATATCACAATGGGCCCTATATATACCCTTGCATTGGAAGCTGATGCAATAGTAGTGATATTTATTAAGCACTTACTGTGTGCAAAGCACTCTTATACAAGCTGGGACAGAATACACAGAGGGTAATTAGACATGAGCCCTCATGGGAATCACAGTCTAAGGGTATAAGTGGGGAGAAGAGACTGGAGATGGACACATTTAGAGTGATGTAGCATTAAGTCATGAGAAACAGCGTGGTTTAGTGGAAAAAGCACGGGATTGAGAGTCAGAGGTCATGGGTTCTAATCCCAGCTCCGCTGCTTGCCAGCTGTGTGGCCTTGGGCAAGTCACTTCACTTCTCTGTGTCTCAATTACCTCATCTGTAAAATGGGGATAAAGACTGTGAGCCCCATGTGGGACAACCTGATCTCCTTGTATCCACTCCATCTCTTAGAACAGTGTTTGGCATATAGTAAGTGCTTAACAAATACCAATATCATTATTATTATTAAAACCCAACATAAACAAATAGATGAAATAGGCTCAAAATCTCAGCAGTGACAGAGGAGTACGAGAATGCCTGGGTTTAGCTGTTGTCCCCACTTTAGTGTATACAGAGCAAGCTGGGAATGCGAACCCCGGGTGGTAGAAGGGAAGACAACAGTTACCACAGTGGTTTTTCTGGCAGAGATTGGGGACCCTAAGAGTGTTCCAGAGTAGCTTTTATCCCTTGCCCAATGGGCACAACACACTCAGGGGCAGAAGGGAAGGTGACAGTTACAATGGTGATTTTTTTTGTGGTGATGGATACTAACAAGAACAGATGGAAGTGACTTTTATCCCTGGTTCAGTCTGCATGGAGCATGCCAGGAGCACGGGTCCTCATGGCAAAAGGGAACATGCCTACCATGGTGCTTTGATCTGCATCTTTGGGAAGAGTTAAGGGTTGGAATGCTCTGGTAAATAACCAATGAAGCAATCGATCGTTTTTATTGGACACACACACAACCCTGCACTAGACACTGGGGGAAGTACACTGAAGCTAGAAAATATAGTCCCTGCCCTAATATTATTATTAATCATAATAATAATAATAATGGCATTTTTTAAGGGCTTACTATGTGCAAAGCACTGTTCTAAGCCCTGGGGAGGATACAAGGTGATCAGGTTGTCCCACATGGCGCACAGTCTTAATCCCCATTTTACAGATGAGGAAACTGAGGCACAGAGAAGTTAAGTGACTTGCCCAAAGTCACACAGCTGAGAAGCAGCTGAACCGGGATTGTTGTCTAGTGAACAGAGTACAGGGCTGGGAGTCAGAAGGATCTTGATTGTAATCCTGGCTCTTACAAGTGCCTGCTTTGTGACCTGGAGCAAGTCATTCCACTTGTTGGCTGTGTGACTGTGGGCAAGTCACTTAACTTCTCTGTGCCTCAGTTCCCTCATCTGTAAAATGGGGATTAAGACTGTGAGCCCCATGTGGGACAACCTGATTCCCCTATGTCTACCCCGGCGCTTAGAACAGTGCTTGGCACATAGTAAGCGCTTAACAAATACCAACATTATTATTATTATTATTCTCTGGGCCTCAGTTATCTCACCTGTCAAATACTACTGAGAGCCCCATGTGGTGCAGAACTGTGTTCAACCTGATTAGTTTGTAGTTACCCCGCCACCTAGAACAGTGCCTAGCACATAATAGTAAGTTCTTAACCAATACCATAAAAGAAAAATTAAAACCTGGCTATCAATCATTGATATTTATGGACCATTTACTATATGTAGAGTGCTGTAGTAAGTGTTTGGGAGATTATAAAAGAGTAATTAAACCCAATCATTGCCATCAGGAAGCTTTCAACCTAGCTAGGGAGACAAATATCACAATGAATTGCAGGAAGAAGTAGCTTCAGAATGTTAGGATGCACCTCTAAGCGTTGTAAAGGTAGAGTGAATTTCAAAGTGCTTAGGGAATATTGATTTAAGTGCATAGCTGACCCAGAAGGAAGGGAAAATAAGTCGGAGAGGTGAGAAGTCAGTCAGGGAAGGCTTCTTAAAGGAGATATGATATTAATAGGGTTTGAAGATAGCGAGGGTAGTGGTAAATCGGATATAAATAAAGAAGGAATTCCATGCAGGCAGGAGGACACGAGCTAAGAATCAAGGTCAAGAAGGACAAGATAAAGGTGCTCTACACAAAGAAAGTAGTCAATAAATACCACCGATTGATTATATAGTAGTAACCTACATTTGGAAAGACTATCATGAGATCATTTAATCCATTCCCCTGACTCAGGCAGGTTGATTGGCTCTGGAAAATCCAAGAGCTTTCACAGCCATACACTAGCCAAGTGCTGGTCTGATTAGGCTCTGAGTTGAGGTGCAGCAGCCCTGGGTGAAATTTGATAAGGATCAAAAGGCATGTAATAGTGCAATGACTGTTTAATATGATAATTGTGTTGGAGAATGAAGAAATTAGTAAACAAATGTGTGTATATACTGCACGGTGCTGGGAGTAGAGGGAAACAATTGTTATTCCTCCTCTCTTACACCCCGCTGATCTTTTCTCATTCTCCCTCGATTATCTTATTTTCCATATTGTCTCCTGCAGCATTTACTGCTTAAATTTGAACTGTTGATTGAGCCCTGAAAAAAAACCAAGGTTGCTTCTAGGTTTTATTAATGTTTCTCAGTCCTCTTCTCTTTCTCTTGCACTGACAAGGGCTCTCGTTGGTGGGTAAGTAATGATTATAGTGAGCAGGCAAGTGACCTCCTGTATATTCCTCGAGAAATGATTAGCGAATTAAATAACCAAGAGACATGGGTGATGTAATACAGCTTGTAGGTGGTGTAGGGTGGCAGATATTGTATCACCCACACGACTCTAATAAACTTATATATTTTAATGCAGAAGCAAGGCAAATGCCTTATGAAGAAGGAAATGTGTTTAAATATACAGTTTCCCTTGGATCTGTGTGAAATGCCTATAGAACATTCATTACATACCTGACGCCACTCTGATAACTGATGGAAGAGCCAGATGGGCATCAGCTAAACTCTTGAATATGCCTTATTTCAACAAACAACTGATAAAAGTCTCTGGGCTAGGATTTTGCAATAAGAAAAAACAATGTAAACTAGGCATGCTCATTTTTCACCTTCCCTCCAGGGGTTTCTGTACTTGCCATCATCACTAGAGAATTCACCCCTGCATATCTTAGATCTAGAAACTGATTTGCCTTTGAAGCAATGTACCAGGGAAAATAGTCCAGATAGTAGCATTCATTTTCAACAAAACACTGTATTTCCTGTTGATACTGTCTAGCAAAATCTATAAATTGACTCATAAAACATGTTCAGTCATATTCTCGGTGCAGTATGCACTAAATAGTATATTCAGATTCCGAGTCTGATGATTAAGAATGGCCTGAAGTTGTGATCCTCCATTAAGGCTGTGCTCCTGTCCCACTTTAAATTGCATATCCACAGCAGCGTGGCTTAGTAGAAAGAGCACGGCCTTGGGAGTCAGAGGTAATGGGTTCTAATCCCAGCTCCATCACTTGGCAGCTGTGTGACTTTGGGCAAGTTACTTAACTTCTCTGTGCCTCAGTTACCTCATCTGTAAAATGGGGAGGGAGTGTGAGCCTCACGTGGGACAACCTGATTACCCTGTATCTACCCCAGCCCTTAGAACAGTGTTCTGCACTTAGTAAGCGCTAAACAAATACCAACATTATTATCATTATTATTAAAATGGGGATTAAGACTGTGTGTGAGCCCTATGTGGGACAACCTGATTACCTTGTATCTACCCCAGCACTTAGAACAATGCATGGCACATAGTAAGAGTTTAACAAATACCATCATTATTGTTATTCTTATTATTATATCATGTATAAATACCTGAGGAAAAGGGCTTTTAAATCCTTATACATGAAGCACTTATCATATGTGAAGGCTTTATAAAAGCATTTAATTTAGCAAAATATAGTCTTCTGATGTTGACAGTATTCAGTTCTAGGGAGGAATGAACTTTCATAGTCAATCAGAGCCCCGCTAATCTGTTGTCTGGTAACCTTAATCTAGGCTTTTTTTGCAAGGAAAGTTAAAAAAGGAATACAAATTCAGAACTAAGTGAATGTTTAAGACTTTGGGAGCATGCTATCTGATGTGATCAAAATTTCACTATATTAAGAGTTACATGACATGAAAATGTAATGCTGAATATATACAGTAAAATTTGTTTAAAAAAGTCTGATGGAAGCCACTATAGAAAACTGCTTTAAGAGGTAAATGTAGGTAATAGAACAGATTTTAAAGTGGTGTTGGAAAACATGGTGAGACTCTATTTGTACACACTTTTTTATACATCCTTTCAAAAGGCACTTTGTATTCATTGTCCTATATTCTTATTGTGTTTAATTTTTCAGATTTTGAAAATTGCCCATTTATGCTGAAGCAAACATCTTGGCCAAAGTCTATAAAGTTCATGTTTTTCACTTATTTTGTAAAACTTGGATGATCTGACCTCGTCAGATAGCTACGTGGTGAAGATAGCACAGATTCCAGAGTTTGAGAATTAATTGCTTGTTTTCATCAGGAAACTGCAAGCAGAAAAGAGTTATCCACTTATTTATGCAAGTCATCTGGTTACAGTTAATGAAGTAAAAGGGCTAGTATCCAAAGCTATGCTTATTGCCTCCCATACAACTCCGTATTTAAAAAAAAAAAATCAATCATAGTCATTGCTTTGCAAAATCAGGTGTTTATTCATAGGCTGAATCACAGGCTGAAATAAAAAAAATTAAAGACCTTTAACTCCAAAAGTTTCTATTTCTCTTAACTATTCATAGCTAAAAGAAAGACATACCAATTGGACTTCCTATATTTTAGTGCTTCCTGGAAAATATTCACACAAGCACCAGCATAATTATGAGATATGATTATTTACATGTGTTTCATACATTTTTTCATTCATTCATTCAGTTGCATTTATTGAGCGCTTACTGTGTGCAGAGCAGGTACTAAGCACTTGGAAAGTACAATTCAGCAACAAATAAAAACAATTCCTGCCCACAGTGGGCTCACAGTGTAGAAGGGGGAGACAGGCATCAAAACAAGTAAGCAGACATCAATAGTATCAATATCAATAAAAATAATTATGGTTATATACACATCATTACATATTACGTATATACACAAGGGAGTGAGTTGGGGCAGTGGGGACGGGAGGGGGAGCAGAGGAATAGGAGGCTTACTCTGGGAAGGCCTCCTGGGGGAGGTGAGCCTTCAGTAGGACTTTGAAGGGGGAAAGTGTGATTGTTTGGTGGATTTGAGGAGGGAGGCCATTCCAGACCAGAGGTAGGATGTGGGCCAGGGGTCGATGGTGGGACAGGTGAGAACGAGGCACAGTGAAAAGGTTAGTGGCAGAGGATCAGAGTGTAAGGGCTGGGATGCAGAAGGAGAGAAGGGAGATGAGGTAGGAGGGGGCAAGGTGATGGAGAGTTTTGGAGTAAATAGTGAGAAGTTTTTGCTTGATGCAAAGGTTGATAGGCAACCACTGGAGATTTTGTAGGAAGGGGGTGACATGCCTAGAATGTTTCTATAGAAAGATAATCCAGACAGCAGAGTGAAGTAAAGACTGAAGTGGGGAGGACAGGAGTTTGGGAGATCAGAAAGGATGCTGATGCAGTCATCCAGTCAGGATAGGATGAGTGATTGTACTAACGTGGTAGCAGTTTGGATGGAGAGGAAAGGGTGGATCTTGGCGATGTTGTGAAAGTGTGATCAGCAGATTTTGGTGATGAATTGGATATGTGGGGTGAATGAGAGAGCGGAGTCAAGGATGACACCAAGGTTGTGGGCCTGAGAGACAGGAAGGATGGTAGTGCCATCCACAGTGACAGGAAAGTCAGGGAGAGGACAGGGTTTGGGAGAGAAGATAAGGAGCTCAGTCTTGGACATGTTGAGTTTTAGGTGGTGGGAGGACATCCAGGAGGAGATGTCCTGAAGCCAGGAGGAGATGGGAACTCTCTATATTATGATCATTAAGAAGTCTACAAAGAATGTACATTAATAGACAGTGAATTTTCTTGTTAAGGATAATTTAAGAATTACATATTGTATATCTAAACTGTAGCTTGAAATTTCAAAAGATCATTTGAGAGCATCACCTCTTAACAATAAGTTCGTTATGGCCAGGCAATGTGTCTGCTAATTCTGTTATACTATACTCTTCCAAACACTTACTAATAAACACTATTGATTGATTGATCCCCAGTATCACTGTCCATTTGCTAAGCACTATTAATGGATAGATGTTTTTTGCAAGCTTTTCTATTTCTACCTAATATTCTTGAAAATAAGCATTTTTAAATTTTATTCCAATGAAGGTTTTCCAAGTTAAAAACATCATTTGTGATTAAATAAAATTAAATGGTCATAAAATTTGATCCTTGAGGAAGATGTCTTTCTTTCTTGGCTGCATTTCATGACTTTCTAAAAGCAGTCATTTTTGCCAATCAGTTACAATTCCCCTCAAATATTCAAAACTCAAAGCAAAGCAACTTAGTATATCATAAATCCACAATATATGATTGCTAACTTTAGTTTTGCTAAATTATTTCAGTATTTTGAGTCATCATAATGCAAAGAAAATATCTAGTCATATGTTTAGTCCATTTTTGATTCTGGATTTATTTCAAATTGCATGACTATTTAGCATTTGTTGGTTGGGAGGCATTCCATTTATTTTTTAGCTCATTCTCCCATCATCCCTTTGAGACCGATAAGTGTTAAAAGAGATAGCCAGAGATGAGGCCAATGAGAGAGTGGCAATTCAGAGGTTAAAAATAATAAGGGCTTACCGTCCCCTCTCCTTCCCCCATACCAGCAGAGGGCATGTTTTTAGCCTTCTCTCCCCATGCCCACTAAAAAAAGAAGAGCAGATATCAAATGCTTTGAGATCCTGTCAAATCCCACCTAATTGAAACTCGAATACCTAGAAGTAAAGTAACGTGCTGAAAGGTCACTCAGCATGTCAGTACCACAATTCCAGTCTTCCAGCCCAAAGCTTAATCACTGAAAGGCACTGCTTATTTTTTTAAAATAACAGTCATATGGCCTTAGAGGGCCTATGAGCCAATTTTTTATATACATGTAAAGAAATAAATAAATGATCCCTGAAAAGGAATAGAATCATTTTTAACAATTAGAGAAAATGGAAGTGGATTATTGGACACTTGGGAGGGAAAGAGTAAAACAGACCTTATAAAAGAAAGTGTAATGAAATTAATTGGAAAGAGAAAGAGCAAAAAAGGAATAAAAATATCACAGGAGAATGAATGCTAATAAGTTATAAAAATATTCTGTATATGTAGGAAATAAGAAGACAGGCAGAGACAGACATGAAAAAAACAAGTCATTGAGGAAGGGGATGAGGTTCGTTTAGCTGAGAGCAAAATGAATTCTTTGCTTGAGTATTCCCAAAAGAAGGGAAAGGTAACATTCTAGAGACTGCAATGCATTCTCCTTGGGGGAAAGTGAGATGCTAAAAGGTTTTACCATCACACTAGAGCAGATAATTAGGCAATTACAACTATTAAATTTGACAGAGCATTAGGTTTAAATGCATTACATACCAGAATTCTGAAGGAAGTAACAAATAGTAAAATCTTTAGTGAATTCTTTTGATAACTAACTCATTGAGGACAACACACTACCAGAGGGCTGGAAGGTGCTAGCTAATGTATTTCCCATATATGAGGATAGAACAAGGAAATTTCCTGGAATCTACTGCTTGGAAAAGCCTGGGATCTTTGAGGTCATTTTTTTTTTTACTGTTTTTTATGTCATAATTACAATGTACTTTGTGCTATTAACCTGTTCATCTCAAAGCAGCTTGCTAGCAGGTGGGCACTTCCCAGATCATTTTAAAGGTACCTTAGCAGAGACACACAATGTCACACTGTGAAGACAGAACCAGCATCTAGATCAGCGTGTGAATCATAGATCTAATCACTAGATCAAATTGCCATCTCTCTGAAAAGGAAATACTACTAGAAACACTGTTTAGCGATTAGTAGAAAATATTTAGTAGAGCATAATTTACTTACGTAAAGTCAGAGAAGGAGCATTATCCTTTTTAAATGATTATGAATTCTTTGAATGGCTTCCTTCACTAATTCTAAATTAATGCACTCATGAAATAGTACTTTATGTGTTGCACTTTTCATCCAAAAAAAGTTTTATAGGGCTCAGTAGATTCTGAAAGTTCCACTCTATGTTACAATATGTGAGCAACCAAATATTTATTTAAAGAGGGAGCCTGCGAATCAACAAAGCTTCTATACTTATTAGTCCCACTGGTAATTTTGTAAATCTTCCTAGCCTTTGGAATTTATGTCTGATACACACATTTGAACCCCTTTCACTTACTTTCTCACCAACCACCACACACACACACACCCCCCAGCAAGAAACCTAAACATTGGTGGAAGCACTAAACACAAACTATCTCAATAAAGCAACTGCTGATCATACATGCATATAGGTCATGTGCATCAAGTATGTATAGTTAGCTTCAGAAATGATAGATTTAGAAATTATTTCAAAATAGCCAAATCTCCTGAAAAATTCAGCTTTGAATGGAACAGCACTAAATACAGAGGAGCAGAGCAAACAGCAATAATGATTTGGATAGATTAAATTTATGGGATGCTAAGTGGCTTATGTGGTTCCATGTAAAGAATAGTAAAGTAATGAGACTGGGGACAGAAAATAATCATAGAGATGACAATCTAAATTAGAGTACAATACTGAAAGCAGACTATGGAAATCACAAGGGAATAAGACTGAACAAAATTTATTAATGTACTAAAACTATCAATATAAGATTTTGCAGCAATATCAAGGCAAACAAAGTACAGAATTTTGGTATTCATTAGAGAAGGAGAGCTAAATGATAGACAGAAGAGGGTTTACAAGGCAATGGCAGGTATTTTGGCACTACATAATACAGAAGCCCATTTTTTTTTTCCACTCTATGTGTACTTCAGACCATCACACTGCTCCATAGGATAAGCAGCTGCAACCAAACCAACTACTCAGAGAAGAGAGATGGAACATTAGTTCTGAGAAATGATGATCCATTTCGGTGTATGGATTTTTTTTTTAAAGATGACTAAGTGGGATCTGAACGATTAATTCAAAGCTCAAAGGAAAGACATGGATTTATCATGGCCTGAATTGAAAAAGGAAACTTTTAAATTAGACTCCAGGAAATATTTTCTCATTGTGAGGGTCAATTAGTCAAAAGAGCTGGCCAATGGTGATTGTGAAGTGCCATTCCGAAAGGTATTCAAAAATGGATAAGATAAAATACTTGACTATTATGGAGAAAGCTTTGGAAGGATTAAAACCACATAATTACTACTGAAGCAAAGTATCCTGCTAAAATACCTTTTTAATTTTTCTTTTAAAAGAGTTAGGAATTTAATGTGGAAAATTCAGAATCTTGAATTCCCAAAGAAATATAATTTTTAGCACTTTAAACATAATTCTCAAGTCCAATATAGTATAAGAAGACAGTTTATTCATAAACACCATTGGCTGGTTTAATATAGAAACTTCCTTTACACAATACAAGTTGCCTTATTAGCCATTGCCTGGAAAATTTTATTTAGATGCTGTTTCAAATGCATATCTGCAACCACTGCAAATGTTAGAAACAAATATCATCTTAAGTATTCTTCCTCTTATTTGAAAGCAAGTTGCTAAACCATGCTTATTGTTTTTCGATTGGGTAAAGACACAAATACTTTCCCACTCTTGAGCATGCAACATAAAACTGAGAAAAGCAAGAAGTTTCCAGATTAATGTTCCAAAGTGGCCTAAAACTTGTTCCTGGATCAAAGTTTGGTTGAACTGCCTTCCTTGAGGACTGTATGAGGAAAACAGGCATGAAAATATTCTAAAATACATTAGCTAATAATCCATAAAGGAGACAGTCAATGAATACTGAAAAGAGGGAAAGAAATCATATATCATTTACTTCAATGTGTTTTTTCGTATAACATGTTTCAATTTTTATTTTTAGTACTATATTTTTGTAGCGATTCTTGTGGAAATATCTTCTTGGATATCGGTGTCATTTTGAGGAAGAGGAAATCCACAAATTGACAGTAATATGTACCTTTTTTGTAGTTCATTTCCTTTTATTTATTCTTGTTCATTCTTTTCTTCTTCACTGTAGTTCCATCCTGCCAGGAAGAGAGTTTCATATGATCTTTAGAATTCCATATTCCTTAAAAATATTGAGTTTACAGGTTTTGAAAGATTTCATATTTTCTTTTTCTTTCCCCAGTTAAAGAATTTGCTTTGGATGGACTGGAACATATTTTCAGAAAAAAAAGTACATTAAGGGAAGAATAAGAGATAGCTCTTTTATGACAGTACATTGCCTTTCAAGATTTAATTCCTCTCTGTTCCTTCAATCTAGAATGTTATGAAAAGCAGGCAGTACTGGCAGCTATTACAATCACCTAATGCAGCCAAGGGCACACAAGTACTTAGATAAAATTCTTTGAAGATGTTTGCATTTAACAACCCCTTCAAATGTAGGTTTAATTATCTATGGACCTAGTTTGTAAAATAATTTCATCACCTGGAGGTGCTTAAAGATATATCTTGGACAGATGGGAAGATTCTTGTCACATTTTAAGTTATTAACAGTATAAAATCTCAACGAAGATCAAAAGAGCTGATATTATATTTGAAGTGAAGCAAAGATCAGACTTAGAACTTTATAATGGATGTATTTGCTGAAACTTACATGTATGGCGACTATTTTGATCGACTGAATGACCTGCTGCATCCCATTTGCTTCCTGGACTTCAGTGACATTCAACACTTGCTTTTAATTTTATTTTGTTATATCTTCCTATGGGAACTTGAGGGTAGAATGAGATGTTTGCTCTTTGTGGATAGGAAATACACTTCCTTAGCACTTTGGACATTTCACCAAGAGCGGCTTTAGTAAATCCTCCTTCCCCTCATCCCCCCTCCTTTTCTTCCTTCTCCTCCTCCATCTCCTCCTCCATGTCCTCATACTCCTGAAAGTTAGGAAAGGGTTCTGTCATTGCACTGGAAGAAAGCTGGTCTAGACAAGGGACAACAGAGACCCTCTTTTCTTCTGCATCCTACTAGCTTCTCTCCCAATATTTGAAAACTGGTGATTCTTAATCCAAATAATCCCTAAATTGATATTCTGCGATGGACCTGCAGGATGCCTTAATGTGGTTTTACATGGTGGTAAGCAAGACCCTTAAGTACTAATGCGGAAGACACATCACTAGTCATACTGAATCTTCCTTTGGCCCCAGTTGGAACAAGTACTGTGGGGTTGGAGATCACTGAGTCAGAGCTGTGAGCAGCAGTTCAGCAACAAAGCCCTTTTGGGCCTCCCAAATAGATATCTTCCCAGGACACAGGGCCTGAAATCCCAGAATCCCCATCGGAGCCACAGAAGAGTTTGAAGACTTGGAACAAGGTGGCTAACTATAGACATTATAGTTACATATATATTACTTATTAAGTGCTTACTATGTGTCAGGCAGTGTTTTAAATGCTGAGGTATAAACAAGGTAGTCAGGTTGGGCATAGCCTATATCCTACATTTGACTCACAGTCTTTATCCCCATTTTATAGGGAAGTAACTGAGGCACAGTGAAATTAAGAGACATGCACGAGGTCAAACATCAGTCAAGAGGCAGAGCGGTATTAGAACCCAGGTCCTTCTCACTCCCAGGCCCATGCTCTATTCACTAGACCACCATGTTTCTTATACCTTCCTAAGGAGTGAGGTGTTCCACTTATGTGGAATGAAGAGACTGGTTTCCAGTTGGTAATTGTATGTTCTAATGGTGTTATTTGATAAACACTTACTTTGGGCTAAGCACTCTGAAACACAGTCCCTATCTCATCTGGGGTTCACCATCTAAGGGGAAAACAGGTATTGAATCTCTACGTTACGGATGAGGAAATGAAGCATAGAAAAGTGAAGTGATTTATCCAAAATCACAGAGTAGCCAAATGACAGAGGTGAGAATAGGGAATGTGTCTGTTATGCTGTTATAGTATACTATAATGGTTAGAGCACAGGCCAGGGAGACAGAAGGTCATGGGTTCTAATCCCAGATCTCCCATTTGAATGCTGGTGTGACCTTGGGCAAGTCACTTCACTTCTCTATGCCTCACATACCTCATCTATAAAATGGGGATTGAGACTGTGCGCTCCATGTGGAACAGAGACTACGTCCAACCCAATTTAGTTGTATCCACCCCAGCACCTTGTTCAGTGCTTGGCACATTAGTAAGCACTCATCACATACCACAGTTGTCATTATCATTACTCTCTCAAGAACTTAGTAAGGGCTCTGCAAACAATAATAGTCCAGTAAATGCAATTGATCATTCCTGTCTCCCAGTCCTAGGCTCCTCCCACTAGGCCAAACTGCTTGTCAACTGGTCTCTCACTTTTCCAGTATTCACATGGAATATTTCTGCCTAAAACTTTGTCATGTGTCCTTACGACACCATTATGTTATGCCACATAACCTAGATAATGTAAGTAATGTTCATTCATTCATTGTCATATTTATTGAATACTTACTGTGCGCAGAGCACTGTACTAAGCGCTAGAGAGAGTACAATACAACAAAACAGGCACATTCCCTGCCCACAACAAGTTTACAACCTAACTCAGGGAAGATAGACATTGATAGAAATAAATAAATTACAGAAATGTGTATAAGTGTCTTAAGATTTGCTTGGGGGGAAGAATAAAAGGAAAAAGTCAGGGTACTGCAGAAGGGAGTGGGAGAAGAGGAAAGGGAGACTTCGGAAAGTCTTTGGGAGGAGATGTGCCTTCAACAAGGCTTTGAAGACTGCGAAAGTAATTGTCCGATTTAAGGAGGGAGGGCATTCCAGACCAGAGGCAGGATATGCGCAAGTGGTCAGTATTGAAGTAGATGAGATCAAAACACAGTGAGAAGGTTAATATTAGAGGAGTGAAGTAACCAGGCTGAGTTGGAGAAGGACAGTAGCAAGGTGAGGTAGGAGGGAGTAAGGAGATTGAGTGCTTTTAAGTCAGTGGTGAATTTTTGTTTGATACTGAGGTGGATGGGCAACCACTGGAGTTTTTAGAGGAGTGGGGAGATATCTCCTGAACTTTTTTGTAGAAAAATGATCTTGGCAGCAGAGTAAAATATGGACGAATAGGGAAAGACACGAGGCTGAGAGATCATCAAGAAGGCTGATGCAATAATCCAGAAAGGATAGGATGAGTGATTGTATTAACATGGTAGCAGTTTGGTGGAGAGGAAGGGGCATATTTAAGCAATGTTATAAAGGTGGGCTAACAGGATTTATTGATGGAATTGAATATGTGGGTTGAATGATAGGATGATACTAAGGTTAGAAGTTATGGACTTGTGAGACAGGAAGGATGGTGGTCATCTACAGTGATGGGAAAGTTGGGGGAGGGCAGGATTTGGATGGGAACATAAGGAGTTCTGTTTTGGACATGTTAAGGTTAAGGTGACAGGAGGACATCCAGGTAGAGATATCTTGAAGGCAAGAGGAAATGTGAGACTGGAGAGAGGGAGAGAGATCAGGAATGGAGATGTAGATTTGGGTATCATCCACATAAAGGTGGCAGTTGAAACCATGGGAGTGAATAAGTTCTCTAAGGGAGTGGATATAGATGGAGAATAGAAGGGGACCCAGAACTGAACCTTGAGGGACCCCCACAGTTAGGGGGTGGGAGGCAGAGGAGGAACCCACAAAGGAGGCTGAGAATGAACAGCCAGAAAGATGAGGAGAAACAGGAGAGGACAGTAGCAGTGAAGCCAAGGCTGAATAATGTTTCCAGGAGAAAGTGGTGGTTGACAATGTTGAAGGCAGCTGAGAGGTCGAGGAGGATTAGGATGGAGAAGAGGCTGGTGGATGTGGCAAGAAGGGGTTCATTGGTGACCTTTGAGAGGAGTGAGGGGACAGAAGCCAGATTGGAAAGGGTAAAAGAAAGAATTGGAAAAGAGGAATTTGAGACAGCAGGCATGGACAACTTGTTCAAGGAGTTTGGAAAGGAAAGGTAGGAGGGAAATGCAGTGATAACTGGAGGGAACCGTGGAGGTGAAGGGGGTTGGTTAGGATAGGGGAAACATGGGCATGTTTGAAAGGAGTGGGGAAGGAGCCATTGGAGAGTGAACAGTTGATGATTGCTGGTAGAGAGGGAAGAAGGGAGGGGGCAATCACACCGAGCAAAGGGATATCAGGTATATGGGCAGCATAACCCCCTCCAACTCTCCAGGGGATGAATATCTGCTCCCCTTCCGCAAATTGGGTTTAGTTTAGTTAGGAATCACGGTGGCTTGGGAGGTCTCAGAAACTGCAGTTCCAGCAATAAACCTTGAGAAGTAATTATATGTTTCTGACTTAAAATTCCCCTTAATAATAATTGTTTTGGGATGGTTAAGAGGAGCAAATACCTGGAACTAAGAATACCAGGGTGCATATTTAAGCTTCACTCTGGCTGGTATGCTCTGGGTGAGTCACTTAGTCTTAGTTTTTTTATCTGCAAAATGGAGACTGTAATGACTGCCTCCAATTTAATGAATATGAACCATAATTACTTAGGGATTTTCAAGTTTTCATTGTAAAATGGCATTCTTCTTATTTGAATAAATGGCCTTCAAGCATGGTCAGAAGAGAAAGGGACTCTTTAGTTTTTGGAAATTTTTCTTTATTTACCTCTTCCTAATTATATTTACTTCCTACCCAGCTTCTACTTTGATAACTTTTCTAGAACTTAAACATGTTTTAAAAGTAACAATAATAGGATTACATCATGGACTAGTAATTGGAATCAGTATGGTCTGAGGAGTCGAACAATCTGAGTTCAAAAGCTGATTCGACTCCTTGCCTTCTGCATGACCTTGGGCCAGTCACGTAAATACCTATTTTCTCTCCTACTAGACTGTGAGTCCCCTGAGGGACAGGGACTCTGTCCTCCCTGATCAGCCCGTTGTTGGGCAGGGATTGTCTCTAACTGTTGCCAAATTGTACATCCTAAGCACTTAGTACAGTGCTCTGCACACAGTAAGCTCTCAATAAATACGATTGAATGAATGAATGATTCATCTTGTATCTACCCCAGCACTTGGTATAACTCTTTGTTATTAGTAAGAACATAAAAACTTTGGAAGCAGCATAGCCTAGAGGAAAGAGTACGGTTATGGTAATCAAAGGACCCGGATTCTAAACCCAGTTCTGCCACTTTCTTGTTGTGTGACTTTGGGAAAGTCACCTAATTTCTTTGTGTCTCAGTTTCCTCTACTGTCAGATGGGGATTCCATACCCTTTCTCATACTTAGACTGCAAGACCCATGTGCTTAGTACAAGGTCTGACACATAGTAAGTGCTTAACAAATGTAATAATAATAATAAAAACAGATACCTTCTTATTAAAATTTGTTAGTTATTCCCTTACAAGGGTGTCTAAATGGGATTTGGTCTTCAAATCAATTCATAATTATTGTGACTGGCTGATAACCATCAGTTGCATGTAACCTTGAAGTGTTCCTCAACTTTCAGGCATCATCATCTATAACTACCAAATTAGCAATATGACAAGTTCTAACCCAGCCACCTCTGGCATATACACAAGCATGATCTTGTGCCTCCACTAGACCTTATTTAATTTGGAAAGGTCTGCCAAGGAGATGTTATGACACAAAGAATATATTTTGAAGAAGAATGCTCTCTTACCACACCAAGTCCTCTCAAGTGTAAACGGTCAGTGTCAAAGAGGAAGAAAGCCTGGAAGCTATGCTCTATGTTGGATCATATATTTCTTAGGAGGAAGTCTTCTCCCTAATCAGTTGACAAGCTGGGAATATAATTCATATAATTCATCTGCAGTCTGTTGCACTTGAGTACACTCTTAAGAATTCTTTCTACCATGGATTTCTCCTTTTCTGCTCTTCCTGGAAATCTTAGTGAGCCGTGCTGTGTTAACTATGTTAGAGAGAAATGGGTGTGTTCATCTCACTTGTTCAGGAGCTTCTACTATTTTAATTATTGTTATTAAGCAGTGCATAAACACAATAACGAGTATATCAATAGATGACATCCTTTAATGCAAAATTCTGCTTCAAAGATAATGCAGTAACAGTGATTCAAAGATAGATGAATATGTAGAAAATGATTCAAGAAGGCCTTGTAATGCTATGAGTTTGAGAGGTACTTTGGCCCCAGGGATCTCAAGAATCAAGCCAGACTTAGTCCATTCAGAGACCTTTTATGTGTCAAGTTTTCTGATTGGCTGACGGACCTCAGGGTCCATATGAGCCTTTTTCTAAATTTCCTTCAGCAGCACCTACTTGCTGTGTGTGGATTTTAATGCAACTCATATCCCATCTGAAACATTAGGAAATGGAAAAACTGTAGTTATAATTGAAAGAAACTGAAGAGTACAGATTTCACCCACTTTTCCACTATCTCCTGCCCTAGCCCCTGGTAGCCTCACCAACTACTTTGTAGGAAAAACTGAAGCCCTCAGACTTAAACTTCCCTAAATATCCTTGTCACTCCCCTCAACACTTCTGTTTTCCTCCAGCTTCTCAAGATGAGATCTTCCGTCTTCTCCTCAGAAACGTCACCTTCTGCCCTGTGACCCTATCTCCTCTCACCTCCTGAAATCATTTGCTTCCATTCTCTTACACTCCCTCACTGCCATACAACCTCTCACTCTCTCACAGCTGCTCCCCTTTGCCTTCAACATTGGAAAAATCTCCCCCATTTAAAGAATCCCCTTGGCCCCATCCAGCTGTCATCCCATTTCCCTCCTGCTTCCATTCTTCTTCAAACTTCTAGAATGGGTCAGATACCCCCACTGCCTTAATTTTCTCTTTACTTTATCACTTCTCCATGCCCTGCAGTCTGGCTTTTGACACCTTCACACCATCATCATTATGGGCAGGGAACTTGTCTGCTCATTCTGTTACATTGTGCTCTCCCAAGTGCTTAGTATAGTGTTCAGTACATAGTAAGCACTCAACAAATATAATTGATTGATGTATTGATCACCAGTAACATCATGGGAAAGCAGCATGGCCTAGTGGAAAGAGCATGGGCCTGGCAGTCAAAAAGACCTGGGTTCTAATCCCATCTCTACCACTTGTCTATTGTGTGACCTGGGGCAAGTAACTTAACTTTTCGGTTCCTCAGTTACCTCTTCCGCAAAATTTGGATTAAGATTGTAAGCCCCATTTGGGATAGGGACTGTGTCTAACCTGATTAACTTGTATCTATCCCAGCACTTAGTACAGTATTTGCCAGATAGTGAGCACTTAACAAATACCATTAAAATAAAATAATAAAAAAAAACAACTTCCAATGGCTTCCTGTGTTTTTTCACTTCAAAAAAAATCTCACAGGTATCTCCATGGCTCTCCCTAACCTGACCTCCATCTTACCTCTCAACTCTCTTCTCCCTCTATTTCTCAATCAGCTGTCTCTCTTCTTCCAAAGCCAACTTTCTATCTATACCTCTCTCTCTACTCTTCTGTCTTGGGACCCTTACTTATTCTGATCCCACAGCTTTGAACTCCTCTACAGAACAAACTTTGCCAAGTTAGTTTCCGGGCACACTGAGCTACATCATCTCTGTAGCTAACTGTAATAGTTAATGATGTTACATCCTCCTTAGCACTTTCACACACACATATCTGATTTATATATTTTTGACTTCTATAGTTGTAAATATTTTTATGTTAGTCCTCACTTTAGAATGCTAGCTCCTTTTGGCCAGAGAATAGGCGACTTCATCATTATTTATCTCCCAAACAGCTAGCACAATGTACTGGACCAAATAGGCCTTAATTTAAGATAATATTTTAAAGATCTGAACTGGTATTCAACAACAAAATGTAAAAAAAAAAACCTATACAAAAGATTAACTCTTGTAGAAAGTTTTTAACAGAAAGGTGTCTTTAATTGTCATTTTTAATTATTCAACAAAATTGCATGTCCAAAGGTTCAGCAGAATGTCATTTCTGCTCGTTGGGCACTGAACATATTTTTTTTCCATCATATATGAATTTTTGCTTTAAACATTTGTAAGACGGGCTATTGTGCCAAACCAATCGTCCATCATTCCAGCTTTCTGCCTCCAGCAGTGGCCCCCGAATGCTTAGAAGAACAAAGTGATGTTGCCCTAATTGAAAAAATGAAACTATTTAAGAATAAAGCTGGGGAAGGAATCTGTAATTATAAAGTAGAGAAATAAAGTGAAAAAAAGGCAATACCGGGAAATGTCATATTTCATTATAGTTGAGTTCTTGGAAAATAATGTGAAATGCAAAACTGTGTTATATGAGTCACTGAATCGATAGAGATTAGGTTCTTGAGTTTCAGATTTTGACAGAGTATTTGAGAATAGCAAATACTTAAAAGGAATATTGTAAAATATGGGGATATATGTGGTCTTCCATAGACTTCTCTGTATTGTTGCCATTCTTTGTGTGCTTGTACATGTATTCGGTATGTACGTTTATTTTTCTGCATGAAGTTTTGTATTTACCTGTGTGTCTATTGTTTCACCAAATCTTCTTGATGTCTCTGCTTGTCTGGCTCTTTCTGTTATTGCCTCTCTATATCTTAGTAGGAAACTGGAGAAGCTCTCCCTCCCCTCTTTCTCCCTGCCTCCCCCATCCTGTTCTCTAAGGCTGTTTCCTGCTGTTCTGCACAGCAGGTACAATTCACTGTTATCTGAAGCTTTGTTAACCACTCTGTAGAGCAAAACCTTCTACTTGAGATCAAAATGTGCCTTCCTTTGGAGAACTCTGTGCAAATAAAGGGCAGTGGGCAAAAATATAATAATAATTTCAAGTCAGTTCCCATATTCCTCAAAAACTGGGGATTACCAACCATATTTGGTTGAACTCAAGGATCTAAGATCACTTTATACATACATGCCTTGGCCCACAGATATTGACTACCCCACAACTTTAGGCAGCCTAGGGATATGTCTGCTACTAGTTGCTGACACACCCAACCATAAACTGTAAGTCCCAGCCCAAGTGTTCAACTACTCACTGTAGGTAAATAGATTCCCTTTTTTCACCTCACTTCCTTGCTCCTCTCTCTTATTCCTTGCAGTTTTTTTGACCCTTTCTTTGGTCTCCCATCAAGATTCCTATATCAATTTTATCTTTTTCAACACATGTGAGCTGTATATCAGAACAAGTTACCTCAGGCTGCCTGGGAAACCTCGGCCGCAAGTTGCATGGACCAGCACGGTGTATGCCCCCGCAGTGCATGACCACCAAAAACAGCAAGCAAAATGGAAAGCCCCTGCTCCTTAAATATTAAACAACTTTGGTTCACTGATCCTGTCCTTTTTTGGTTGTTCTATACCTCCTATTGCTCCTTCTAAGTGTCTTTCACAGCTCTTCCTCCGCTTCCCAACCTCTGGTGGTGAGACTCCCTCAAGGCTCTGTTCCACTCTTTTGTAGAACTTATTCAGTCCCTCATCTTCAACTACTACTTGGGTGCCTTGCCAACACTTCAGATTTAACATGTCCAAAACAATACCCCTAATCTTCCCACCCAAGCCCATCCTCCTCCCCACAACCCGCATCTTTCTCATCACTTTAGACAACACTATTATCTTCTCTGTCTCACAAACGCATAAGCTTGGCATTATCCTTGAGTCATCTGATCTTTCACAATCAAACACACATATTCAATCTGTCAGTTCTACCTTCACAATTGCTCCTTTGCTCTCCATCCAAACTGGCACTATATTATTCCAAGCACCAACATATTCCTGCCTGATGACTGCATCAAACTGACTTCCCTATTTCTCCCCTCTTCAGTTCTTACTTCACTCTCCTGCCCAGATTATATTAATCTAAAAAATATATTCAGGCTGTCTCCCCACTCTTCAAGAATCTCCAGTGGTTTTCAACCCCTTTCTGAATAAACAATAAACTCCTTACACTTAGCTTTAAAGCACTCAATCACCTTGCCCCCTCATATTTTGCTTTGCTGATTCCCTACTACCACCCAGACTGCACACTTTGCTCGTTTAATTCCAACCTACTCACTGTACCTCAAGCTTGTCTATCTCTATGCCGAACTTTGCCCTCATCCTCCTCTGGCCTAGATCTCTCTCCTCCGTCATACATGGCAGGCCATACTCTAACCTTACATCAAGGCCTTATTAAAATCATATTTTGTCCAGAAGTCCTTCCCAGACAAAGCCCTCATTTCCCTTATACCCTCTCCCTTCTATTTTGTCTATGCACTTGGCTCTGAGCCCTTTAATCACTTGATATTCACCTCACTTTCAGTCCCACAGCACTTATGTACATAGCCATAATTTATTTTAATGTCTGTTTCCCATTCTAGGCTGTAAGCTCTTGGAGGAGGGGGAACTTGTCTACCAACTCTGTTGTACTGCACTGTCCCAAGAGCTTAGTACTGTGCTCTGCACATAGTATTAAATAAACAACACTGATGGATTGATTGATTGAAAGCAGTAGAAACTTTCTTCCTTACTTCATTCATTCATTCATTCATTCAATGGTATTTATTGATTGATTCATTCATTCAATAGTATTTATTGAGCGCTTACTAGGTGCAGAGCACTGTACTAAGCGCTTGGGATGAACAAGTCGGCAACAGATAGAGACAGTCCCTGCCGTTTGACGGGCTTACAGTCTAATCGGGGGAGACGGACAGACAAGAACAATGGCACTAAACAGCGTCAAGGGGAAGAACATCTCGTAAAAACAATGGCAACTAAATAGAATCAAGGCGATGTACAATTCATTAACAAAATAAATAGGGTAACGAAAATATATACAGTTGAGCGGACGAGTACAGTGCTGTGGGGATGGGAAGGGAGAGGTGGAGAGGGAGGGGGGAGGAGGGATAGTGCGGAAGCGGCATCGGGGCGAGAGGAGGAAGCCGACGCCTCCTCCCTTACCGGTGAGTCTGGGGGAGTGGGAGAAGGAGAGGCCTCCGCTGGAGAGAGCGGCGGCGGAGACCGTGTCTTCGGGAGAGAGCCACGTTTCCGAAAGGGCGAGGAGGAGGAGAGAGCGGGAGAGGAAAAGGTCATGGATGAAAGGTAGCTTGCCTGTAATAGAGCGGGGGTTCCAGAGGCCACACTTGAAAGTAGCTGTGGGTGCAAGGGGAGGAGGGGGGGAAGGGCGGGGGAGCGCTTACTATGTGCAGAGCACTGTACTAAATGCTTGGAATGTACAATTTGGCAACAAACAGAGACAATCCCTGCCCAGTGATGGGTTCACAGTCTAACTAGAGTCCTCTTGATGGAAGGATAGGTGTCACTCTATGGGAGTAATGGGTTTGTTTGACCCAACTGGTTTCCATCTGTGAGGGAAGAGTCTTCATTTTCCTCTCTCTCCTAAGTTTGGAATGGACTCCCAACCTCGTTCATACCAGTGCGTGCTGCTCCTGAACTTTATCCCTCTTGCTTCCCTGTCAAATCCCTACCACCTCTCACACCCTCTACAGTACTGAACAATTTGATACCTATGTTCCCTAGTCCAGGGATTGGCTGGGAAGGGTGGCGAGAGGCAAAATAGCATCAGTACAAAACCTTTTTATAACCACCTATTCAAGTAATCAGATTCAAGAGCCCGTTTCCCCTGCGGTGAAGCATACATAGACTTTGGATAACTCCTATGCCTTTGATTTGAAGTTGTTTTTGGTTCTCCTGGATTTTGAATCATAAAGGCTAGAATACATTCACTATTTGGATTTTAGTCTTCATTTTGGCCTAATTAAAGGAGACAGTACAATGAGATGGGTATTTCCTTTGTGTCCATACATTCACTGATGTTTGCATGTTTAACAGTAGCTTTTGGTTAAACAGCATGGTACATTGGATTGGAACATGCATAAGGGTCTAGATATCAAAGTTAGCTTTAGTTTGACTTTGTGAGATTCTAAAAGCAGCTGTGCTTTGTTGCACTTGCTTAGATCCCAACAGTGATTTAGTTCTGAGGATTATATATTTGTCTCTTATGTGTCAAAAGTCTTATCCCTTGTGACTTTACAACTCTGTTTTTGTATTTAATGTAAAAGCATGATAGCTTCACATTGATGATTGTCAGCAGTTGCTATTTATCATCTGTCAAAAGTTTTCCTCATGGGAAGACAGAAAATCAAATGGATTATGGCTGTTTTTTTAGTTGCTTAAAGGAATCTTACATGACACAAGGCAAGAAAGAATGGCAAAATGATTCCTTGACAAGTAAGTTAGCATTCAGGAATTGTTTGATTTTATGCACGTAGCAAGATTGTCAATCATACTGACAAAGAAGCATTTTTTAAGTGTTATGTCAGTTCACTCAGCTGACCTTTAGTCTTCCAGACCACCTGGCAGAGTCATTCTGTGTTGCTGCCCTAACCTACTGGATTCTCCTAAGAAACAGAGGGGCATCACAGATATCAATCAATTAATAGTATTTATTAAAAGCCCACATTTTATGGTATTTCATAAGGGCTTATTGTATGTCAGACACTGTACTAATCACTGGAGTAGATACAAGAAAATCAGGATGCACACAACATATCCCACATTGGGCTCACAGTCTTCATCCCCATTTTACAGATGAGATAACTGAGGCACAGAGAAGTTAAATGACTTACCCAACGTCTACTGTGTGCAGACACTGTACTAAGCAATTGTGGGATTACTGTAGAATCAACATTCTTTATCCCTGCTCTTATGATGTTTACAATATAGACAAATGACAAATGATATAAGGGAAATGATTTTTTTTTTTATTTCTGGACTCTGAACATGTGGTTGAAATTATTTTCCCAAATTCATTCATTCACTCAATAGTATGTATTGAGCACTTACTATGTGCAGAGCACTGTACTAAGTGCTTGGAATGTACAATTGGGCAACAATCCTCCATGCCAAGAAGGCAAATTTCACAGATTGGTAATACTTAACTAATGGAAGACATGGACATAGACATAGAAGCCAGGTGAATGCAGGGAGGAATCATTTTTTCCATCCAATAGGCTGAATTTTAAATTAGTAGTAGAGCTAGGAGTGCTTTGGCACAGGCTCTATGGACTGGAGAAATGACAAATACCTGAATACTTCCCTGGGGTTGAACCAAGAGGTGACACAGCCCCTCAAAGCTTCGCAGACTCCTTATAAGGCAACGTTGGTTGAGACAGGCAACTGAAGAGTCATTCCTATGCCTTGTTGGAATCAGAAACACCCTTTTCCCAATTCTGCTCCTGCCTCCCTCATTCTGTCCCCCAGCTGACTTGGGACATCTGGACTTACGTGTTGAGAAAGTCAGATTCAAGGTATTCCTCGTGTCCTATATTTCCCAATTAGGATGCTACATGTGGATTTCATAGAAGAACCCTCCTATTTAGGTAGAAATTATCTTCAACCGGGGATGAAGGGGATAATCTATTATTGAGACAGATGGAGATGTTTTCTCTCCTCTGTTGCCCAGGAAAATGAGTTTCCATTTCATTCTGGTATTGGGAAAGGAAAACAGGAAAATGGTATCTTTTCTGGGTCCTCAAAAAAAGTTTTCACCTTATAATACATACAATGAAGTCTAATTCAAAAGAAGGGTTTTATTTTCTTCCTCCAGAAAAGCAAATTGACTGACTCTCTTTGTTTTTCTGATCACTTAGTCTGGTTGAGTACTTGCCTAGACAAGTTCGAAGGGATTTTTTTGTGTGTGTTTTCTCCATCACTCATGGTTCTCAATTTAGAGTTTAGATAAGTGCCTTCATTACTACTAATTCAGGTTTCATCATCAAGCATTAATCACATCTTGGCTGGACTACTGAATCAGCCTCCTCACTGACCTCCCTGTCTCCTCTCTCTCTCATCATCATCAGTGACTTTTATAGAGCATCTACTGTGTGCAGAGCACTGTACTAACAACTTGGGAAAGTACAATACAACAATAAAATAGACGCCTTCACTGCCCACATTGAGCTTCCTTTGTAGAGAGAGAGGTTTGAAAATGGTCTGGGCAGGGTGAAGTTTGGATTGGAAATGGGTCTCTCCCAATCTTATTTGACTCTGCTGCCCAGACCATTTTTCTAAAAAAAGTCCATGTTTCCACACACCCAAACCTCCAATTGTTGCTCATCCAGCTCTGCATCAAACAGAAATTACCATCTGCTTAAAGGCACTTGATACGCTCCCTCCCACAACCTAACCTTGCTGATCACCTACTCACACACTCAGCTCCTCTAACATCAACCTAATCTCTTTCCCTCCACCTCACCTATATTACCATCAACCCCTTGCCCACATTCCCTTTCTGCCTTAGAAACTCCCTCATCCTTCATACTTGACAGTCCACCACTCTCCCCACTTTTAAGACCTTCCACAAATCATATCTCCACCAAAAGGCCCTCATGACTAAGCCCTCATTTCCTCTCACCTCTATGCCGCCGAACCACTAGGCTGGGAACTCCTTAAGCACTTTGATACTTATACCAGCTCCATTTATTGACATATACTTTATCTACTGTTTCTCTGATCTGTAATTCATTTAAATGTTTGTCTCCCCTTGTAGAATGTAAGCTTCTTATGGACAGAGATCCTATCTACCAAATGAATGAATTCTATTGTGTTGCATAGTCCCAATCAAATTACATTGTAATTTATTGATTCATAGTAAATATGTCTGTCTCCCCCTCTAGACTGTAAGCTTGTTGTGGGCAGGGGTTGTGTTTGTTCATTATTATATTGTACTCTCTCAAGCACTTAGTACAGTGCTTTGCTGACAGTATGCGCTCAATAAATATAATTGAATGAATATGATTGGCTGACTGACTGACTGCTCCACACACCAGAAGTATCAGATCATAAATGGATTATGGTTAGTATTCTTGGCTGAAGTCTCATAATTCAGTGATTTATTCAGTTCCAACTTTAATTTCTGAGTATGTTGGAAAGAAATGTGTGAGAAAATTATTTCATACAGGAATAAAGAGGTTATGGAACTAAAATCTTAGGTATTGAGTCACAGTGACCTTCTATAACAGATGGCTAGCATATTGCACTACAGGAAGAATTATAATCTTTAAAAATTACACACGTTTGCCGGTGCTAAAAATGACAAAATAGAGCATTGTATCTGGAAATGCTAATGTGTGAAAGAATGTTCCATGCAAGGAGGACTATTGTTGCTATTAAGATCACGCTTATTTAAAAAATCTTTGGGAGACAATAATGAACTAACTGGAGCTTTTACAATTCACAGTCTAATAGTTTTGGGATAAGTTAGATATGACAGTCTCTGTTAGATAATTTATTTTTGAATAACCAAATGGTAACAACAAGAAAGATTTTCCTTTTTTTTTCAGTTTGTGATTGACGTGCACATTCTGGGAGAGACTGGACCCAGTTCTTCTGTCACATTCCCTTCTGTGCTCAGAATTGCCAAAGGCTTCAGAGAGAACTTCATGCATGGACACATACAAATAGCACAACAGGAGACCTAGGAGAGTTGTATTGGATCACAAAATGGCAAATAGAGCATAATCTTTGAGTCACTTATATTCAAGTTTAATTTTATTTCATTTTTGTATCTTGAAAATATAATGTTCTGCTGTTCCTAATGGTCTGTCAAAACACTTCATGCAATTAAATAAGACAGAAAGAAATGAATTAAGTTGCCTGGAAAAATGAAGACCTTCAGATAATTTTTGAAAACAGGTGGAGTGTTTATTTCATAAAGAAGTACATGGGAAGTGTGTTTGAAAGTAGGAATTACGGAGAGCCATGACAAAATTCTAGGAAGAACTGAAAAATCAACCTTAATTCTTAGTAAAAATACGAGTGAAAGGTTCCCTTGGTAATCTTGAGTGCTTTATATGGAATCAAAAGAACAGAAGAATTATTCAACTACTGATTGGCCAGAAAAGTCAGTGGTTGGATTTTAGGTTAGAGTAGGGGACCAGGTATTTTGAAGTAGGTAAGACTGAAGTGGATTTTGGTCATTCACATCTCCCCATTCCTCAAAATGGTATAACCTCAAGAGTCTCACTTTCCACCATAAGGTCACTGGAATCAGCCATTGAGTTGACATAAGCAGCATCCAGTATAGCATCAATGAGCTATTGATAGCACAGGGTAACCAGAACAGCAGGAAAAGCTCAGTGAAGAGAAAAGGTGAATGTGAAGTGAAGTGATTTGCCCAAAACCAAACAGCAGACAAGTGGCAGAGCTGGGATTAGAACCCATGACCTACTGACTCCCAGGCCAGTGCTCTATCCCCTATGCAACATTACATCAATACCTGTTCTCCCTCCTACTTAGATTGTGAGCTTCATGTGGGACCTGATTATCTTCTATCTATCCCAGTCTTTAATATAGTCTTTGGTGTAGTAAGCAATTAACAAATGCCACAGTAATTATTCACAAACTTTAGTCATATCAGCTCGACACTTAAGTGAAGTTAAACACTGATGTTATAAACTTCTGTCCTCAGCACTTATGCACAAGTTTATGTTTATTTCTATATTCAAGTTTCCAGCTACTTCATTCTGATATTTTTGAAAAAGTAAATGTTATTTCCATGTCCTTCCTTCCTCAAATTATTTGTAAGTTATTTCTGTCTATCTCTTTTGTTAGGTCATAAACTCTTTAAAGGCAGATAATATGTCTCTTCTTTCTGCTGCCTTCTCCCAAGTGCTTAATACAGTGCTTTGCACTCAGTAGGTGTTCTATTGATTAACTGTTGAAAAAGCAATAAACTACCCCTGACTCAAGCCAATGTTTTCCTGCAAACTCAAATACAACTGAAGGCTATAATAAAGCCAATCTGATATAATTTGCAGAGAACTCCCTCTTTGGCAAATTCCCCAAAGAATGACCATTTTCAAAGTGGCTTTACAAAATGAGTATTCCCTTTCTTGCCAATACTAAGGTTCATTTTTGGTGGTTTTTAGAGGGGAGGGAGAGGAGGCAGGGTGGAATCCTCCCTCAGCAGGATCGGGGTGGACAGTCAGGACAATCACTTCTCTTAGGACTAGGCTCTATAGAGCTGGGACACCCCACGACCCTGCCCAGTCTCATCATCCCATGGGATTGGAGAAAGGCTCTGGCCTGGGACAAGTAACACTGAGAATGATTCAGTTTACCACCCCCCACCAGCCCAGATCTTATCCAAACTATTCCCAACTCACCCTGAAACCTCCTCCCACAATTTCTTCTTTGGCTAGGGAAAAAGTCTGGGCTCATCATCAGGAGCCCTGGGAGAGTAGTTGCCGAGTGCCCATTGTACCTAACCTCTGCTTTCCAAACGGGAGAGGATTGCATTACTGGAGAGCGAACTCAAAAGGGAGATTTGCCCACCAATCAGAGCCTGCGGGGGAAGAAATCAGAGGATGGGGAGAGCAGATTATAAACCAATGCTTCAGTTAGAAGAATTCAAACAATGAAAGTTTCCCACAAGCTTTTCCTCTGTTGTGGGAGTTGAAGATTAGTAAACCACAGGTTTATGTACCAAAATGAAGTGGAAGTACTTCTGACTCATCCATCTGTGACCCATTCTTAGTGAAGACCTCTTTCTGAGCTTAGCAGACAGGACTACATTGTTACCACTTTGTAACTGTGTTCCAATGCAGAAGACAGTCTGATCTCCCAAGTTTTAATTATGTGTTCTTTATGTGTACTTACATAGATTACTCTTTCCACAGTGTTTCAATTAATCAATCTATTGTGTTTAGTAAACATGTACACTGTGCAGAGCACTGGACTAAGCGTGTGGGAGAGTACAATAGAACAGAGTTGGTAGACCTGTTCCCAGCCCACAATGAGCTTAAGTTTAAAGGGGGAGACAGACATTAATGTAAATAAATAAATTGCAGATTTTTACATAAGTGCTGTAGAGCTGAGAGAGGGTGAATTAAAAGAGCAAATTCAAGTGCAAGGGTGTCACAGAAGGAAGTGGAAGAAGAAGAAATGAGGACTTAGCCAGGAAAGACCTCTTGAAGGAGATGTGCCTTCAGTAAGGCTTTGAAGGTGGGGAGAGTAGTCTTCTGTTGCATATGAGAAGCAGCATGGCTTAGTGCATAGAGCATGGGCCTGGGAGTGAGAAGGACCTGGGTTCCAATCATCACTCAGCTACCTGTATGCTGTGTGACCTTTGGCAAGTCACTTCTCTGATCCTCAGTTCCCTTACCTGTAAAAAATGGGGATTAAGAGTTTGAACCCAATGTGGACTGTCCAACCTGATTAAATTGTATCTACTCCAGTGCTTAGAACAGTGTTTGGCACATAGTAAACACTCAACAAATATAATAATGCTAACAATTATATTTATTATTATTATTACTATTGAGAAGGAGAGTGTTCCAGGCCAGAGGTAAGATGTGGGTGAGAGTTCAGCAGTGAGATAGACAAGATCGAGGTACACTGAGTAGATTGGCATTAGAGGAGGAAAGTGTGATGCCTGGATTGTAGTAGGAGAGCAGCAAGGTAAAGTAGGAGGGGGCAAGGTGATTGAATGCTTTAAAGCTGATGCTAAGGAGTTTCTGTTTGAGACAGAGCTGTTTGGGCAACTATAGGGGTTCTTAGCATATAGTAAACACTAAACATGTACTACTATCTCTCATTCAATCCACATATTCACTTCAATTCACATATCACTAATTCCTGTCTGTGACACCTTCATGGCATCGCTAAAAACCCACCCTTTTCTCTTCATCCAAATTGCTACCATGGTAATACAATTAGTAATCCTATCTCACCTGAATTAGTGCATCAGCCTCCTTGCTGACCTCCCTGCCTCCTCTCTCTCCCCACTCCAGTCCATACTTCACTATATTGTCTGGATCATTTTTTAACAAAAATGTTCAGGACATGTCTCCCCACTCCTCCAAAAACTCCAGTGGTTGCCCATCTACCTTTGCATCAAACAAAAACTCCTCGTCATTGGCTTCAAAAAACTCAATCACTTTGCCCCCTCCTAGTTAACCTATTAACTCACCTATTAAAACCCAGCCCGCTCACTTTGCTACTGTAATGCTTTCCCTTTCACTTTGTCCCAATCTTGTCTATCACACTGTCAACCCCTTGCCCACGTCTGGCCTCTGGCCTGGAATGTCCTCCCTCCTCAAATCCGACAGACAATTACTCTCCCCTGCTTTAAAGCCTTATTGAAGGCATATCTCCTTCAAGAGGCCTTCCTTGACTAAGCGCCCCCTTTTCTCTTCTCACATTCCCTTTTGCATCACTCTGACTTGCTCCCTTTGTTTTTACCATATACCAGCTCCACAGTCCTTATGTACATTTCTGTAATTTATTTATTTATATTAATGCCTGTCTCCTCCCCTCTAGACTATCAGCTTATTGTGGGCATGGAATGTGTCTTTATTGTACTGTACTGTCCCAAAAACTTAGTACAGTGCTCTGCATACAGTAACCACTAAATAAATACAATTGAATGAATGAATACAGTTATTATCATTACTAATTATCATTACTAACTGTGGAGGACAGTATGGTCAATTTATGACCTTATGAAAATCTCATCATTTCAATAGGCTCAGACCAGAAGTCTATCCAGTTCAGAATTATTTTTCTGACAGGAAGAACAAAGAGTACTGCAAGAAAAGGGTACTGCAAGATTACCTCTTTACACTCATCCATATCAAATAACTTTTCCCTCTGACATTTTCAAGGAGTCCATTATGGAACTCCCATTCATTAATTTATTAAAATTCTTCTTGATTGTTTTGACATTTGCTATGTTGACACTTTTCAGTGGTAACCAATTCCATATCATCATCATTAGTAACTATTGACCACCTACTAAATACAGAACACTGTACTAGGACTTTGGGAACATACAATAAAATTAGAAGACCCAATCCATACCTCAGCCTATTTCCAGCATTTATCTTCTCACCCACCATGTGAAGGGAGACAGCATGGTCTAATGAAAAGAGCATGGGCCTGCAACTCAGAGAACCAGGGCTTAATCCTGGCTTTGCCACTAATGTACTGTGGGATACTAGGCAAGCCAAATAGCTTTTATATGTTGCAGTTTCCTAAAAATTGTGGTATTTGTTAAGCACTTACCATGTGCCAGTCACTGTACTAAATACTGGATAGATTCAAGGTGATTGGTTGGACAAATTCCCTGTGCCACCATGGGGCATCACATACTTAATCCAAAATTTCAGTGAGGTAACTGAAGCCCAGAGGAGTGAAGTGACTTGCCCAAAGTCACACAAGCAGACAAGCGGTGGAGCTGAGATTAGAACCCAGGTTCTTCTTCTGACCCCCAGGTCCATGCTCTATCCACTAGGCCATGATGTTTCCCTTTACACGGTGGGTGAGAAGAATTAACAGACACATAGCCTGCCAATAATGAGCTCAAGTGCTTAAAGAATACCATTATGATTATTCTCTGTTTTTTGTTTAGAAACTATTAATAATGATTTTAATAATGATAGTATTTATTTTTACTACACTTTGGGTTTCCCTAGTGTAGGTGGCAGAATTAGCTCAGGGTATAGGCAGGGCACAGCCTTGATTTATTACAACCGAATAGATAATCATATTTGTTCATGTCTCTATTGAACTCTGATGAAAATTGAAAATTTAAAGGACATATTCCTGAGACGTGGGTTTGAATTTACCCATGCTCAAAGACAACATCATCCAGAGTGTAGCAAATTATAGACTAATTGGACAGGGCTGATTTTGAAAATTGCCCAGATCTTAAAAATATTTGGGGTGGTCCTGCCGGGTACTGTGGGAATTCTTCACCAGCAGCTGCATCCTCTTCATTATTTCGCAATCTTTAGATATTCCCTCCCAATCTTCATCTTTTAAACTGATGTCTTAATTTTTGTTGACCTTTTTGGCTGCTGCCACACACTAAACTAATTATTTGAAGGAACAGTCATAGGTTGAAAGTATCACATACTTACCACTTATAAGCTAAAAATGCCCTAAAATTCAGTCATTTCATTTCCTTCACAACATACCTATTGCATAAATACTATTATTTATGTAGTCCAGTGTACCTCTCTTTAACATTTCACATTGCATAAAAAGGTGTTTGAAAATGCTGTGATTCTTATTACCTTTATCTTTTCATTTACTTGTTCTTTTGCACTATTCCTGTGAATATTATCATCTAACACTGACCGAACTCCTACAGGTAGCATAGCATTGTACTAGAGAATATCCTTCACTATCCAAAGTGATTTAGAAAAAAAGCAATAGGAAATAAATTGCATGTCATGAAATTTTAGTATATAAATATATATATATGCATGCATATATATATGTACATCTGTGTGTGTGTGTGTGTGTGTGTGTGTATGTGTATAAAACAGCTATCTTGAAGGAACCGTGAAAACATAGAGAGGCTTTTTTTCAACACCTCAGTAATGTGCAAAGCACAGTATCAGATTTACAAAAGAGGAAAAAAAGAAACAGTTCAAGCCTTCAGAGAACTTACAATCTACTTGATCAATCAGTGCTATTTATTGAGTATATACTCGGTGCAGAGCATGTTACTAAGCATTTGGAAGAGTACAATACAATAGAATTGGTAGACACATTCCTTGCCCACAGGGACTTTACAGTCTAGAGAAAAAGCTTGTAGTCCAGAAGAGAAGTTTACAGTCTAGAGGGAATTGAATATTAGCTCAGGGAATAGACATAAAAAAAAATTCAGTGAGTTCTGATGATTTAGAGACATGTTAAAACACCTCCAAATGCTTTCAAATCCATTAGTACCCCACTTTCAGAAAAATTAACTCAATCATATTTATTGAGTACTTACTGTGTGCAGAGCACTTTTTCAAGTGCTTGGGAGAGTATGATACAACCATAAACAGACACATTCCCTGCCCATAATGTGAAACTGTCCTCTAGACTGTAAACTTGTGTGCAGGGAATATGTCTGCTTATTGTTTTATTACTCTCCCAGGTGCTTAGTACAGTGCTCTGTAGACGGTAAGCTCTCAATAAATACAATTGAATGAATGAATGAATGAATGAATGAATGAATGAATGAATGAATGAATGAATGAGATTGCACAGCTCTGCTACTGTGGAACAAACACTGCTCTGGAAATCTGGGCACCTGGGTCTTAATCCCAGCTCTAGTCTAGCTGGTTTAGGGTGGGCCAACATGGCATATGCAAACTGACATCTAGCAAATGGGTTTGTCAAAAATGTATCATTTGCCTTGCGCCAAAGCTGGCTGTTAAGTGTAGTTGATGGGATGGTGAAAGGATAAAAGTTATCGAATCTGTATGCTTAGACTGGGAGGGGTCGGGGGAAGTCAACATTGGGATGATGAGCCATCATCCATCAGGCCCTGGGAAAGTCTAAGAAGCAGTAGGTGAGTATCTTGGCTGAAATCTTATCCACAGATGTAGTTGAGTGTGATTGAAGCCATATGGACAAAAGAATAGTGAAGAGGAGCAGGGCAGTAGATGATCATGACCTTGACCAAGGCAATGGCACTAAGTCTGGAGAGAAGAGGGCAGGTACCCTTTAGAATTTAGGCTGCATTTCTAACCTCATTACCTATAAATCATTGAATCAATCAAGCGTATCTTTTGAGTACATAGTAGTGCAGAGTACTCCACTAAAGCTTGAGGAAATACAATATAAAAGAGTTGGTAGACACATTCCCTGCCCTAAATGAGCTTACGCTGATGTAGCTATGAATAGATATATGGAAACTATCTTGGAGGAAATTGGGCAAAACCAATTTGAGGGTTTTTTTTCCATCCCTTCAGTAGTGAGCAAAAAATGTTATGTATTTTTCATATATTTTTAAAGCTCTCCATCACCTTGACCCCTCTTACCTCACCTCCTTTCTCTCCTTCTACATCCCAGCCCACACACTCTGCTCCTTTGGCGCTAACCTTCTCACTGTGCCTAGTTTACACCTGTCCCACCCACACAAAATTTGTTCCTCACTATTGGCTTCAAAGCTCTCCATCACCTAGCCCCCTTCTACCTCACCTCCCTTCTCTCTTTTTACAGCCCAGTCTGCACACTCTGTTCCTCTGCCACTAACCGCCTCACTGTGCATTGTTCTCACCTGTCCACCATCGACTCCTGGCCCACATCTTACCTCTGGCCTGGAATGCCTTCCTTCCTCATATCCTCCAAACAATCTCACTTCCTTCCTTCAAAGCCCTACTGAAGTCTCACCTCCTCCAGGAGGCCTTCCCAGACTAAGTCCCCCTTTTCAAATGCTCCACCCCTTCGGCATCACCTTGACTCACTCGCTTTGCCCTATCCCACTTCTCCCTGCCCCACAGAACTTATGCATATATGTATATATCTATAATTCTATTTAATTATACTGATGCCTGTTCACTTGTTTTGATGTCTGCCTCCTGCTTCTAGTCTGTGTATCAGTTGTGGGCAGGGATTGTCTCTGTTGCTGAATTAGACTTTTGAAGCACTTAGTACAGTGCTTTACACACAGTAAGGACTCAGTAAATATGATTGGATGAATGAATAAAATATGTTATATATATAATGAACATATATAGAACTGCATATGTTCATTTAAAAAATAACAACACTAGTAATAATAATGATAATAATAATAATGTAATCCTGGATTTTCATAGGTGCTTGTTATATGCCATTGATCAGTAAGTCAGTGTATTTATTGAACTTTACTGTGTGCTGAATACTGTACTAAACACTTGGAAGAGAGCTGGCAAGCACACTTCTGTTTACAACAGAGTTTGTAAACACATTCCCAGCTCAGAAGGAGCTTAAACCTAGAGCACTGCATGAAACAGTGGAGTACATGAAAGATAATCAGATTGGACACAGGCTGTCTCCAACCAAGACTCTCAATCTAAGAGGGAGAGAGAACAGAGACTTTATGTCTTTTTTATTTAGCTATGTATTTAGTATTTGTCAAGTGGGTCTTATGTGCCTGGAGCTGTACTAAGCCCTGGAGTAGATGCAACATAATCACATTGGACACAGTCCATGTCCCACATGGGGCTCACAGTCTTAATCCCTATTTTACAGATGAAGTAACTGAGAGACGGAGAAGTTAAGTGACTCCCCCAAGGTCACACAGCAGCCAAGTTATGGAGTTGGGATAGAGTCAAGGTCCTCTGACTTCCAGGCCTGTTCTCTTTCCAGTAGACCACACTGCTTTTCACACTACTTTTTACAGATCAGGAAGCTTAGGTATCAAGAAAACAAATGATTTGACCAAGGTCACAGAGCAAGCATGTGTTGGACATTGGACTAGAACCAAGACTCCTGACTCTTGACCCTGTGTTCTTTCCTCTGAAACACTTTAATCCTGGAAAATGGGCACTATGTACTCTTACTTCTCTGTTCTTTCCCCTACTCCTCATATTTTTAAATACCAAACTATAAAACTACCCCAATATTAGATTGTATTGTGTCCTGTTTTTGCAATATTCTCCCAAGTGCTTAGTACAGGGCTTCACACCCTTAGGTTCTTAATAACTACCATTGATGAGGATAGGGATGGTTTTGGAAATATGTTTAAAAGAGTAGCAGAATGCAATAATAGTGTTTGATGTGCAGAGTAAAAAATAATGATGGATCAGAAATGACGTCAATTTTTGAAAGGTTGAGGATCTGAATTTAGCTGTAAACAATCAGTGGTTGAGAAAGAAGCGGTCCTGTTTTTGGATGGGCAGCACTTACTGCATGTAGACCACTGTACTAACTCTTGGAAACATACAGTGGAGGATTTGACACTGTTCCTGTCCCTTGAGGGGGCTTGCAATCTGAGAAGGATGTCCACAACCTAAGACAGAAGAATTAAAAGCAAGTTACAGCTGGAAAGTTGTCTTGGGAGGAAGAAAGGCAGCTAGTTGGGAAACTGTGAGTGATATGTAATAAGGAGGGTGAAAATAGTGTAGGCTGTCATGGGATATCAGGTTTGGGCCCTTTAAGAGGTCCCAGTGGTAACATAAATTACTCTAAATAACAAGGTTTTGGGGGGTGACCTCCATTGAAGAACCATTTTCAATCCATTTTTAGCCATATTAAAGCTCCATCCAGCCAGATTTGACAGCGAAATACAAAGAAGTAAAATCCACACATTCCTGGATCTACCTTAATGAGAGACTTGCCTAATTTTCTGACAGCCTTCCTATGACTGATTTTGTCAATATCCATAAGACAAACCTACTCCTTTCCATTTGTCAAACTACAGCTGAGAGGAAAAACTCTTATGTACACTGCATCATATCTTACTCACAAAAAGACATAGAGGATTTTTGAAAAAAAAAAAGGATTTTTAATAAAATCTTTCAATCAGAATTTTTTAAAAAATTACTTGTAATTCCATGGCTGCGCTTCTATAGGTCTGGCTTTAATTATTCCATCTCCAAGTGTGTTGGGATTCTTCAAAAAGATGGTCCACTTCCAGTCAATGGACCAGAGTTAACTGTTGGACTGAAAAAAAAGGATCCTCTGGTAATCTGATGACACACTTCACACTTCAGTAGCTCCCTTCATCTGAGGAACTCAAAGCTCACAAAATAAAAAGGATAAATAATATAATTATGGACATTTTAAGACACAGAATCCCTTTGTCATTAGATGATATTGGTCTAGATTTGTTAAGGTGTCAAAAATGTAAGACCATATATTTTTCTGTGGTGGAATAAAAAAAATGTAGTGATTTCTGCAGAAGATCAAGTCAGAGACTATCTTGTCTATAAATAAAAGCGTATTGTTGGACAGCTGGAGATGAAAAAAAACAACATGTAGAATAAGTAGAGCTTTAATAAGCAAGAAAGTTTTCTTTTACATAAGAACTCTCAGAGTACAGTCACACCAAAGTTCAAACTCCATTCAAAGTCACTTCCTCTTTCTCTAAGGTTAGCTCTGATTAGTATTATATTCACACATAACTATATTGCCTTCTAAGATGTCTTCTTAAATTACAATATTACAGAAATATTATCACATATTTATGTGATTCCCCAATGAAAGACCCCTCTCAGGGTCACATCTGGACAGTTTCCAGTACTCTACCAGTCTCAACTATGGGAACGAGAGTCAAGCAGAGGCATATCCATTCCATTCTTCACTTGGCCAGTGGCTAGCGAGTGGAAGGCAATCTGCTACAAGTCAAAACTGTCCTGTGCTGGGCAGCAGCGGCATGGGAGAGAGTTGAGGGTGGAGACTCTAGTTTACTGTGCAGAAGGCAGCAATGGTAAATCACTTCTGTATTTTTACCAAGGAAAATCTATGGATACACTATTCATTCATTCAATAGTATTTATTGAGCGCTTACTATGTGACTAGCACTGTACTAAGCGCTTGGGATGAACAAGTCGGCAACAGATACAGTCCCTGCCGTTTGACGGGCTTACAGTCTAATCGGGGGAAACGGACAGACAAGAACAATGGCACTAAACAGCGTCAAGGGGAAGAACATCTCGTAAAAACAATGGCAACTAAATAGAATCAAGGTGATGTACAATTCATTAACAAAATAAATAGGGTAACGAAAATATATACAGTTGAGCGGACGGGTACAGTGCTGTGGGGATGGGAAGGGAGAGGTGGAGGAGCAGAGGGAAAAGGGGAAAATGAGGCTTTAGCTGCGGAGAGGTAAAGGGGGGATGGCAGAGGGAGTAGAGGGGGAAGAGGAGCTCAGTCTGGGAACGCCTCTTGGAGGAGGTGATTTTTAAGTAAGGTTTTGAAGAGGGAAAGAGAATCAGTTTGGCGGAGGTGAGGAGGGAGGGCGTTCCAGGACCGCGGGAGGACGTGACCCAGGGGTCGACGGCGGGATAGGCGAGACCGAGGGACGGTGAGGAGGTGGGCGGCAGAGGAGCGGAGCTTGCGGGGTGGGCGGTAGAAAGAGAGAAGGGAGGAGAGGTAGGAAGGGGCAAGGTGATGGAGAGCCTTGAAGCCTAGAGTGAGGAGTTTTTGTTTGGAGCAGAGGTCGATAGGCAACCACTGGAGTTGTTTAAGAAGGGGAGTGACATGCCCAGATCGTTTCTGCAGGAAGATGAGCCGGGCAGCGGAGTGAAGAATAGACCGGAGCAGGGCAAGAGAGGAGGAAGGGAGGTCAGAGAGAAGGCTGACACAGTAGTCTAGCCGGGATATAACGAGAGCCCGTAATAGTAAGATAGCCGTTTGGGTGGAGAGGAAAGGGCGGATCTTGGCGATATTGTAGAGGTGAAACCGGCAGGTCTTGGTAACGGATAGGATGTGTGGGGTGAACGAGAGGGACGAGTCAAGGATGACACCGAGATTGCGGGCCTGCAGGACGGGAAGGATGGTCGTGCCATCCACGGTGATGGAGAAGTCTGGGAGCGGACCGGGTTTGGGAGGGAAGATGAGGAGCTCAGTCTTGCTCATGTTGAATTTTAGGTGGCGGGCCGACATCCAGGTGGAGACGTCCCGGAGGCAGGAGGAGATGTGAGCCTGAAGGGAGGGGGAGAGGACAGGGGCGGAGATGTAGATCTGCGTGTCATCTGCGTAGAGATGATAGTCAAAGCCGTGAGAGCGGATGAGTTCACCGAGGGAGTGAGTGTAAATGGAGAACAGAAGAGGGCCAAGAACTGACCCTTGAGGAACTCCAACAGTTAAAGGATGGGAGGGGGAGGAGGCTCCAGCGTAGGAGACCGAGAATGATCGGCCAGAGAGGTAAGAGGAGAACCAGGAGAGGACAGAGTCCGTGAAGCCAAGGTGAGATAAGGTATGGAGGAGGAGGGGATGGTCGACAGTGTCAAAGGCAGCAGAGAGGTCAAGGAGGATCAGAATGGAGTAGGAGCCATTGGATTTGGCAAGAAGGAGGTCATGGGTGACCTTAGAGAGAGCAGTCTCGGTAGAGTGGAGGGGACGGAAGCCAGATTGGAGGGGGTCTAGGAGAGAATGGGAGTTAAGGAATTCTAGGCATTGATTGTAGACGACTCATTCTAAGATTTTGGAAAGGAAGGGTAGTAGGGAGATAGGACGATAACTGGAGGGGCAAGTGGGGTCAAGAGCGGGTTTTTTTAGGATGGGGGAGACGTGGGCATGTTTGAAGGCAGAGGGGAAGGAGCCCTTGGAGATTGAGTGGTTAAAAATAGAAGTTAAGGAAGGGAGGAGGGCAGGGGCGATGGTTTTAATAAGGTGAGAGGGAATGGGGTCCGAGGCGCAGGTGGAGGGGGTGGCACTTGCGAGGAGGGAGGAGATCTCCTCTGAGGATACTGCAGGGAAGGATGGGAAAGTAGGGGAGGGGGTTGTTGGGGGGGAGGGGAGAGGCGGAGGGGTGACTTTGGGAGCTCAGATCTGATCGTGTTGATTTTCGTGAGGAAATAGGTGGCCAGATCATTAGGGGTGAGAGATGGGGGAGGGGGAGGAACAGGGGGCCTAAGGAGAGAGTTAAAGGTCCGGAACAATCGGCGGGGGTGACGGGCATGGGTGTCGATGAGGGAGGAGAAGAAGCTTTGCCTGGCGGAGGAGAGGGCAGAGTTAAGGCAGGAAAGGATAAATTTGAAGTGTGTGAGGTCGGCTTGGTGCTTGGACTTTCGCCAGCAGCGCTCAGCAGCTCGAGCATAGGAGCGTAGGAGGCGGACGGAGGAGGTGATCCAGGGCTGTGGGTTAGTGGAGCGAGAGCGGCGGAGGGAAAGGGGGGCGAGAGAGTCGAGATGAGTAGAGAGGGTGGAGTTGAGAGCGGAGACCCGCTCGTCGAGAGTGGGAAGAGAGGACAGGGCGGCAAGGTGAGGTGAGATGCTATTGGAAAGACGGATGGGATCGAGAGAGCGGAGGTCTCTGTGGGGCAGTAGCGAAGATTTGCAGGGGGAGGGAGTGTGAGAGATGAGGCAGGTGAGAAGGTTATGGGGTACACTACTAGAACGATTGCAGATGGAGGCAGTGCATTTTGGGAGAGACGTATCCATGGTGTCACTGTGTGTCGGAGATGACTCAACAGCATAAGACAAGACAAATGGAGGAAAGGAGAGATTCCCTAACTTAGAGAAGAAACTTAAAATTCCATTTCCTTTCACTGGATTTGGTTTAACGACAGTGCCTAGGGTTAACGGTTTCTATATTGGCAAATAGAGAGATCTTACTTTAGATAAAAAAGTCTTAGAATTTCCATTTGTGGAAATTGGTGTTCCATGTCACCTTTGCACTTAGAAATTTGTACCTTTTATTCACTCCAACTTCAGCCCCATAGCACTTATGAAAATATTCGTATTTGATTTATTTATATGTCTGTTTCCCCCTCCATATGCCAGGGAATATGTCTACCAAATCTGTTATATTGTACTCTCTCAGCTGCTTAGTCTCAATACACTACACTATAAGTATTTAATAAATACCTTTGATTGATTGACTGATTAAGGATTGTTTCTACCTTAGCAAAATGAAGTCAAAAAATTTAGGTAAAATCCTCTTTGATGAACTTCCAAGGTAATTTTACTTAAAAGTTACTATTGAGACCTTAGAAACTGGTAGCCCTACAGAATTAATCCTAATGAGAGCCTCGACATGTTCCCAATTTTCCCCAATTTCAAGGTAGAACTGCAGGAAAATTAGTGAGTCTCTAAGATCTGAAGTGAATAATTAAACAATTCTGGTTCTTCTTCTCCCCAGCTTGCCACACTAGAATAATAGGAATGTGACTGGCTTCAGTGAATCAATAAATTAATCTTCAGATATTTGGCCACCAGAGACTGGGAATATTTACTTGCCCCTTCTGATTTCATGTGTTCTCGAGGGCCATGATAACCTTCCCGAAGGCCCAGAACTATTGGACTTTGGGTGGGTCTCCCACAGGCTACATATCTCTCATCATCATACCATCTTGCCATATTCCTGCCTTCATTGATTATTTCTCAATGTGGAGCCAGTTGGGAGTTATACTGTGGGGTTTTTGGATTCTCTCTACTAAAGATAGGATGCCTGGGCTTCAACCCTGTAAATCCATGCATTAATCTATTCCTTACAACATCATCTTGCTACAGTGCATAAGCAAGCTGCAGTCCATATGATGTCATTCTGTAACATTCTGTGTGCACTTAGTCTAACATAATGACATCATAGAGGCCTAGTCTACTCCCAGGATCAAGAACCTTTTCCTGGGGGCAGCTCCTAGCTCTGGACTCATTAGTGAAAAGCGTTGGACCCTTGTCTCAAGTCTCTTAGGTCTCTGTTAACCCCTGTGTCTCTTCCAGATTGAGCTGGGCATGCTTAAATTTTCAATTGCTCCTGTTTCCAGCCCTTTTGATTTTTTTTTTAATGGCATTTCAGGTCTCTGTCAACCCATGCATCTCTTACAATCTGAGCTGGGCATGTTTACATTTTCAATTGCTGCTGTCTCCATCCCTTCTGACCTTATTTTTTTAAAAAAGGTATTTGTTAAGCACTCAGTATGTGCCAGGCACTATACCATGTAAGCACTGGGGTAGAGACAACCTAGTTAGGTTGATCCAGTCCAGGTCCTTCATGGTGATCACAGACTTAATCCTCCTTTTACAGATGAGTACCTGAGACACAGAGAAGGGAAAAGACTTGACCAAGGCCACACAGTAGACAAGTGGCAGACAAGGCCCTTCTGATTTCCAGGCTTATGCTTTATACATCAGACCTCAATGTTTCCTTATTGAACTTGCATTAGTGCTGCTGCCTGAGCCACAGGAGGTTGCCAGACTCTCTATGCTGAAGTGGTCACAACCTTATGTACCTCTAAAACTGATTAACCTACTTCCTTTTGCCAAAGTAGGAATCACCTTAATTCAACAGTGGTTGAGTGTTTTCAATTCTATTGGCTTATTTAGTTTTTGCATGTTTTTTTCTTAAAGAACAATATGCTTAGCACATCACAGAATACTCTCTTACTAAAAAAAGAGACATGCACAAGCCTGCTTTCTCTACACATGGAGATATATACAAAGCCTAAGAGTTGTTTAATCCAGCTGCAGGTAATTAATTGTTAACATACAAAATGTTACTTGGATGCCCAGCTGGTTCATTTTCATGACTGGCCATGTCTATTTGCAGTTTATTTTCTGCACCTGCGGCCATTTGAGTACACATCTTTCACAGCCATTGCTTGTTCAGCTGGTGGGGAAAATGCTGAGAGGAAGTCCATCCTTCTGGAAGAGGAAAACAGATATCCTTGAGTAAGGAGAAATGGGTGCTTCATATAAGGAAAAACAGCTACAAGATTGATAATTATTTGTCATTATTCCACAAACTAGAGTGATAAACTTTCCCTGAGCCCACAGTTTTGTCCAATTGCCACTGATAATCTGATTTCTCAGTCTCCGGTTGGCTTGTAGTTTCTGTTTGGAGGTATGTCCCCTCTCGATGGAATCATTGTCTGCAGTTCGGTAATGTCAGCTTGCATTACTCTGTTCTCATGCTAGGCTTAGGAAAGTAGTGAATGTCCTTTGACCTCCTCAAAGCCCAGGATAGGGCACCAATTTCAAATTTTTGTTTGGCAAATCATCCTCTGACACTTCTGCAAAACAAAAATTCTATGGGGATTCCAACTGTGAAGGAAAGACAAGTGAAGTTTCCAATGTAAATGGAATAAGTGGCATCGATCGCATCAAAATAAGTTGTCTTTTTGGGGGAGTGAACATGCTAGAAATGAAGCTCACAGAGATTCTGAAACCTTAAGGTTGAATATAGCCTTGCAGATAGACCACAATTAAAGCCTCACTAACGTTTTCTTTTTATTTGAGCCAGTCCACAAACATTTCAAGTTATCCTAATTTCTACTAAAGGTCGTGAAAGGATTGTAGAATCTACTATACATGGTTTCTAAGAACTTCACGTTTAATTATTTTCACTTCATTTATTAACTAAAGGCATATTGAACACTCTTGGTTATTAGTTGTTAAATGGTGGAACTGCCTGCAGAAAATGAACTTTTCCATAAATATGAGGAGTTCCTTTCTAGTCAACAAAATGACATATATGGCAAATGTACTTTTGTTTATGTTGAGGTGCACCAAAAGGCTGCTAAAAGACCTGCTTATGAGTAGGTTACAGTGAGAGAAACATGTGTGGTATCCTTTCACTACTGTGTATTTCCACTGGTACAATTTTTTGTCATGAGTGAAGGGCAATGATGGCTACTGCTTTTCTTGGCCTTTGGCACCAAATTCAGTCACCAGGCCTTGAGACTATTTAACCCTTATCAGGGTCAGGATTGGTGACATCCCAAGTGCCCGTTCTGTGCCAGTCATTGGCCCCTGAGGAGCTTGTATTCTAATGAATGACACAGAGAAGAGCAACTTTCAAAAAAATACAAAAAAACTGCAAGAATATGATGAACAGCAAGTGAGAAAATTCTCCAACGTTCGACATATGCTCCAGATAATATAGATGTTGCATATGTAAGGCAAAATGATTCCCATACTCCTGGTATGTTATAAACTCAGTATTGTCACTGCATATGAAGAGTGTCATTATAAGAAAATGCAGATGGAATTATAAAGAGAATATGGAAGATGCTGAGTATTTACCAAATGGGTAATGGCATCTTAGGGAAGCAGAAACCTGAGGAACAGGGTGGCCTAGTGGACAGAGCATAAGCCTAAACATCAGAAAGACCTAAATTTTAATCCCGGCTCTGCCACTTGTCTGCTGTGTGAACTTGGGCAGGTCACTTCACTTCTCTATGTCTCAGTTACCTCATCTGCAAAATGGGGATTAAGACTGTGAACTCCATGTGGATCAGGGACCATTGACAACCTGATTAGCTTATATCTACCATAGGGTTTGGTACATAGAGAAGCAGCGTGGCTCAGTGGAAAGAGCGTGGGCTTTGGAGTCAGGGGTCATGAGTTCGAATCCCAGCTCTACCACTTGTCAGCTGTGTGACTGTGGGCAAGTCACTTCACTTCTCTGGGCCTCAGTTACCTCATCTGTAAAATGGGGATGAAGACTGTGAGCCCCACATGGGACAACCTGATTCCCCTGTGTGTGCCTTGCACACAGTAAGTGCTCAATATAAATACGACTGAATCAATGAATAACTAGTAGCAGGAGCACTCAATCAGCTTGCTTCTATTGTACCTCATCTAACTCGTGGCTCAGTGAAAAGAGCATGGTCTTTGGAGTCAGGGCTCATGAGTTCAAATTCCAGCTCTGCCACTTTTCGGCTGTGTGACTGTGGGCAAGTCACTTAACTTCTCTGTGACTCAGTTCCCTCATCTGTAAAATGGGGATCAAGACTGTGAGCCCCATGTGGGACAACCTGATTCCCCTATGTCTACCCCAGCGCTTAGAACAGTGCTCTGCACATAGTAAGCGCTTAACAAATACCAACATTATTATTATTACATAGTAAGAACTTAACAAAAACACCGTAAAAAACAAACAAAAAACCTCCCAAAGATATTAATGGCCCGAGATCAAGAGCATTTACTCTGTGCAGAGCACTACGCTAATACTTTTCGAAGGTACCTAGGAGCAAAAGCCATAGATAATTCCCTCTTCCATAGGATAAGCAGTTCACTCTGCAAGTGCCAGGAATCCTTCACAGTGTTTGACCATTAGCAAAGCAGTACACCTATAGATTCCTTCTGGAAACAAAAGCACACTCTTAAAAACTGCTAAACTGCGTTTCGGTGGCTGCTCTGTTTTTTCTCTGGTAGTATTATAACGACCCTTTTAACAAATCAGAGGAAGTGAAATCAGACCCCTTAGCCAGCCCAGCAATATGTAAGCACTGTCACTTGTGAAAAGGGGTGGGAAAGGTAGTGGGCTGACAATGCCGCAGTATGTCTTCAAGTAACTGAACACTGTTTGGTAGGGGCGGGGGGTGGCAGTGGAATTGTGCTTACCAAGGAACAGACCTCCCCGGGGCTCTCAAGTTTCAGATTTTAAAATCAAAGAAGAATGTCAAAAGATTTAACATAATGGTATGGAGCACCTGCATGCTGATGGCCCAGAAGACTTTGTAGTCCCTTGTGCAAAGATTTACTGACAGTAGGGGGTCTGAAGGGTACTTGGGTACATAACATTCCTCACTTGTGAGAACATTTCATTGTGACACATCTGTTTTGACTTAGAACTGTTGTCTCCTCCCTCCTACATGCACCAAGGAAGTTACTCTATTGATTTTCCCTCTTAAGAATAACTTCCAGAACCCAGTGCATGCAATGAGAGGTACTACACAATAGTCTGTAACACTTTCAGTGGTGTACTGAAAGGCTCTAGTTTACTGTAATCACAAAGCAGTTGCTGTGCCTGTCTAGTCACTCAGGCAAGGTAGAATGCGGTGCATATGAACTCTCAAGGTCTCCGTGTGAGTCCTCTCGTGGATTATTGATTGTCTGACAGAGCCATTTCTGAGAGGGCCTTGTTTCTCATTGAACTTAAAAGGAATCTCTGATACTTGGTTTATTTTGTGCAAGCTAATGCTGTGTTAGTCTGTAGCCAGCTCACCCTACTTGATCATCATGTCAGTGATTCAGGTTAACACACATGGCTGTTGACTTAGCCTCAATGTTTTTTTAATGGGTGTTTACAGTTCCCGCCTATGGGCATATCACTACTGGTTGTCAGTGGGTGGAGGGGGATCGGGAATGGAAGGTGGTTGATTAATGGGAATTAAAGTGCTCTGCACATGGTAAGTGCTCAATAAACACCATTGATCGATTGGTGTCTACCTTGAGTCAGTTCCAATATATAAGAAAAAGGAGGAGGGAAAGGAGGAGGAGATAGAGGATTGGGAAAGACTAATATTTATGAAGGGATTTTTATGTGACAAAGTACCATATGTGACAAAGACCATAGTAAGTGCTGGAATAGATATGAGATATTGGAGTGGACAATCTCTTGTTTTTCTGCTGGGCTCACAATCTAAAGAGGGAGAGTGTTTATCTTTTCCCACTTGACAGATGAAGAAACTGAGGCAATGACTTACCCACTCACACAAGTGGGCAGTGTTAGAGCTGGGAGACATGGTCCAAAAACAGAAGCAGAGGAGTGTACTGAGTGGTCACTAAGTGCAAGGCATTTTGCTAATCAGTGAAGTAATAATAATAATAATAATAATGGTAATATTTGTTAAACACTTACTATATGCCAGGCACTACTAAGAGCTGGGGTAGATACAAGTTCATCAGGTTTGACACAGTCCCTGTCTCAAATGGGACTCACTGTTTTAATCCCCATATTACAGATGAGGTAACTGAGGTCCAGAGAAGTGAAATGACCTACCCAAGGTCACCTAGCCTACAAGTAGCAGAGTCAGGATTAGACCCCAGGTCCCTCTGACTCCCAGATCCATGATCTCTCCAATACACCATGCCACCTGTCCCATACAGGCTTTATAATCTAAATGGAAGTTAAGCAGACACTTATGACAATAATAGGTAAATGTAAAAAAAAATCAAAATCAATTATGCCAAATAACACCTGTAAACAAAGTATCTAAAGTACAGCTCCAGGAGGGAAAAATCCTCACCCTCAGTCACTCACTTAATTGTATTTATTGAGCACTTACTGTGTGCAGAGCACTGTATTAAGTGCTTGGGAGAGTACAGTATTAGGATTTAAGGCACAGACTTGGATTATCATCCATTGCAACCTCCCACATGGGTTAACAGTACTGGGACCGGGGGGATGAAGCTTCTGGGTTTCACAAGCAGCTGTGTGAGCATCACCTAAGAGCATAAAGTTCATGTTAAAAAGCAATTTAGAATCCCGGATGAACATGACTAGGAACAAAGCCATACGACCTGCATTTAGGTAAGGCTTTTAGTCAACCTTGCTTCACCAGGGGTGTCATCCATTGATAACAGTGCCAAAGCAACTGACAATTTTACCTCACAGGAAGGATTAGGTGGTTGTTCAAACAGTAGTAAAAGGAGGGATATTAAATGAGTGCCCACTGGACAGAAGACATTCTCATAAGCATAAAAATATATTAATAGATTCCAGAAGGATTGGATAAATTCTCAGATTAGGTCCATTAGAGGGCAGTGATAAAAGTCATGTCCATAATTGCATGTTTGGATCTCAAGAAAGGTAAGGAGCAGCGTGGCTCGGTGGAAAGAGCCTGGGCTTTGGAGTCAGAGGTCATGGGTTCAACTCCTGGCTCTGCCACTGGTTAGCTGTGTGACTGTGGGCAAGTCACTTAACTTCTCTGTGCCTCAGTTAACTCATCTGTAAAATGGGGATTAACTGTGAGCCTCACGTGGAACAACCTAATTGCCCTGTATCCACCCCAGCGCTTAGAACAGTGCTCTGCACATAGTAAGTGGTTAACAAATACCAACATTATTATTACCACATTTCACCTCCCCAAGCACTGTTTAGTTTAATCACCACAGAGTGTAAACTGGACTTGATGGATCATTGGTCTGAAGTAGTAACACAAGCAGCATGGCCTAGTGGAAAGAGCCCACGCTTGGGAATCAGAGGTTGTGGGTTCTAATCCTGGCTCTGCCACTTGTCAGCTGTGTGACTCTGGGTAAGTTACTTAACTTCTCTGTGCCTCAGTTGCCTCATCTGTAAAAGGGGGATTAAGACTGTGAGCCCCATGTGGGACAACCTAATCACCTTGTATCCACCCCCCACAGAGCTTAGCATGGTGCTTTGCACATAGTAAGCACTTAACGAATACCATCATTATTATTATTATTGTTGCTCATGTCCATGGAAATAGATTTATGCAACAAGGAATGAGAGAAAAACCTTTTGTACACACACAGGTCCATAATCTCTCTTCCTCTAGATGGTGAACAAGGAATAGGGAGAATGTTTACCAAGTCTACTATATTGTACTCTCCCAAGTGCCTTCTATAGTGCTCAGTAAATATCGTTGATTGATTGATTATCTGAACCAGCAATGCATTGGTGGGAGACATCAGCAGACTGATAAGCTTAGCTAGTATGATGTAATCAGGAGAGAGATGGCTCTACTTAAGTGTTAGCTGGGAATTATTGGAATAGCAATGTTGTAAGTAGCAAATGCATTATAACACAATAAATGATTAGTTTTTTACAACTAATGGAATGTACAAAAATTCTCCAGAGAATTTTAAAAAAAGGATCAAACCAAACCCTGCTTGGCCACCTGGTAAAGTGAAAAAGAAGAGCTCAGCGGAAGAAAACCATCTTTTTAAAATGGGATGTGCACTCGAGTGAAGCCATCAGGAAAACTCGTCAAGAGTGACAGGTAAGTGAAACAGGTAACTTGGTGGGTCAAGGGGGAGTTGGAAGAATCCCTTGCGAGGTAAGCCAAAGCTAAGAAACAGATGATTCAAATATATCAAGGGTAGGAATCAGTTGAATCCCTTACTGATTATAAAGAGAAAGAGGTAATCTGGTGTGAAAGCTGAAGAATCAATACATTCTTTAAGTTGGCATTTCTGAGTAAAATGCCAAAGAGCTCCCCATGAGTTATATAGCAAAACTGCATCAACATATGGGATGCTTTAGACAAACTGATGCATGATGTAAACACCTAGATTAGATGTCACTGTGGTTTATTAGAAAGACTACAGGATTGGGAGTCAGGAAACTTGGTTTCTAATTCCAGCTCCACCACTTTCCTGCTGTTTGATTTAAGCAAATCAGTTACTTTCTTTGTCCTCTGTTTCCTCATCTGTAAAATGGGGTTAAATTTCTATTTTTCTTTATTCCTATTAGACTGTGAGTCCCATGTGGACAGGGGCTGCGTCTTATCTGATTTCATCTACCTCAGTGTTTAGCACAGTGCCTGGCGCACAGTAAGTACTTTATTATTATTATTGTTATTATTTTGACATTCACTATAGGGACCTTAATAGTTCATGGAGGAAGACTAGAGACCCTGACAAGAATGAAAAATATATAGTCATATATTACTGCACCATCAGAGGTGAATTGTCAGTGTACCTTCCCTCTACAAAAAAATATATCATGGGAATTATATTTGATGACCATCTGCAAAAATAGAATCTAGATGTTTAGGAATTGTGAGCACCTAGAAAACTAGGTTGGTTTCTGTTAGGGAAATCATACCTCACTATTCTGCTAGAGTTAATAATAATAATTATGGTTTTGGTTAAGCACTTACTATGTGCCATGTCCTATACTCATGGCTGAGAGAGATACAAGATAATCGGGTTGGAAACAGTTCTTGTAGAGCTCAATGTCTTAATCCCCATTTTACAGATGATGGAATTGAGGCACAGAGAAATTAAGTGACTTGCCCAAAGTCACACAGCTGACAAGTGGCAGATCAGGGATTGGAATTCAAGTCCTCTGACTCTCAGGCCGATGCTCTTTCCACTAGGCCACAGCTGTTAATAAAGGGAAATGATAAATGATAGTGGAATTTGTTAAGTGCTTCTTTCATGCCAAGCACAGTGTTAAGCACTGGGGTAGATACAGGGTAATCATGTCCAGAAACATCAGCAAACATGGCCTAGTGGCAAGAGCACAGGCTTGAGAGTCAGAGGACATAGGTTTTAATCTTGGGCCTGCCATGCAATGGTCTTGTCTGCTGTGTGATCTTAGGGAAGTCACTTTACTTCTCTGTGCCTCAGTTACCTCATCTTTAAAATGGGAATTAAGACTGTGATGTGGGACAGGAACTGTGTCCAACCTGATTACCCTGTATCTGCCCAAGCACGAAGAACAGTGCTTGGAACCCAATAATAATGATAATTATGGTTAAGTGCTTACTATGTGACAATCACTGTACTAAACACTGGGATGGATACAAGCGAATTGTATCCCTGTCCCTTTTGGGGCTCAGAGTCTTAATTCCCATTTTACAGATGAGATAACCGAGGCCTAGAGGAGTGAAGCGACTTGCCCAAAGTCACACGGCAGTAAGCATTTAACAAATACCATAATTATTATTAGAATGATTAAATAGTCCCTGCACAATCTAAGTGGGAAGGGAGAAGAGGGGAACTAATGAATATTATATAGTGATAGTGCTCCACACCAAATTTGATTTTCAAGGGACTAATCATGAAGTTGGAGGAAATGGTAAGTCATGAAGTGTAACAGATAAAAAACAGAGGGTAGAGAGTGGTCACTTTTATGAATGCAAAATAGTGGTGTCCTTCACAGGCTGGTGCCTTGCCTGGTTTTGTTTAAAATTTGAATGAATGAGTTGTAAAGAGAGTGTGCTGTATAGTCTCCAAGTTCACAAATGACACTAAGCTCTTCTGGGTGGTGAAATGTTGTACAGATGGAATAGATTGCAGGAAGATCTCAGAAATCAGACTGAGTGAGAAAAAAGGTGGCAAATAAACTTCAGTGTGAGAAAGTACAGTGTAGTGAAGCTGGGGAAAAGAAAATCCTAACCACGGTTCCATAAAGATGGGCTCTATGATATGAGTTAAAATTCACCACAACGTATTTCAAACCACTGGTGACTAGTCCCCCTAAGTATTGGCCTGATGTGTGACCTTCAGTCAAAAATGTTAACAAAAATCAAGAAAACTGTCAAAGACAAAACAAAAAGCATCATTTTTCTTATTTATGGAACAATGCATTAGATTGTAAATGCTAAAGGGCATGTATTTGACTTGTGGTGTATTCTTCCAAGCATATAGCACAGAGCTTCCTTTGGTGCCTTCCCTAATTCTTTCCTAATACACTCAGATTCTATACTGCATAATAGCCATTTCAGCAGCATTATAATTATCGTTATTAATGATTCAGGGACATTTCTAACCCAATTTGCTTGCATCCACCCGGGCACTTAGAACAGTGTCTGGCACACAATCACAATAAGTGCTTAACAAATACCACAATTATTATCTATTATTATTAATATTGGTAACAATAATAATGATAATAATTGTGGTATTTGTTAAGTATTTACTGTGTGCCAGGCACTGTTCTAAGTGCTGGGTATCTACATTATAAGGAGATCTTAGGTTCCATTTCTCATACAGAGCTCATGGTCTGAGAAGGTAGGGGAAGCAAGTTTATAATCTCTATTTTACGAATGAGGCAACTAAGGCACAGAGTAGTGATTTGCCCAAGGTCACACAGCAGACAAATGTCAGAGCTAGAATTAGAGCCCAGATCTCCTGACTTCCAGGACCATGCCCTGACCATGAGGCCGTGCTTTTGTGCTACCTACACAGTTGTCTATTCACAACTTCATACTGCATTTATGTTCATATTTTACATAACCCCTATTATTAAGTACAAACTCTTAGTAATAGCCCTATGTCATATTTTTCCCGGGAAAGAATTGGGACTGGAAGTAAACAGACCTTAGGTCTAGTCCCAGGTTCTCCATTAGCCTGTATGTGACATTGGGCAAGGCATTTAACTTCTCTGAGCGTCAGTTTCCGCATATGAAATATGAAGATAAAATACTTATATACACTCCCTTTTAGATTGTGAGGCCTATTCAATCAATTCATGACATCTATTGAACACTTACTAATTGCAGAGCACTGACCCAAGGGCTTGGGAGAGGACTATACAAAAGAGTTGGTAAGCATGATCCTTGCCCCCAAGGAGCTTACACTCTATAGGGTGTGGAACAATGTAAAATACATTAGGGATAGGGGAAATAGTGTAGTATAATAATATTCACATTATTCTATTGATTCTATTTATCTTGATGATATAGTCTTGTTTGGTTTTGTTCTGTTTTGCTTTGCTGTCTCCCCTGTTTAGACTGTGAGCCCGTCATTGGGCAGAGATTGTCTCTATCTGTTGCCAAATTGTACATTCCAAACACTTAGTACAGTGCTCTGCACATAGTCAGTGCTCAATAAATGCTATTTATCTATTTTACATATGCATTGTGGGGCTGGGGTGTTCATCACAGTATTTAAGGAGTACACAGCCAAGTTCATAGTCAACCAAAAGGATAGGGTTAATGAAGGGCTTAGTCCAGGAAGTGGTTTTGGAGGAGATGTGATTTTAGGAGGATTTTCAAGGTGATGATAGTGGATAGTGGGGATAGATATGAATGGGGAGGGAGTTCCAGGCCAAAGGGAGAATGTGGACAAGGGGTCAGTGGTGGGATAGATGAGATTGAGGCATAGTGATTAGATTGGTGTTGAAGAAGTGGAATGTGCAAGTGGGTTGTAGTAGGAAATCAGCAATGTTAAGTAGATTCACAGAACTAATTTGTGCTTTAAAACTGATGGTGAGAAGTTTCTGTTTGGTACAGAGGTGGATGGTCAACCATTGGAGATTCTTTAGAAGTAGGGTGATTATAGACTTAACAGGTTTTCGGAAAAATGATCTGGGCAGCAGAGTGAAGTATGGACAGGAGAAAGGAGAAATAGGAGGCAGGGAAGACAGCGAGGAGGCTGTGTAGAAGTCCAGGCAGGAAATGATGAGTGTTTGGATCAGCATTTGGATCATTCATAGAAATTTGAATAGTGAGGAAAGGGAATATTTTAGAGATGCTGTGAAGGTGGAACTGAGAATTTTGTGACAGACTGAATGTGTGTTTGAATTAAAGAGGTGAGTCAAGGTAAATGCCCAAGGTTATGGGCTTGTGAGACAGAGAAGATGGTTGTGCTATTTTCAGTGATAGAAAAGTGAGGGTAAAGAGAGGGTTGGGTGAGAATATGACAGTAACAACTACAACAAAGCAGCATGGTATAGTGGATAGAGCATGGGCCTGGGAGTCAGAAGAGCATGGGTTCTAATTCCACCTCTGCCACTTCCCTGCTGTGTGATCTTGTGCAAGTCATTTCACTTCTCTGTGCCTCAGTCACCTCATCTTTAAAATAGGGATTGAGACTGAGCCCCACATGGGACAGGGATTGTGTACAACCCAATTTGCTTGTATCCACCCCAGCCCTTAGTAGAGTGCCTGGATCATAGAAAGTTCTTAAAAAATACAACTATTACATATAATTTTTCTGTTTATAACATATAAATATATATATGTTTAGGGTATAAGGTGAGTCAAATATAGAGAGGCCATGTTTAGTGTATGTAGGAGTCAAGAATACGACCATCCTTCCCATCTCTCAGGCCCGCAACCTCGGTGTCATCTTTGACTCGGCTCTCTCGTTCATAATAATAATAATGATAATGTTGGTATTTGTTAAGCGCTTACTATGTGCCGAGCACTGTTCTAAGTGCTGGGGTAGACACGGGAATCAGGTTGTCCCACGTGGGGCTCACAGTCTTAATCCCCATTTTACAATGAGGTAACTGAGGCACTGAGAAGTTAAGTACTTGCCCACAGTCACACAGCTTACAAGTGGCCGAGCCAGAATTCGAACCCATGACCTCTGACTCCAAAGCCCCGTGCTCTTTCCACTGACCCATGCTGCTTCTCACAACCAATCCGTTACCAAAACCTGCCGGTCTCACCTTTATAAAATCTCCAATATCCGCCCGTTCCTCTCCACCCAAATGGCTACCTTACTGCTATAGGCTCTCGTAATATCCCGGCTAGATTACCGTGTCAGCCTGCTCTCTGATCTCCCTTCCTCCTCTCTCTCCCCACTCCAGTCTATTCTTCACTCCTCTGCCCAGCTCATCTTCCTGCAGAAACGCTCTGGGAATGTCACTCCCCTTCTTAAAAACCTGCAGTGGTTGCCTATCAACCTCCGCACAAAACAAAAACTTCTCACTCTAGGCTTCAAGGCTCTACATCACCTTGCCCCTTCATACCTCGCCTCCCTTCTCTCTTTCTACTGCCCACCCCACACGCTCCGCTCCTCTGCCACCCACCTCCTCACCGTCTCTCGGTCTCGCCTATCCCACTGTTGACCCCTGGGTCACGTCCTCCGGCGGTCCCGGAATGCCCTTCCTCCTCACCTCCGCCAAACTAATTCTCTTCCCCTCTTCAAAACCCTACTTAAAGCTCACCTCCTCCAAGAGGCCTTCCCAGACTGAGCTCCCCTTTTCCCTCTGCTCCCTTTACCCCCACCTTCACCTCTCCGCAGCTAAACCCTCTTCTCCCCGCTTTCCCTCTGCTCCTCCCCCTCTCCCATCCCATCCCCTCAGCACTGTACTCATCCACTCAACTGTATATATCTTCATTACCCTATTTATTTTGTTAATGAGATGTACATCACCCTGATTCTATTAATTTGCTATTGTTTTAATGAGATGTTCTTCCCCTTGATTCTATTTATTGCCATTGTTCTTGTCTGTCTGTCTCCCCCAGTTAGACTGTAAGCCTATCAAAGGGCAGGGACTGTCTCTATCTGTTATCGATTTGTACATTCCAAGCGCTTAGTACAGTGTTCTGCACATAGTAAGTGCTCAATAAGTACTACTGAATGAATGAAAGAATATCCCTAGAAAAAGTGGAGGTGAGGGGAAAGGAGAGGTGAGGGTGGGATTGTCTGTCCTTCCTATATTAGAGTAATTTCCTTAGGGTCATGGCAGGACAGGGCATCTGTTATACTACACCAGTGCTTAGTTCAGGGCAAGATACCATTGGCTACTCAATAACTAATCAACCACTCAACCACCGGTATCGCTCTGATTAGAGTAAAGTACAATATAGTAGAGTATGTAGACATGACCCCTCCCTCAAGGAGATTACAATCTGATGGGGTGAGTAATCCTACTTTTTTTAACTAGTTTTCATATTAAGGAAGCTCCTAGAAGAGGCATTTATTTTCTAAATTTCTTGCAGTTTCTGGGATCTTGTTTCTAAGACAACCCTCATTCTGGGAGCTGAAAATAGACAAAAGACCTCATCTCTGTTTTGAACAATAAGGTATGTGTGACCCTTTTGAGAGCCCTGAAATTGTGAGTACAACTCACTGACTACCTAACCCTCAAAATCTCCATCTGTTAAAAGATTTTCAGGATATATGATTGATGCATTTTGCTCAACACTAATTGGGATCCTCATCAAAGAAAGCCAATTTTTATATTCATTTTTAAGAATATATTTAGAAACCTACAATGCAAATTTCATTCACAAAACTTGCATCTGAAAGGGGAAATTTAATTTTATATAGCATGAAAAAAAATTATTCAAGGGACATTTATCAATTTTTAAAACCCTAAATTTTATCCTCATTCTACTACTAATCTTATTGCAGTCAGCAGGCATGTAGTTCCTGATTCCCTAAACAATCTCATCCTACACTCTGAATCTCTATCTGATTTAACATTCAGCATGGTGCACCAGCGTAGATTTGGCAATCACTCAATCAGTGATATCTACTGAGCACTTATTGTGTGCTGAACACTGCACTAAGCACTTGGAGAGAGAAAAATACAGTTGAGTTGGTACATGTTTCCTTCCAACAAGGAGCTTATAGTCTATTATAGTGTACTCTCCCAGGTTCTTAGTACAGTGCACACAGTAAGTGCTCAATAAATACAATTTATTGAGACCATCCATTCTTCTCCCAGGGAAACGGATCTCTACATTCAGTGAAGGAGATTGAACTGTCTTTTCATCTTGGATTATCATCTGCCTTCAGAGAACTGAAAATGTGCTTTGATCATCATTTGTTGGATTTTCACCAATTAACTATTTCCCCCTTAGAGCTTGTGTATTTTGTTTTCTCCCTTTTTTTCTAAACCCAGAAGGAATTTACTGTGTATGGACCAAAACATTCATTCATTCATTCATTCATTCATTCAATTGTATTTATTGAGCACTTACTGTGCACAGAGCACTGTACTAGGCACTTGGAATGTACAATTCAGCAACAGATAGGGACAAACCCTGACCAACAACAGGCTCACAGTCTAAATGGGAGAGACAGACAACAAAACACAACAAGTAGTCAGGCATCAATATAATCAAGATAAATAGAATCATAGATATATACACATTGTTAATAAAATAGAGTAATAAATAATAGCTACAAATGTGTGCAAGTGCTGTGGGGAGGGGAAGAGGGAAGAGCAGAGGGAGGGAGTAGGGGGAATGGGGAGAGGATGAGGGGCAGAGGGAAAGGGAGGACTCAGTGTGGGAAGGCCTCCTGGAGTAGGTGAGCTCTCAATAGGGCTTTGAAGAGGGGAAGAAAGTTTGTCGGATGTGAGGAGGGAGGGCATTTCAGGTCAGTGGTAGGACATGGGCCGGGGTCAACGGCAGGACAGGTGTGAATGGGGGACCATAAGGAGGTGAGTGGCAGAGGAGCAGAATGTATGGGATGGGATGTAGAAGGAGAGATGGGAGGTAAAGTAGGAGGGGGCCAGGTGAGGAGAGCTTTGAAGCCAAGAGTGAGGAGCTTTTGTTTCATTTGAAGGTTGATAGGCAACCACTGGACGTTTTTGAAGAGGGGAGTGTCATGCCCAAAGCATTTCTGTAGAAAGATAATCCAGGCAGTGGAATGAAGAATAGACTGAAGCGGGGACAGGAGGATGGGAGATAAGAGAGGAGGCTGAAGCAATAATCTACTTGGGATATTATGAGAGCTTGTACCAGCAAGGTAACAGTTTGGATGGAGGGAGGAAATCACTATTGGATCAACCCAGCCCCTTTCATCTGGTGTCTGCCTAGTTATCCTGTCCTACAGGGATGTAGACATTATGGCTCTGGAAAAGAGACTCAAACTTTACAAAACCAGATATTTCTCTAGGTGATATTGCCTCATTAGCCCTGAGAAAGTTATCGTATTGCCCTTACTTTATTTACAACTTCTTTTTATGACTAATCCTGTGGATTCTTGTTTTGAACACTGGAAGTGGTTGATAAAATACCTTGTCTGATTGTTCTACTTTCAGGCCAGGAGAATGGCAAGAGTTTCTGGTCTGTTCACTTGCAAATATTTTTGCCCCTTAGAATTTTGTCTTTCCTTACATCGTGTGTATTGTAATGTCCATGTTGTAGCCCAAATGTAAAATGCCTTATTTCCTAAAGCATATACTCTCCTTATTAAGAGATGTTTAAATCAATCAATCAAGCATTCGATGGTATGTATTGAGCACTCATTGTTAGTTAAACACTATACTAGATGCTTGGGCGAGTACAATATGATAGAATTAGTATTGCAGAGGAAGTCAGTCAGTGAATCTATTATAATTACTGAGCACTTACTGAATGCAGAGAACGTAATTAAATGCCTTAGAGAGTATATAGCAATATAACAATAAGCAGACACATTCGCTCCCCTCAAAGGTAGTGAAATAGTTTTGAGATTGAGCACTGTGTAATGCTTCCCTGCTGCTGGGTTCCCTTTTTGGTTCCAAGTTGTACTTTCACATTAGAGGCTTCTCTTCCATCAGATGAAAACCAGATCAGCTCAACACCATTGTCTGAATCTTCTTCATCTTTGTCCTCTTTTGATCAATCAGTCAACGTTTACTGACAGTCTACTATTTGCAGAGCACTGGACCAAAGACTTGGGAAATACAGTACAATAGAGTTGGGAGACATAGTTCCTTCCCACAGCAAGTTTATAATCTAGTGGGGCTCAACAAGAGGCCAGTGAATTTGTGAAAAAAGCAAAAAAAAAAAAGATCATTTATCAATGAGAGAAAACCCAGGGAAACTGTCATGAGGCCACTAGAATCGCAAAAATGTTCTCTAACCCAAATCAGACTTGTTTGGGACATTTCTAATCTTAAAAGCCTCAGTATGGCAGAAAAGAAATGTATTTCTCACATTTTTTAAGGAAATAGGTTATTCTTTGGTTTCTTTTATCTTGTTTATACTTCTATCTACTCTTGATGTGATTATTCCTGGACTCTCTCTTCCTGCTTCCTCCAACAGAGATTATAGTTTTTGGGCCTGGAGGGAATGTTCTTCAAAACCTCTTCCCTTTAGACAAGTTGGGAGGTGATGCTTGAGAAATATAGATAACATTAAATTCACCACTATGGGCCCAGGGCTTTTAATCTTCACCATTAATAACACTTGAGTTCCTATTAGGGCTGAGGCAGGTTTGTGATTTGCAAAAGAGAGGTTTGGTTGGATGATGAAGGTGTTAGGGCATCTTATCAAAACTACCGATCCCAGTAGAAGGGGTTGAACTAAGACCAACATGGTGCCATGTCCTCTATAATTGACATCTGCCAGTCATAGGATGCACTGACCCAGGGCCCACCCCGTGCACGTGTCTCCTGCACATGGACTGCTCACTAACTGAGCCAGAGATTCTGCCCCCCTGCCTTTTCAGAGTGGCCCCTCCATCCACTGGGGGGGTGGTAAATCCGGTGGCCAGGAAATGTGGAGGAAAATACTGCCAAAGACAGAGCCACTTCAGTTTGTACCTACCCCCGGTCTGACAGAGGATAATACATGTGCACACTTATTCTTTCATTCAATTGTTTTTACTGAGCACTTAGTGTGTGCACAGAACTATACTAAGCACTTGGAATGTATAATTCAACAACAGAGGCAATCCCTACCCAAGAATGGGTTCACAGTCTAGAAAGGGGGGAGACAGACATCAAAACAAGTAAACAGGCAGCAATAGCATCAGTATAAATAAATAGAATTCGAGACACATATACACATCAGAACAAGTAAAACAGGCATTAATATAAATAAATAGAATTATAGATATGTACATATTTACACAGGTGCTGTGGTGCGGGGATGGGGTAGAGCAGAGGGAGGGGGTCAGGATGATTGGGAGGGGAGGAGGAGCAGAGGAAAAGGGGGGCTTAGTCTAGGAAGACCACCTGGAGGAGGTGAGCTTTCAGTAAGACTTAGAGGGTGATAGTGTGGTAGTTTGGCCGATGTGAGGAAGGAGAGCATTCCAGGCCAGAGGTAGGACATGGGCCAGGATTCGACGGTGGGACAGGTGAAAATGAGGCACAGTGAGGAGGTTAGCGGCAGAGGATTAGAGTGTGCGGGCTGGGCTGTAGAAAGAGAGAAGGGGGGTGAAGTAGGAGGGGGCAAGATGATAGAGAACTTTGAAGCTAACAGTGAGGAGTTTTTGCTTCCTGTGAAGGTTGATAGGCAACCAGTGGAGATTTTTGAGGAGCAGGGTGACATGCCCAGATCATTCCTGTAAAAAGATAATCCAGGCAGCAGAATGAAGTATAGACTGAAGCAGGGAAAGACAGGAGGATGGGAGCTCAGAAAGAAGACTGATGCAGTAATCCAGTCGGGATAGGATGAGTGATTGTATTAATGTTTAGCAGTTTGGATGGAGAGGAAAGGGAGGATCTTGGCGACGTTGTGAAGGTGAGACCATCTCCCTTGGACAGTCCACTCCCCATTTACAAACATCCTCCCAGATACAGAGTGCTCCCCAGCCTGTTCTGAAGGAACCATGCATGTCCCCAATGGACAACCTCCTCTCACTGGCATTTTGTAGTGGGGAGCATGGATTGGAAGTCAGAAGGACCTGGGTTCTAATCTTGACCCTGCCAATTCTCTACTGTGGACACCGGGAAAGTCATTTCACTTCTCACTGCCTCAGTTAACTCAGCTGTAAAATGGAGACTGACACTGTAAGCCCCAGGTAGGACAGAGACAGTGTTTGATCTGATTTACTTGTATCTACCCCAGTGCTTAGTATAGTGCCTGGCAAACAGTAAGCAAGTGCTTAACAAATATCACAATTATGAATATTAGTAGTATTCTGCACATACTCCCTCCTCAATACTGAGCACTCCTTTCTCTGCTCTTGAGGAACTGGGCATATTCCACATTGACAAATTGCTCCACAGCACAGAGAAACCCACCCTGGATATGTGGTGCCCCCTAATCTAAAGGCCCGAATGTCAGCCTGGGTCCCTTTCTGTGTAGCTTCACAGAAACTACCATCTCTCTCTTCCCAGGTGCCACTCCCTGGTCAGAAGATCAGGTCATTTCAAAATTTAAACTATGAAGATAAATCAATCAAGAGCCACTGTAAACCACTTGTTTATCAGATCATCTTGAAATATTTCCCCCGATTAACATATTGTTGAGCAAACTGTGTTAATCTGTCATGGAACCACCCTAAAATGTGCAGAATACTGTATTAGAAACCCAGAAATGTACAACAGAAGTAGAAGCAGAATGGCATAGTGGCTAGAGCCCGGGCCAGGAAGTCAGAAGAAAATAGCTCCACCAGTTGTCTTCTGTGTGGCCTTGAGCAAGTCACTTCACTTCTCTGGGCCTCAGTGACCTCATCTATAAAATGGGGATCGAGACTGGGAGCCCCACATGGGACAGGGACTGTGTCCAATATGATTTGCTTGCATCAATCATAGCACTTAGTAAAGTGCCCACCACATAATAAAGCACTTAACAAATACCATCATTATTATTCGAAATCAGAGCCCCTGCATTTCAGGGTCTTAAACCAGGTAAAGGGAAGACAAGTGGACAGACATTTGGCCATCATACACTATGTAAGCACTCTTCCCCCTTCAAAACCTTACTGAGAGCTCACCTCATCCAGGAGGCCTTTCCAGACTGAGCCCCCCTTTTCCTCTGCTCCTCCTCCCCTCCCCATCTCCCCTACTCCGTCCCTCTGTTCTACCCCCTTCCCACCCTGCAGCACTTGTGCATATTTGTATTAACATAGCTATTATTCCATTTATCTATTTTGATGCTATTGATGCCTGTCTACTTGTCTTGTTTTGTTGTCTGTCTCCCCCTTCCAGACTGTGAGCCTGCTGTTGGGTAGGGACTGGCTCTATCTGTTGCCGAATTGTACTTTCCAAGCACTTAGTACAGTGATCTCCAAACAGTAAGCGCTCAATAAATAAGATTGAATGAATGAATATAGATGCAAATGAACAAAAGTTATTCAATCAATAATAAAGTAAGTAAATGAATAACTAATAAATAAACAAATATACACATGAATGCTAAGGAGGCTAGCTGGATATTATGGCCAGGGATAGGGCAGATTGATCTGGAAATGCCTTTTTGGAGCAGATGATTTTTTTAGGATGACTAGTGACTTCAAAAAGGCCTTCTCAAGGCAAAAGGATGGGCACATTCTAAGAACAGGTTTCCTGTCAGCCTTCTCTCTGATCTCCCTTCCTCCTCTCTTGCCCTGTTCCAGTCTATTCTTCACTCTGCTGCCCGGCTCATCTTCCTGCAGAAACCTTCTGGGCATGTCACTCCCCTTCTTAAACACCTCCAGTGGTGGCCTATTAACCTCCGCTCAAAACAAAAACTCCTCACTCTAGGCTTCAAGGCTCTCCTTCACCTTGCCCCTTCCTACTTCTCCTCCCTTCGCTCTTTCTACTGCCCACCCCGCACGCTCCGCTCCTCTGTCGCCCACCTCCTCACCATCCCTCGGTCTTGCCTATCCCTTGTCGACCCCTGGCCATGTCCCCCCGTGGTCCTGGAATGCCCTCCCTCCTCACCTCCGACAATCTAATTCTCTTCCCCTCTTCAAATCCCTACTTAAAGCTCACCTCCTCCAAGAGGCCTTCCCAGACTGAGATCCCCCCTTTTTCCCTCTGCTCCCTCTACCCCCCCTTCACCTCTCCACAGCTAAACCCTCTTCTCCCCCCTTTCCCTCTCCTCCTCCCCCTCTCCGGTCCCTCCATCTCAGCACTGTACCGTCCGCTCAACTGTACATATCTTCATCACCCTATTCATTTTGTTTAATGAGATGTACATCACCCTGATTCTATTATTTGCCATTGTTTTTATGAGATGTACTTCCCCTTGACTCTATTTATTGCCATTGTTCTTGTCTGTCTGACTCCCCCGATTAGACTGTAAGCCCGTCAAAGGGCAGGGACTGTATCTGTTGCCGATTTGTACATTCCAAGCGCTTAGTACAGTGCTCTGCACATAGTAAGCGCTCAATAAATTCTATTGAATGGATGAATGAATGAATGATCAACTAAATCCAAAGTCAAAGAAATTAAAACTATGCTTTTAGGATGATACACTAATTGTCAACTGTTCCTCCAAATAATTAGCCAGATGTGAAAATCATTAGGTGAAAGACCTCAAGGCATCATCATGAAGACTATTCAGAGGAGAATAATGTTGGTATTTGTTAAGTGCTTACTATGTGCAGAGCACTGTTCTAAGCACTGGGTAGATACAGGGTAATCAGGTTGTCCCATGTGAGGCTCACAGGTTTAATCCACATTTGACAGATGAGGTAACTGAGGCACAAAGAAGTGAAGTGACTTGCCCACAGAAATACAGCTGACAAGCGGCGGAGCCGGGATTCGACCCCTGACCTTTGACTCCCAAGCCCGTGCTCTTTCCACTGAGCCATAGAAAACATGGTTTTATTGTTACATTAAAATATGGTACTTCCGCACTTCAAATTTTGCCACCATATTTTCACAAGAGCATATAATAATACTTATGGTATTTGTTAAGCACTTAACATGTGCCAGGGCCTGTTCTAAGCGCTGAGGTGAATATAAGCAAATCGGGTTGGACACAGTCCCTGTCCCATGTGGGGCTCACAGTATCAATCCCCATTTTACAGATGAGGTAACTGAGGCATAGAGAAGTGAAGTGACTTGCCTAAAGTCACACAGCAGACAAGTGGCAGAGCCAGATTTAGAACCTTCTGACTCCCAGGCCCATGCTCTATCCACTATACCATATTGCTTCTTTATGGAGAGAGATTAGATGCGTGGAAGGGCAACTATTAAACATAATAGCAGTAGGCAGAGATGCTTTTGGCGGAGAAGCAGCGTGGCTCAGTGGAAAGAGCACGGGCTTTGGAGTCAGGGCTCATGAGTTCAAATCCCAGCTCTGCCACCTGTCGGCTGTGTGACTGTGGGCAAGTCACTTAACTTCTCTGTGCCTCAGTTCCCTCATCTGTAAAATGGGGATTAAGACTGTGAGCCCCACGTGGGACAACCTGATTCCCCTATGTCTACCCCAGCGCTTAGAACAGTGCTCGGCACATAGTAAGCGCTTAACAAATACCAACATTATTATTTAATAGGAGACAGTAAGAAAAGAGAGGTATAAATAATAATGATGGTATTTGTTAAGCGCTTACTATGTGCAGAGCACTGTACTAAGCGCTGGGGTGGATACAGGGTCATCAGGTTGTCCCACATGAGGGTCACAGTCTTAATCCTCATTTTACAAATGAGGTAACTGAGGCCCAGAGAAGGTAAGTGACTTGCCCATAGTCACACAGCTGACAAGTGGCAGAGCCCGGATTCGAACCCATGACCTCTGACTTCCAAGCCCAGGCTCTTTCCACTGAGCCACGCTGCTTCTTTATAGTAATACTTGTAGTAGAACTAATGGTATTATTGAGTGTCTCTTGATTGTAATGAACTCTTCTAAGCACTTGCAAAAGTACAACAGAAGAATAAAGCAAGTTCTTTGCCTTCTTGGAAGACAAACATAAGCAGAAGCAGAGAACTTTTGAGGATTAACTTTGTTTGTATGATAACAAAGAGGACATTTCTTGAGACCTAGTTAGGGAAAACTGAGTAACTTCCATATACTATTATTATCCATCTTCAGTCTGTACAAACAAATGTTAAGCAACATACTTGGAATCTCTAAAATTAAGATGGGTGAACATGGAAGTTATTTTTACCTGAAACCTATAATAACACCACGTAATCAATGAAGCTTAAAGTTAGAAGATCTTAGACTTTGAATCCCACGTGAGAGAAGGACTGTGTCCAACCGAATTAACTTGTACCTGCCCCAGAGCTGAGAACAGTGTTTGAGCTTTGAACAGTTAAGCATTTAATAAATACTAGTAAAAACACAAAACAAAACAAAATACTAACAAAAGGAGTCACTTCTTCACCCACTGAGTGGTAAGTGTATGTAAAATATCACCATGGGAAGTTGTGAAGGCAGAAAATATTAATAATTTAGCAAGGGTCTAGTTCAATTCACGAATAGATCCAAATTTGAAATACAAGGAATTGACAGTTCCAGTCTTCCAAATGTGTAACTCTTGACGACAGACTATTGCCATGGATAGATTCAACACATCTGATTCAACTTGACATCTCTTATGTTCTTATGTTAAGGGAAGCAGCCTGGCATAGTGGATAAAACACAGGTCTGAGAGCCAGAGGATCATGGGTTCTAATCCCCAACTTTACCACTTATCTGCTGTATGGTACTTCTCTATGCCTCAGTTACCTCATCTGAAAAGGGGGATTGAGCCTGTGAGCCCCATATGGGACAGGGACTTTGTCCAACCTGATTTGCTTGTATCCACCCCAGGGCTTAATACAGTGCCTGGCACTTAGTAAGTACCTAATAAATACCATTTTTATTATTATTATTATTATTCACATTCTTATAATGTCTCCTCTATTTTAAGCTACTTTCTTTTAAGTTATTTGTTGTGTTTGCATAAAAAAAACTACTTGAGTTCATGATACTCTCTTAGCTTCTTGTTGATGCCAAAACTGATAGTTTGATTTTTAACCAATCAGTGGTATTTATAGAACACTTTCTGTGTGCAGAGCACTGTACTAAGTGCTTAGTATTGTTCTAATGGGGTGATATCCCTATTTATAGTTTTTTTCTGTCATTCACAACTCTGCCAAATTATCTTTTCTCTCAGTTCTCACACATGTTTCTCTAGAGATTTACCTTTTTACTGTAGTATTGAGTTCTGTTTTGGGCTTTGCAATTTAAGAGAGCTGCAGAGGACTTGGTGAAGAGAGCCACAAAAATGATTAAAGGATTAGTAAATAGGTCTACCAAGAAGCCTCCTGGGGATTCCTGTAGTAGAGAATAGTTTCTTGTGTGGAGAGTGGTGATCAATTATTCCTCATTTCCACTGAGTATAGAACAAGAGGAAATGTATTAAATTGTAGCAAGAGAGGCTTGAGGTTCAATATAAAGAAAAGCTTCCTCACAAAAAGTGTTATTAAGCACCAAAATGAATTACTAAGAGATGTTTTGGAATCTCTTTTCTTGGATAATTTTAGGAGTCGATTAATAGCCATTAGTGGGAATTTTTTAGGTATAAGAGGTGTAACAATATGTTTCCTGGGCTCTGTCCCCTCCCTGAATCTTTGGAAGTTATGATATATTGGTAGTAGGCTACTTGTCATGTTCTGTGAGTTGCATGAATGCTTAGTGGGATGGGGCCAGAGAGCCCTGGAGGTGATTTGTGGTGCTAATACAAGAGAAGGATGGTCCTTTTAGTCAGATTTGGACTCACTTCCCTTTCCCTTGGTTGTGAAGGTCTTCTTGGAGGTGCTAAGTAATAAGGACTTGGGCATCTGGGGACCACCTATCCAGCAGCTCCTGAATCCATAATTCTTCTCCAACAGGATTTGTCAGGCTGAAAAATAATCTGGGGTGAAGTCAACCCTTTGGCTGGGGAGAGGGAGAGCTGTAGGTTCTCAGGGATGACCATGATTCATTCATTCAATCGTTTTTACTGAGCACTTATTGTGTGCAGAAAGCTGTACTAAGTGCTTGGGAGAGTACAGTATAATAAGGAACAGATATATTTGCCCTCTCCCTCCTTTCTCCTGAACTCTATGGAATCTGAAAGGAGCCCTAGAGTTGGAGGGGAATCCCTAATAGAAGCAGCATGGTCTAGTGGACAGAGCACAGGCCTGGGAGTAAGGAGGACATGGGTTCTGATTTCAACCCCTCCATGTTTCTGCTCTGTGATCTTGGGGAAGTCATGAAATTTTTCTGTGCCTCACTTACTTCATTTGTTAAATGTGGAATTAAGATTTTGAGCCCCATTTGGGACATGGACTGTATCCAACCTGATCAGATTGTGCCTACCCCAGCACTTAGTACAGTGGCTGGCACATAGAAAGCACTTAAAAAATACCTTAAAAACAAAAAAACCCCACCCACTTTTAGTCTCTAGAGCAAGGGGCTAGGTAGGATGCTGAAATGAACTTCTTTACCCTCCACTGAACAGTCAGGTCTTTATTTCTACACTATAAGCCCATTGTTGGGTAGGGATTGTCTCTATCTGTTGCTGAACTGTGCTTTTCAACCGCTTAGTTGGTCTGCACATAGTAAGCACTCAATAAATGATTGAATGAATAAATGAATTAGCTTTCTTCAGACTGGAAACCAAATAATAGTAACAATTATATTTATGGTATTTAAGTGCTTTACTATGTGCCAAGCACTGTCACCCTGATCCTCAAAAACCTCCAGTGGTTGTCTATCAACCTTCATATGAAGCAAAAACTCCTCACTATTGGCTTTAAAGCTCTCCATCACCTTGCCCCTTCCTACCTCATCTCCCTTCTCTTCTCCTACAGCTCAGCCCACACACTCTGCTCCTCTGCTGCTAACTTCCTCACTGTGCTTCATACACACCTGTCCCGCCGACGACCCCTGGCCCACATCCTACCTCTGGCCAGGAATGCCCTCCCTCCTCACATTCGCCAAACTAACTAGCTACCTTCCCCCACTTCAAAGCCCTACTGAGGGCTCACCTAATCCAGGAGGGCTTCTCAGACTGAGCCCTCCCTTTTCCCTCTGCCCCTCCTCCCCTCTTCATTCCCCCTACTCCCTCCCTCTACTTTACCCCTTTCCCTGCCCCACAGCACTTGTATATATTTGTATACATTTAGTACTCTATTTTATTAATGATGTGCATTTATCTATGGTTCTATTTATTTTGATGGTATTGATGCCTGTCTACTTGTTAGTTTTGTTGTCTCTCTTCCCCTTCTAGACTGCGAGGTCATTGTTGGGTAGGGATTGTCTCTATCTGTTGCCGAACTGTACTTTCCAAGTGCTTAGTACAGTGCTCTGCACACAGTAAGCGCTCAATAAATACGAATGAATGAATGAATGAATGAATGAATGAAAGTTGTCTCATGTGGGGCTCACAGTCTTAATCCCCATTTTACAGATGAGGAAACTGAGGCAACAGACATTCAGTGGCTTGCCCAAGGTCACACAGCAGACAAGTGGCAGAGCTGGGATTAGAACTCAGGTCCTGTGATTCCTAAACCCGTGCTCTTTCCAATATGCCATGCTGCTCCTCACAAGCACCCCACTAAGAGTGGTTATGAGCCATTAAGAGATGCTTGCTGATTCCCTGTGCAGTAGCAATCATGATTTGGGTATTTGTTACCATTTGGTACTTACCATGTGCCAAATTCTCTACTAAGTGCTAGGGATAGATACAATATTATCAAGTCATACACAGTCCCTGTACTGTATTGGACTTACAATATAAGAGGAAGAACAGGTACAGGTTGTAATCCCTTATAGATAAAGAAATTGAGGCACAGAGGAGTTGAGTGAGTTGTCCCAGGTTACATAGCTGGCAAATGGTGGGATTAGAACCCAGGTCCTCTGACTCCCAAGTCTCTGCTCTTTCCATTAATAATAATGATGGTATTTGTTAAGGGCTTACTATGTGCCAAGCACTGTTCTAAGTGCTGGGATAGGTACAAGGTTATCGGGTTGTCCCATGAGGGGTTCACAGTCTTAATCCTCATTTTACAGATAAGGTATCTGAGGCACAGAGCATGTTGCTTCGTTAAGCAGACAAGTGTTTCTGGAGAACAAAAATATTCTTCTCAGAAGAATCTCAAGCCTGTCCTCTGAGTTATTTAAACATAAACTCCCTATGACTATGTTCCTATTTATTCTCACAAACTGTCTTGCCCTATGAAACAGATGGGGCTTGGTTTCAGCATTTCTCTTTTTCAGATAAGATATAATAATAATGAAGATAATTATGGTACTTGCTAAGTGCTTACTATGTGCCAAGCACTGTTCTAAGTGCTGGGGAGGTACACATTAATCAGGTTGGGCACAGTCCCCATCCCACATGGGGCTCACCATTTTAATCTCCATTTTACATATGAGGTAACTGAGGCCCAGAGGAGTAAGTGACATGCCAGTGCTCTGCAAATAGTAAGTGCTCAATAAATACTATTGAATGAATGAATGAATGCCCCAGGTCATATGACAGACCTATGGCAGAATCAAAATTAGAACCCAGGTCCTTCTGACTCCCAGGCCAATGCTCAAGTCCCCTCAAACCAGATGTTATTCACTAACAGACCCAGAAACAAAGCTTAATCAATTAATTAATATTACTTTTTGAATGCTTACTGTATCAGAGCACTGAACTAAACACTTGGGAGAGTACAATAGAGTAGGTAGACATGATTCCTGCCCTCAAAGAGCTAACAGTTTAGAAGGGGAAACAGACACTGAAATATATTACAGACAGGGAAAAGCAACCAACTTTAAAGTTATGTACGTTGGTGCTGTATGGGGAGGGAACAGGATGAATGCTTAAGTAATAATGTTGGTATTTGTTAAGCACTTACTATGTGCCGAGCACTGTTCTAAGCACTGGGGTAGATACAGGGTAATCAGGTTGTCCCACGTGAGGCTCACAGTTTAATCCCCATTTTACAGATGAGGTAACTGAGGCACAGAGAAGTTAAGTGACTTGCCCACAGTCACACAGCTGACAAGTGGCAGAGCCGGGATTCAAACCCATGATCTCTGACTCCCAGGCCTGGGCTCTTTCCCCTGAGCCACACCGAAGTGCTTAGGGGAAGCGAATTCAAATGCATAGGTTAAGAAGTAGGAGGGGAAACAGGGTGGAACCTTCTCCCTGGAAAACATTCTCTTCTGGGAAGGCTCGTGCCTGAGTTTTAGCCCAAACGGAATTCACTGTTGGGCACTTTAATATCATTGTCGTCATCTTTTTCTTGTCCTAGCATTTAGTTCCCCTCTCAGGGTCACATTTGGAGAGTTTCCAGTATTTTACCAGTCTTGGCTATGGAAAGGAGATTAGCAGAAGCCTACCCATTCCATTCCTAGCTTGGGCAGCGACTAGCGAGTGGAAGGCAATCTGCTACAAGTCAAAACTCACCTGTGATGGTCAGCAGTGGCAGTCGATGGTGGAGACTCAAATAGTGTGGAAGAAGGCAATGGTAAACCACTTCCATATTTTTACTAAGAAAACTCTATGTAAACACACCCGGAATGATTGCAAATGGTGGTGGGGCACTCAGGGAGAGATGTGTCCATGGCATCGCTATGGGTCGGAAACGACTTGACAGCATAAGACAAGAGCATTAGGTTCCTTCAAGTACTTTGCTTTTGGGTTTAAGTGTACTATTCAGATATTCATTATAAATACCAGTGAGTTTGATCCAACATGCCTGTAGCCTTCCATTCATTATGGTTATATTAAGACCAGTAGGGAAATTTAATTTATAGATCAACTATAGCTATGACTAACCCAGCCTTTGAGAATCCTGAAAACTATTGAACCAGTCCCAAGATAAATACTTTCATCCACTTTTCAGCACATTCTCCAAATGTATTTGTTTCCTTTTTAATACATAATTGGATCACAGATTTCTCTTGCTAATATCCTTTCATTGATGAATATCTAAAATACAATTTTTAAATCAATAGTCTTGACTGCAGGCCCAATTGCAAAAGGCAATTTCATGTTAATTAATTCACAACAAAGTTTGTTATTTAATTTGTTATGAATTATGAGAGTAAAAAATGCACAAGGGAGAAGAAATTATTGGAGTTTAGTCTTTAAGATTCCTTGCTTTGTGTATTCACCTCCATCACAAGAATGCTTTAGATTGGCTCCTAAACAAAATGTGCGTGCTTCCTCCAGATTTGGCCTGCTTTATTACAACCTTTTGCTAAGTTAAGTTGAATTTGGCCACTGGCTCTGTGTTTAACATTACTCTTCATTGGATATTCCTTTTGCAAGAAGAAAGAAGACAGGGAAAGAACCATAAATTAGGTTCAGTAACTGCAGGCAAGATAATGATTTACTGCTTGTTCAGAGAAAGACTAGGCCACCCATTGCATAAATCGATGTTGGTCATTTATCTAATGGAGGAATCCTCGTTGGCCATTGCAGGCAAAACCTGGGACTTTCTGCATTATATCAACTTGATGGTGTTTGAAATTGTAGAGAAACCAGAGAAAATAAATAGGGGGTGTTTTATTTTCAATTGCCTCCTGTAATGCTTTTGACAAATGCACAAAACTCTGAAAAATGGCTTGCTATTAAAATGAATTAGATACAAACTTATGGTCACGGTTTTTAGAGGATTCCGTCTGCTGACTAAATTGCTGTAGCATAAAACATTCAAAATATCATCCCAGAAGCCCAATATTATATTCCATTATTATCCTTTGTCTCATCTTTCATGTGTACCACATATTTGCTTTGAGGCTCAAGAGTTGCAGGGTATTGTCTATAATAGGGATTTGTTGAGCTCAGGGTGAATTTTGCCATAGATTTCTAATATCACTACGAGTTATGCTGAAGCCAAAGGCTTGAGGAAATGATTTTTCCTCTGTATAAACTATGGGGATAAAGACCGAAGAGGGATTCAGCTTGTATACAATTAGAAAGACTTTATTCTGATCTCCGGGAAGTATAAACTAAAGGCCCAAAGTAAAACTCTTCAGAATAATTTAGATGCAAAAGAAATAAAAACCAAAACAAAAACCCAACATCCAGGATCAACAGACCATTGGGGATAGCAGAATGGATAAAATCCAACTTCAGAGGACTAGAAATGAATTAAAATGTTCTTAGGGGCTCTTATCAATATAACAATGCAAGGGGCTCTTGTGCAATATAACAACAAAAAGACACATTCCCTGCCCACGATGACCTCACAGTCTAGAGGGGGAGACAGACATTAATATAAATAATAAATTTCCAAATCAATTGCCCAACCCCCTATAACTTTCTCTTCCCTGGGGCTCCCCCAGGTTTTCAGGTAGCAGTGGTTCAGTATTCTAGGTACCATTTATTCATTCAATTGTTTTTATTGAGCACTTACTGTGTGCAGAGCACTGTACTAAGTGCTTGGAATGTACAATTTGGCAACAGATAGAGACAATCCCTGCCCAATAATGGCCTCACATCACACTCTGGGTCTCCTCCTGGATGCCACATTAATGATAGCACCCATTAAGCATCTTTGATATGCTAAGTATTAAGTTGGCAATAAGTAATCAAATCAGGCACAGTCTCCGTCTCACATAGGGTTTAACAGTTTAGAAGGAGGGAGAGTGCACATCTCCTCTGGGGAGGGAATATGTCTGTTTTCTGTTGTATTGTACTTTCCCAAGTGCTTAGTACAGTGCTCTGCTCAGAGTAAGTGCTCAATAAATACAACTGACTGACCAACATTATCCATAGTAGGAAGCTGAGGTGCAGAGAGGTTAAGTCAGAGCAGGCCACTGACAGAGCCAGGACTAGATCTCCTCACTTCCCACCCCCAGCTCATTCAACTATCTACATGGTTGTCTACTAATATTAAAGTCTGTCTCATTTACTTTCCCTTCAGTGTGGGGCCAAAAAAATTGATTGTTTGAAGAGTCAGAACTGGCAAGATGATGAGTAATTGGCTGGCAGTGTATCCACTCTTTAATTTTGGGCTAATTTTTTTGTATTTAGCTCATATCTGGACCACTTTGGACTCCCCAGAAGAAATAGAAGGAGCACAGGCCTGGGACCTAGTCTCAAATCCCAGTTCCACTCCTTGACTGTTTGACTTGGTTCTAATCCCCTGCTCTGCCACTTGCCTGATTTGGTCCAATCATTTAAATCATCTGTGCCTCAGTTTTCTCATCTGGAAAGTGTTTGTGACACTGAGTTCAGAGAAGTGAAGTGACTTGCCCAAAGTCACACAGCAGACAAGTGGTGGAGCCAGGATTAGAACCCATGACCTCTGAATCCCAAACCCAGGCTTTTTCCACTGAGACACGCTGCTTCTCCATTCAACCCACATATTCATTCATTCATTCATTCATTCATTCATTCATTCATTCAATAGTATTTATTAAGCACTTACTATGTGCAGAGCACTGTATTAAGCACTTGGAATGTACAAATTGGCAACAGATAGAGACAGTCCCTGCCCATTGACAGGCTTACAGTCTAACTGGGGGAGACAGACAGACAAAGAAAATAGCAATAAATAGAATCAAGGGGATGTAAATCTCATTAAAACAATAAGAATAGGATAGATAGATAGATAGATAGATAGATAGATAGATAGATAGATAGATAGATAGATAGATAGATAGATAGATGATAGATAGATATTCAATCTGTCACCATATCGTCTTGGTTCTACCTTTGCAAAATCATGAAAATATACCCTTTTCTCACCATCCAATCTGCTACCACATTGATCCGAATACTCACCCTATATGGCCTTGACTATTGCATCAGCCTCCTTGCTGACTTCCCTGCCTCCTGTCTTTCCCCACTCTAGTTCATAAATCATTTTGCTGCCCATATCATTCTTCAAAAAAAAGGTCTGTTAATATTTCCTTGAACCTCAAGAAGCTCCAGTAGGTTGCCCATCTAGCTTTGCATCAAAAAGAATCTTCTTAGCATTTGGCTTTAAAACACTCAATACCTTGCCCCCTTCTATTTCACCTTTCTCACTTCCTACTATAACGCAGCATGCTCTCTTTCCTCCTCTAATCCCAACCTATTCACTGTACTTCCATTTTATCCCTGCCAACCCCTTGCCCACATCCTGACAATGGCCTGGAACTCCCTTCCCTTCATATCTGAAAAATGATCACTTCCCCAACTTCAAAGCCTTATTCTTCATTCATTCATTCAATCATATTTATTGAGCATTTACTGTGGGCAGAGCACTGTACTAAGCACTTGGAAAGTACAATTTGGCAACAGATAGAGACAATCCCTACCCAACAACGGGCTCAATCACAGCTCCTCCCTGAGGCCTTCCCCCTTTCCCTTATTTCCTCTATTCCTTCCCTCTGCTGCGTCACCCTTGCACTTAGATCTGTATACCCTTTATTCATCCCACCCTCGCCCTACAGCACTAATGTACATTCCCATCATTTCTTTCTCTCCCTCTAGACTATAAGCACCCTGTGGGGCAGGGAACATGTTTATCTAATGGATTAAGTTTACTTAGATTATAATCTTTCATTCTTTCTCAAGTGCTTAGTATAGTGCTCTGAACATAGTGTCAATCAATCAATCAGATTTTTTGACTTCTTAATGTGTGCAGTCTATAGTCTAGCACATTAAGTGATCAGTAAATATGATTGACTGAATGATTGATTAGAAGGGGCAGGGTTTTTTTTCCCCATCTGGCTTTCCCAACAGAGCTTGTAGGAGTTTATCCTGGTAGAAGAAACCCCTAGATTTCAATATCTTGTGGAGGTTGTGTCTGTTCTTGCCTCTTTCACCCCGAAGACTGGGTCCAGGGGATCTAGCTTCATTCAGGAATCATTTCAAGGCCATAGAGACATGACCAAGACTGTTCAGGAAGATCATTTCCTTTGAGAGAACCTTAGACTTGGCTGGAATAAATGCAACTGCTCTGGGCTTCAGGGACACTGGGCACACTTTTTTTTTAAAAAGTATTTGTTAAGCGCTTACTGTGTGCCAAGCACTGTTCTAAGCGCTGGGATAGATACAAGGTCATCAGGTTGTCCCACATGGGGCTCACAGTCTTCATCCCCATTTTATACAGATGAGGGAACTGAGGCCCAGAAAAGTGAAGTACTTTGCTCAAGGTCACACAGCAGACAAGTGGCGGTGCCGGAATTAGAACGCGTGACCTCCTACTCCCAAGCCTGTGCTCTTCACTAAGCCATGCTTTAACTCTTCCCCTCTCCCACCCTGGGCTGCAAAGTGTCAGTCAGCACTGGTGCCCCTGAGTTCTGAATCTTGATTGGTCAGCAGAAAAACATTAGAAAGCTGCCAAAAGGCTCTGGTTTTTTGGTGATGGATTAGATGTCTTAAAGCAAAATGGCAGGAAATAAGCTATGAATCTACTTCTCAACATAATTTAACAAGTATGACTTTTATTAAACATTTACATTGTTATGAATAACAAGCATGGCAATTGTAAAGAGCTTGCTATGTGTCAAGCACTGAACTGAACACTAAATACACGATAATCAGGTGGGAAACAGTCACTGTCCCACACAAGACACACGATCTAAGTAGGAGGGAGAACAGTTATTGAATCCTCGTTTTGCAGAGGAGGAAACTGAAGCACAAGAAAGTTAAATGATTTATCCAAAGTGACATAACAAGCAAGAAAGGGGGATTAGTACCGAGGTCCTTGCTCTTTCTATTAGTCTACACTACTCTTCTATTATTCTATACTTTCCAAGTTTTGAGTATAGGGCACTGTACAAAGTGGAAGCTCAATAAATGCTATTATTACTTCTTCTGTGACCACTTTTACTCTTACTATTACTGGGAGAGAGAAAAGGCAATGAAATTGGAAACAGTCTCCATCTCACACAGGATCAAAGTCTATGGCAAACAGAAATACTGGGTCACAGAGAGTTTATGTGACTTGCCATATAGCAAGTCATATAGCAGGTCATACCACAGGTCGTAGAGCAATATAGTAACAAGAATTTGACATTCCACATTCAATTGTAAATTGCCCCTTCTTTCTCTCTAATTTAGAGATTTTTGCAATAGTATTTGTTTAGTGCTTACTAGGTGTCAGGCATTGTTCCAAGTCCTGGGAGAAATACAAATCAATCAGGTTGGATATAGAAAAAAGCTTTACAAAGAGGAGTCAGATACTGAGATCCACAGGAATCTTGACATATGCAACATCTGATCTACCATTCTGGTTTACACTGTTGGAAAAATGTTCCCTAATTCTCTGAACATGTAGTAGCAAAAATTCATAATGAAAACAGGTAATCTGGCAAAATTAAATGTATGTGATATTAACACATAATAGTATGATATTTAAGGAATTGTAGGGGTTGTTTTAATAAGAATAAGTATAAACAGTGAAAAATAAGTAGCTTGGTTGAAGAATGCCAGAAAGCAGAAAAATTATTTAGACAAATTGTGACTGGTGTAAACATCCCAGAGCCTAACTATTGAAAGAGGATAAAAATCAGCAGGAGAATTAGCTTCATTATTTCTTTGCAAAATGTGTTGCAATTATTGTTAATTAGTATTTTCTCAAACATCCCTTAGTATAAGGAATAGTAGTTTTACTCTAAGTAATCTAAATTGAATGTCCCAAACCCCTCCTGATAGAGAAGATATTAGGCATGACACATTGCTACAGAGAAAATGATGGACATAGGCTCCTAAGTCATTCAAGAAGTAATGCCACTAAAATAGTAGAACTTTATTTAAGGGACACATTTCTCTGGCTAGGATAATGTGAGGACTGAATGACATTCTGCCTCATTTTCATCTCTTACATTTTACATTTTCTACATCTAAAATTGTCATATAAAACAAGTATAATTCTTGAGTTCTCTAATTATTTCTTTTTTGGGATCAAATATCCATTCTACAAAGTGGAAATACAAAAGCAGTATTTTTGCTATAACCCTGAGGTAAAGGGAAAACTGGTTACTTGATACAACAACAAAATCTTGTGAAATGGGTGACTAATACCTTTTCATGGCCTACTGAAAACTATTACAGGAAATGCATGATTTACTATTGTGCATAGCTATCTGGGAAACCTCTCAATTGCTATGTGAGTTCATTAAGGCAATTATGCTTTGAATTCTGGAAAGATGACTGGCTTGTTTATGGTGAGTATTAGTGATTTCATGTGGTGTGCTGTTTATGATAGTAGCACAAGCTCAGCATGAAGTTACATTTGCTATGGGGCAGTGGCAACTTAAGTACTTATTTTTGACATTTCTACGGATTTTTCAGGAAGAGAGCATATTTATGTGGATCTGTTTGACCAGTTGCACAGTTGTTGTTGCTTTTTAAGTGCTAGTGCCTATGTGGCTCAAAATGAGTATGACAACTGAATTTACTTGAAGGGATTGCAGAAATAGAGTGTGGTTTATCTGTTGGGGATTAGTGTGTAGTTTTTTGTACGACTTTATCAGAATCCTGGGATGTCTAAGGTGTTTGTTTTGGTTTTTTTTTCCTTTTTCTCCTTGGATTTCTCTGGTTTCGTTTGTTTTATGGTACTTGTTCAATGCTTACTGTGTGTCAAACACTGTTCCGAGCACTGGGGTAGTACAAGTTAATTAGATCAGACAACAGTTCCTGTGTCACTGAGGCTCACAGTCTTTAGTCTTGCCCATTTTACAGTTGAGGACAGTGAGGCAAAGAGAAGTTAAGTGACTTTCCCAAGGCACATGGCAAGCAAGTAGCAGAGCGATTGGCAGAATCGGGATTAGAACTCACGTCCTCTGACTCCTAGGCTGTGGTCTTTCCACTAGACCACACTGTTTTCTCTGATTCTACAGTTCATCACCTTTATTAAGGTGATGGACACTCTATAAGAAGACATACTATTACATTGTGCAAGATATTTAATTTGGTAATTTACAAGGGTAAAAAGTTGCTTGGGCTAGGTATTTCAGACCTTACATATTTACTACTCGTGATTCTACTAATTCCATCAGCTCTTTGGAGCCTAGTTCAGTCATTTATTCACTCCTTCAATCAGATTTATTGAGCACTTACTGCGTGCAGAGCACTATACCAAGCACTTGGAAAGTACAATTCGACAACAGATGGAAACAACCCCAACCCAACAACAGGCTCACAGTCTAGAAGGGGTGACAGACAACTAAACAAAACAAGCAGACAGGAATCAACAGCGTCAAAATAGAAAAACAGGATTATAGATATATACACATCATTAATAAAATGAATAGAATAATAAACATGTGCAAATATACACAAGTGCTGTGGGGAGGGGAAGCGGGTAGAGCAGAGGGAGGGAGTCGGGGCGATGGGGAGGGGAGGAGGAGCAGAGGAAAATGGGGGCTCAGTCAGTCCAATCTGGCATAGCCCAGTGACCAGCAACAACTAAAGCCAGCCCAGTACACTGAGGGCAAGGCAGAAAATGCAAGAGCTGTACCCAAGCAGCCAGGTTATGGCATCCTAACAGACAAGGCACCTGAAGCAGTGAAGGTGATCTTGTTACTCCTAGCTGGGAAAGCCAGCTGTGGAAGGGGAAGTTTGGTCTAATGGAATGAGTGTGGGACTGGGATTTAGGGCGATTCCATGATGGGTTAGAGTATTTAACATTGCAAAATATTAATCAGGTGAAATCCCTCCAAGGTGATATGGTTAAACAGTGCCTACTGATCAATCACGTCATAGTTTCAATTACTAATCTGCTCAATCTTCCGAGCAGGGCATGACAACAGGGAAGAGAGAGGCAGGACTTTCCCTGAAACTCTGAAGGAGACAGGGACTCATGTGTAGGGAGTGAACTATAAGAAATGTGCTTTTTGTTAAGTGCTCACTATGTGGCAAGTACTGTTCTAAGCAGTGGGGTAGATACAAGCTAATCAGTTTGGACAAAGTCCCTGTCCCACATAATAATAATAATGATGATGTTGGTATTTGTTAAGTGCTTACTATGTGCAGAGCACTGTTCTAAGCACTGGGGTAGATACAGAGTAATCAGATTGTCCCACGTGAGGCTTACAGTTAATCCCTATTTTACAGATGAGGTAACTGAGGCAAAGAGAAGTTAAGTGACTTGCCCACAGTCACACAGCTGACAAGTGGCCCCACACATCCTATCCGTTACTAAGACCTGCCGGTTTCACCTTTACAATATCGCCAAGATCTGCCCTTTCCTCTCCACCCAAACGACTACCTTACTGCTACGGGGTCTTGTTATATCCCGGCTAGACTACTGTGTCAGCCTTCTCTCTGATCTCCCTTCCTCCTCTCTCACCCCTCTCCAGTCTCTTCTTCACTCCGCTGCCCAGCTCATCTTCCTGCAGAAACAATCTGGGCATGTCACTCCTCTTCTTAAACACCTCCAGTGGTTGCCTATCAATCTCCGCTCCAAACAAAAACTCCTCACTCTAGGCTTCAAGGCTCTACATCACCTTGCCCCTTCCTACCTCTCCTCCCTTCTCTCTTTCTACTGCCCACCCCGCACGCTCCGCTCCTCTGCCGCCCACCTCCTCACCGTCCCTTGGTCTCGCCTATCCCGTCATCGACCCCTGGGCCATGTCCTCCAGCAGTCCTGGAACGCCCTCCCTCTTCACCTCCGTCAAACTAATTCTCTTCCCCTCTTCAAAACCCTACTTAAAGCTCACCTCCTCCAAGAGGCCTTCCCAGACTGAGCTCCCCTTCTCCCTCTACTCCCTCTAACGCCCCCCCTTCACCTCTCCGCAGCTTAACCCTCTTTTCCCCCCATTTCCCTCTGCTCCTCCCCCTCTACCTTTCCATCCACTCAGCACTAAACTCGTCTGCTCAACTGTATATATTTTCATTACCCTATTCATTTTGTTAATGAAATGTACATCACCTTGATTCTATTTAGTTGCCATTGTTTTCAAGATGTTCTTCCCCTTGACTCTATTTATTGCCATTGTTCTTGTCTGTCTGTCTCCCCCGATTAGACTGTAAGCCCATCAAATGGCAAGGACTGTCTCTGTCTGTGCCGACTTGTTCATTCCAAGCGCTTAGTACAGTGCTCTGCACATAGTAAGCGCTCAATAAATACTACTGAATGAATGAAAAGTGGCAGAGCTGGGATTCAAAGCCATGACCTCTGACTCCCAAGCCCGGGGTCTTTCCACTGAGCCATGAGTTCACAGTCTTAATCTTCATTTTACAGATGAGTTAACTGAGGCACAGTGAAGTTAAGTGACTTGCCTAAAGTCACACAGTAGATGAATGGTGGAGTCGGAATTAGAACCCAAGTCCTCTGATGCCCAGCCCATGCACTTATCACTAGGCCATCCACTGGGGGGGAGGGGCACAGTGTGTGTGTGTGTGTGTGTGTGTGTGTATGTGTGTGTATGATTGTGGTTTCCTCTGAAATAGAATTATGTGTGGGTAAATGGTCCCCTGCTGGATCAGGGGACAGAGAGGAGGGGGAGGCTATGTGGAGAGAGATCCTTGTGTGTTCGCAGTTTCTAACACCACAGCAATGTGAGTGGGGAAAGCAAGAAAGCATCAGTGGCTCCTACCTGGGCCCCAGGAAGTGCTGCCCAGGCTGACTTCATCCAGTTGCATGGCCTTTGACTGCCTCATGTGCCCGGCATAGGGAGAAGGTGCTATGTTCGGTCGTAATTCAACCTCTTTGCCTTGGGATTGGTAGAACCAACTGAAATTTACAGGGCTCAAGAGCTGGAAAGGAAGGGTGCCCAATTTTTATGAAAGTAGAAAAATTGGTTTGGAGAGTGAAAATTGATATATTTGTTGGCTATAAATGTTGTTATTTTAGGACCAAAGTGAACTAAACTAGGCGAGCTTTCTGGCTCATTTAACTGATATTATTATTATGATGATTATTATTAAGTGCCAAGTCATTTCTGATTCATAGTGACTCCACTGATATATTTACTCCAGAACATCCTGTCCTGTGCCATAATCCACAACCTTTCTTTTAATAATAATTTTGGCATTTGTTATGCACTTACTATGTGTCAAGCACTGTTCTAAGCGCTGGGTAAATTCTAATGGTTCTTCTGTTATCATTGTTATGGTCTCTATCTATCTAGCTGCCTGTCTGCCTCTTTCTTGTTTACCCTGCACTTTTCTTAGCATTAATGTCTTCTCCAGAGAATTAGTCCTCCTGATTTCGTGTCCAAAATATGCTAATTTAAGTTGAGTAATTTGGCCATCCAAAGACAACTTTGGTTTAATTTGCTTTAAAACCCATTTGTTTGTCTTTCGGGTAGTCCATGATATTTGGGAAAAGTCTTCTCCAACACCACATTTCAAAAGAATAGATGTTCCTTTCTATCCTCTTTTTTCACTATCCAGCTTTTGATCCATACATTGTCACTGGAAACACCATAGAGTTGACTATTTGAATTTTGTGGCAATAGTTACAACAGCATATTTCATGACTTTATCCAGGCACTTCATACCAAGGCTTCCTAATATTAATCTTCGGCATATTTCTTGTCTACTAGGTCCTTTATTATTGATTATAGATCCCAGGAGAGAAAAAATGTCAACTATTTAATTGTCTTTAAGTATTTGAAAGAGGATCTTGATACCTAAAGTAGACATTGCTTTTTTTTAATCAAATGTTTATACAAATTTGTTATATACTTGATTGTAAGATCTTCGAGGGCAGGTGTCTACCAACTATTGTACTGTACTCTGTACAATGGTTAGTGGAAAGAGCACTGGCTTGAGTCAGAGAATGTGGTTGCTAACCCAGATCCACCTCTTGTCTGCTGTGTGACCTTGGGCAAGCCATGTAACTTCTCTGTGCTCCATCTGTAAAATGGGGATGAAGGCTGTGATCCAAGTTTGGGACAACCTGATTACCTCGTATCTACCCCAGTGCTTAGAACAGTGCTTGGCATATAGTAAGAGCTAAACAAATGTTCATTCACTCATTCAGTCATATTTATTGAGCACTCACTGTGTGCAGACCACTGTACTAAGCACTTGGAATGTACAATTTAGCAACAGATAGAGACAATCCCTGCCCAATAATGGGCTCACAGTCTAAACGGGGGAGCTAGAAAATGGGGGAGACAGCAAAGCAAAACAGAACAAAACAAAACAAGACAACATCATCAAGATAAATAGAATCATGGAAATATACACCTCATTAACAAAATAAATAGGGTAATAAATAATATATACAAATAAACACAGTGCTGAGGAGAAGGGATGGGGGAAGAGCAGAGGGAAGGTGGGGGGCTCAGTCTGGGAAGGCCTCCTGGAGGAGGTGAGCTCTCAGTAGGGCTTTGAAGAGGGGAAGAGAGTTAGTTCGGTAGATGTGAGGAGGGAGGGGATTCCAGGACAGTGGTAGGACGTGGGCCAAGGATCGACGGCGAAATAGGCGTGAATGGGGGGCAATGAGGAGGTGAGCGGCAGAGGAGTGGAGTGTACAGTAGAAAGAGAGAAGGGAGGTGATAGGTGGGGGCAAGGTGATGGAGAGCTTTGAAGCGAATTTAAGTTCTCTGGGCCTCAGTTACCTCATCTGTAAAATGAGGATTAAGACTGAGAGCCCCAAGAGACACAGGAGCTGTGTCCAAATCAATTTCTTGGCATCCACCCTAGCGATTAGTACAGTGCTTGGCATATGGTAAGCATTTAACAAAATATCACAGTCATTATTATTATCTCCCCCAGAATGCCCCACCTCCCTCTGTAATTGTTTTGTGTAGGATATCCATAGAGTTTTCTTGGTAAATGCACATCATTAATAAAATAAATAGAGCAATGAATATGTACAAATATATACAGGTGCTGTGAGGAGGGGAAGGGGATAGAGTAGAGGGAGGGAGTAGGGCCATGGGGAGGGTAGGAAGAGAAGAGGGAAAGGGAAGGCTCAATATGAGAAGGCCTCCTGGAGGAGCTGAGCTTTCAGTAGGGCTTTGAAGTGGGGAAGAGAATTAGTTTAGCGGATGTGAGGAGCGAGGGCATTCTGGGTCAGAGGTAGGACCTAGACCAGGGACCAACGGGCGAGACAAGTGGGAACAAAAGTGTAAAAGGATGTTGGGAGTACAAAAGTGCTCAGATTAATTGAAACCTGGGGAGAAAAAATTCATCATGAAAAGCTTCGTGGAGGAGGTGGGGTAAGGACTTGGAAGATGGGAAGAGCTATGGTCCGGCAAATTTGCAGGAGGTGAGCATTCCAGGCAGGGGAAGGGCTCGAGTCAGAAATCAAAGGTGAAAGAGAGAAGGAAATGAAGCACAGTACAAAGGTGGGCTTGGGAAAACTGGAGAAAGTGTCAAGTGGGGTGGAGTAGAAGAAAGAGGCTATGTAAGTGGGAATGAGCTGATGGGCTTCAGCTAGTAGGCCAGGAGTTTCATGAATGGGTGGCAACTACTAGAGATTTTGAGGAGAGAACAAAGACCATCATCATTATTACTACTCTCCATGGTACACTGCTTTGCCCACAGCACTCAATAGATACAGTTGATTGACTGAAGGTTCTATGCAATCCATCTATCTCTTAGTAAATACCATAAAAGGATTGATTCAGTAAATTAAAAGGCCAAAAATTATAAAACATTGACAAGCAAAGATGAAACTCTAATGAATAACTGCACCTCAAAAGTTGAAAAAATTCAATTTAGATTTGTACATTCATTGCTTAACTAGGAGACAGTGAACATAACTTTATATGTATTTGCCTTCTCTTACCTTCAATTTATTTAGTATCTATCTCTGACACTAGATTGCAAACTCTTTGAGGGCAGGTATCTTGTCTGCTTGCTGTATTGGACTCTTCCAAATGCTCATACATTACTCTTCAGACAACAAGGACTCAATACATACTATTTATTAAACAGAAAATGTGACATCTTTTGGCTTATCCTTTTCTGGTTAACTTTAAATATTTCTGAATTAAATATATATATATTCCTGTTGCTTATTGCTTGCTCTTGAAAAACACTATAAATTATATAATTTCATAAATAATGCAATGCAGAAGGTGAATTAAAGAAAGGATAGAAAAGATAACAGCAGAACTTTTGGGATCAGATGAGAGAATGAACCAAAACTGAATCTTGGAACTTGGGTAGGTTTTATTTTTTTTTATATACTTATTCATGGGATTTACTCTTAAAAGACCATCACACATCTGGCAAATGGAAGAACAAGGATGCTACTACGTACCACATCATATCACATTTCTCTAAAACTTCAAGGCGAAACAGAATGAAAGAAGCCGTGCTACGGGGCAACTAAGGAGTTGATCATTAGTAAAAATGTGTTAGGTCTCAATGCTTGCAACTAGAACCCTTCCTTATAGGGAATGTCATGATCCTTGATAGATAGAAAAGTAATTCCAGAAAGTTATTTCTTCTGAAGAACAGTTCTAAATTGTATTTTGCTTAGGATTTCCTATATTTCAAATTCTGAGTTGTGCACAATAGTGGTTCTACAACACTTCTGCTTTATTTAAGTGTGCAGAAGGAAATGGAAAATATTGGAGACCCAGAGAGTACAACTGAAGCAACAGCGTGCCACTGTTAGGAACACACATGTCACTCCCCTTCTTAAACAACTCCAGTGGTTGCCTATCAACCTCCGCTCCAAACAAAAACTCCTCACTCTAGGCTTCAAGGCTCTACATCACCTTGCCCCTTCCTACCTCTCCTCCCTTCTCTCTTTCTACCGCCCACCCCGCACCTCCGCTCCTCCGCCGCCCACCTCCTCACCATCCCTCGGTCTCGCCTATCCCGCCGTCGACCCCCGGACCACGTCCTCCCGCGGTCCCGGAACGCCCTCCCTCCTCACCTCCGCCAAACTGATTCTCTTCCCCTCTTCAAAACCCTACTTAAAACTCACCTCCTCCAAGAGGCCTTCCCAGACTGAGCTCCTCTTCTCCCTCTACTCCCTCTACCACCCCCCCTTTACCTCTCCGCAGCTAAACCCTCTTTTCTCCCTTTCCCTCTGCTCCTCCACCTCTCCCTTCCCATCCCCACAGCACTGTACTCATCCGCTCAACTGTATATATTTCCATTACCCTATTTATTTTGTTAATGAATTGTACATCGCCTTAATTCTATTTAGTTGCCATTGTTTTTACGAGATGTTCTTCCCCTTGACTCTATTTATTGCCATTGTTCTTATCTGTCCATCTCCCCCGATTAGACTGTAAGCCCGTCAAACGGCAGGGACTGTCTCTATCTGTTGCCGACTTGTTCATTCCAAGCGCTTAGTACAGTGCTCTGCACATAGTAAGTGCTCAATAAATACTATTGAATGAATGAATGAATGAACACACGATGGACATATCATAATTTTATACAATCATCGCTACACAACTAAATAGAGGAGTTTGTGTCTTTGTGGGAGAAAAAAAAAAACATTTCTCAGGCTATATCTCTGTTCATAAAACTCCCTCTCTCATTTCAATAGAAAAATTGAATATGAAGAAAATAAATTGTGAAATAATTCACACACAATTGCCCAGGGCACATACCAAGTTCCTTTTTCATTCAGAGATATTTCCTTGGTTTTCATTTTTAAGTCTCATATTTTTTTCACAGGATAAGACTACTTTAATTTTGACTAGGGGTTTGTTACGGACTCAAGCTAGGCATTTGATAGTGTGCAGGAATATTTTATTTAAATGATAAAATGTTAATAGCCAATATGTTTCTTGAGATTTTTTTTCTCTGTGGTTTTACTCTGAGCAAATTTGCATGGCAACAGGATCTTTGCTTTTAGACATAGTGTACTCCTGCTGTTTACTTCCCACTTGAAGTCATACATCCCTGTTTGTCACACCATAATCATTTCCACAGCAACCAGTTGATGTCAAAAACATTAGGATTAAAACACGTTGGGGGAGATGAGCAGGAGGTAGCAGATGAAAGGGAGGGGTCTGGGATTCACAGAGCACTGGAATGCCTTTTGTTTTCAGAATCAACTGCTTGGATCAGCCACCTTCCACTTAGACACATGGGGTTCTACCCTTTAGGGGTCAGAACTGGTAAAACCTTTTGGTGGTCTTTAAACCAGATAAGAAGGAAATGGGACCACCTCTCTTTTCCATGAATAATATAGCATTCCCTATATTTAGAGCAAACAAAACTATACGTCAGAAGTTAACATTTAGGGTCCAGTTTGTCTCCATAACGATCAGTGTATTACCTATTTACTTGTTTTTATGGCTGTCTCCCCCAATCTAGACTGTAAGCCTGTTGTGGACAAGGATTGTCTCCATTGTTGAATTGTACTTTCAAAGTGCTTAGTCAGTGCTCTGCACATAGTAAGTGCTCAATGAATATGAGTGAATGAATGATTGAATGAATAATCCCTATATATAGCCATAAAGAAGAAATTATTATCCATATATTTGTTGAGATTCGGTGAAAAATCTCAGGTTGATTCTTATGGTAATGTAAATAATAAGATATTATATCTTAGTGAATCATGGTGTGCCCTCCATAATGCACCAGGCTTGTAGTCAACTTTATCAACATTAGAATCATCAAGTATTTTCTGACTGCCTACTAGGTGCTTTAAGAAAATAGGGTCCCAAGAAAGGGCTGATGTGAGCTAGTCTTAAGTAGGCTTTATTCTATCATATAATAATACTACCAGTAATAATAATAATAATTCTGCTATTTGTTAAGTGGTTACTATGTGCCAGGTACTTTATCAAGCACTGGAGTGGATACAAGTAAATCCACCTGACACGGTCCCTAACCCACATTGGACTCACAGTCTTAATATTCATTTTACAATTGAGGTAACTGAGGCACAGAGAAGTAAAGTGACTTGCCCAAGTTCACACAGAAGACAAGTGGCAGAGCTGGGATTAGAAGCCAGGTCCTTCCGACTCCCAGACTCATGGTCTTTCCACTAGGCAATACTGCTTTCCATTTATCTGTCATACAAAGACAGACACCACTCAAGCACATAGAAAAAAGAAAATAATAAGAGATTTGGCATCATGGTATGTAAACACAGACTATGAATATTATACTTACAAGAATTCACATTCAGATACTTCATAGCAGATAATTCTTTGTTGAGCCTCAGTAGAAAGTCTGGGTGACTATACTGAAATTTGGAAGGTTGGAATGCATTACAAAGGAGGTTGGGGATATCATCACCTACCTAGCATTTCATTTTCAGCAGAGTTTTATGAATTGTTCATGTCTTTGAAAGAAATGTATGTTACACTGTGCCTTCAGTCAATGGCGTTTATTGAGTGCTGCACTGCAGAGTACTAACCATTTGAGAGAGAACATTCTTCTTCTAACTTTAGGAAAACTTGACTTATAGTACATGAAAATGACTTAATACCATTCACACATGTACACCACTCTTCCAGTATTGCATTATGTTCTATCCAGATAGGTGTTTTAGAAAGAACATTCCCTAATTCCCAATCATGTTATCACCAAAATGCGTGGTCTGGGAGAACTATAAACACACACACACACACACACACACACACACACTCTTACATGCATAATCATGTGGCACTGTCTTTTATTTTCAAAGATGGTGCTGGTGATGATTTTGATGTTCCCTCCCTGTAGACAAAAAAGGGAAAAGGTGTGACCAACAATCTCTCCCAGGTGGTTCAGATAGAAGAATAGATCCTTGTAGTGCTAATGGGTTTAGCACAGATAGATTTTGTCTGTTTTCTAGCAATTCATTGTTTTTAAAGTCTGAAGCATACCATCTAGCTAATGGGTTTAGCACAGATAGATTTTGTCTGTTTTCTAGCATTTCATTGTTTTTAAAGTCTGAAGCATACCGTCTATGGTATTTTAGCAGACAAATAGAAAGGAGTTCATAAACCACATGCTTGATCTATCATATAGTACCATTCAGAGAAGCCATTCCAAGGAAGAGAATTTCCTTCTATTGTAGCTACACAGCTGTCTATGTTTCCTGAAGTCCATGTTCTATTCTGACCTCTGACACTGTCATGTGTGAGATTCATGATTCTTTATAAAGTGAAAGGGCCTACTGTTGGGAGAATATTCTCTGTGTCTAATACAGGGAGGTCAGTATCTCTATGCTCTCACTATTTTTGGATACATGCATTTGTGTCTGTTTGAACCAAAGATAATGAACAACAACATTGAGACACCCATCAGTTAGATCACAAAAGATATGTTCATTTGCATGGTTGCCTGGAAGTCAGTGGCTCCTAGCAGCATGGCCTAGTGGAGTCAGAAGATGGGGGTTCTAATCCTGCCCCTGCCACTTGCCTACTGTGTAAGTCACTTAGCGTCTCTATGCCTCACTTTTCTAATCTTCATTCATTCATTTATTCAATTATATTTATTGAGTGCCTACTGAGTGCAGACCACTGTATTAAGCATTAGGAAAGTACAGTACAGCAATAAAGAGAGACAATTCCTGCTGACAGTGGGCTCACACTCTAGAAAGGGGGGAGACAGACATCAACACAAGTGAACAGGCATCAGTCTGTAAAATGGGAATTCAATACTTGTTCTGTCTCCCACTTGGATTGTGAGCTCCATGTGGGAAAAGTCCCATGGAAGTCCAACTTGATTATTTGGCATTTACCCCTGTGCTTAACTAGCTCAGTGATTGGAATATAGTAAGCACTTTACAAATACCATTATAGTTAGATTCCAAGGTTCACAATGCTATCTTTGAGTATTTTTACAGATTTTACTTACTCACTTTTACTATTATTTAATAGAATGAAATGAGGAAGATAAGCATAAAAGCACTAATGCTTTTTAGAGATGAATTTCATTAATATGATTCTGTAGGAAGGCCAAGAAGAATCTTAGATCAAGAAGAAGAATCAAATTTTTCAGAAATACTTAATCAATTGTTACAGTACCCAAGCACAAATTCAAAATGCCACAATTTATCCTAAAATTGAAAGTTCTTGAATATTGTCACATCTAAGGAGAAGCTTATACTAGTGGATAACTTCTGAATTGGAAGGAATCTCTGATAGGTAACATTAATAACAGCATGCCTAATATTTCACATTTTTCTTCCTATTTTAATGTTCAGAATATAGAATTTCAACAAATCCTTATCTAAGATTACACCTATCCTATTAAAAAACCCAACAACCCAACAACTGGTAAGAGTGAAAATAGTGTGCTTTAGCAGTAGCACAAATTCAGTGCCTCTTAAAATTAACTTTAAAAAGGTGGGCCTTGAGAAGTTATCCTGTTTCCTACAGAGACATTTGATTGCCAGCATATTGGTAATTAAAATTCTTCCAGCACTAGTGTAAAGTGGAGATTATAGCTTGAACATTTTTTTTTGGCCTGATTTTTGCTTTGCAAGACTTTACCTCCATGAAGAATCTCATTTACCACATGTACAGATTTTCTGGAGATGCTATAACATCACTTGCAAAGACTGCTTTAATATCAGTTATGGACTACTTTTGTCGATTTGTCGTCCAGTGACTTTAGAAGTGCTGAAAATGTGTGAGCCAAATTTTTCAGCTTGTAGGTTTGTAATAGCAACCAGTTTTTTTTTTATATTTTTAAATGAAAACACCTGAGTGATAAATATTTAAAAACGTAGTGTTCCTTATGCCCAGCAGTCTCATGTATTTTAATAGGCACTCACATATTAAAACCTAAGGACACCATATTCAAAAGACTTTCTCTTGACAGATAATAATCATCACTGATGTAATTGATATTTGCTCTTATTGAAAGTGACCAAGCATTTAATCTTTTCTTTCTCTCTTTCTCAGAATATAAAGGAACGTGATCATTGCAAATGTGTAATATGTAAGTTCAGGTTTTATAATTCAGTTATCATGAAATATGAAGCTGTCATAATGGGCCAAGATAAAAATCTCGGAACTTCAGTTGTTGCTTTACAAATTTTTTTGCACCTGACAAGGAAGCAATGGACCGATCCAATATAAATTTTAATTTCATGATGGTTTTTATTAAGAATTTACTATATGCCAAGTACTTTGGTAAGTGCTGGAGTAGGTACATTATTAGTACATTTGTTATAGTTTCAAGGAGCTAAATACTTTTTAAAATGAACATTTTGATCAGGGTGACTTACACAAATCTCCTTTAGGGAAAAAAATATCGAGGTGATGAAAGCTTTCAGGAGAGTCCTGGAAATTAGTCCGAGGATCCTGAATCAACTCTTATATGAAAAATGGTTTCAGAGATCTCACCCAAAAATGATTGCAAGAAATTCAGAGGTTTTTTTAATTATTATTATTATGATGACCCTTGAATCAAGGAGGTGGGATTGCCTAGGAAACCATCAAACTTTCAAACATTCCTTTGTACTTGGTAGTGTGACCTATTTAATACGTGGTGGGGGAGAATGTTCTCATTATTTTTCAGGTACTTTCCTTTGGAAAGTTAGTGTTTCCATTCAGCTAATGCCATCTAATATGAATGCTGATTCTTGCCATTCATCAATGTGAGTATGGTTCTGCTGAAACCATTAACTAGAGGCCAAAATAAGCACTTACATCTCTTCTTTTAGTCAGTTTCCAGCGACGATGTAATTTCACTCAGCTCGTGAGGGCCAACTTCCTGATTTTAAAGTGCTAGGACAGAAGAATCAATCCGTTAGGAAAAACAATTGTCAAATTTATCTTCGAGAATTCTAATTACTAAGATCAGGTACTTCTAGACTATTAATAGCTATTTTTTTTAAGTATAGTTTCCTGACAACTCATGGGCTTGTTAAAGTTGAGTTAAATTTCAGCAACTCAAATATGTTAAATTGGAGTAGGGATTTAGGTGGTTTATTTTACTGGAAGAAATTCTTCCAATTCACTGGAGACATGTAAACTGAAATTACTTATGTTTTTTTGGTCCTGTTTCTCATCTGATATTTCTCTTTAAAAACCCAGCATGCATGTACAACAATTCCTGCTTGAGCTGTTTTCTTTCTATATAGTCTTGGAAAATGTTATTCAGTTTTACTATATTTGGAGAACTTAAAATGGTTCATTTATAAAAAAAATTGGTATTTGAAAAAAAATCAGCTATCATAAAGCAATGAAGTGAACTTTAAAGTAAAGAAAATTCTAATTTAATCTCTACCAATAAGTTCTTCTACCACAATTACTGCTTTTAATCATCTTGTTCTCAGGTGGGGCATGTGACCTAGTTATTTTCATTTAAAACAAACTCAATAGTATTTTAAATGTTAATATAGAGTCTTGTCTATTACATTTAAAATTCCTTTAGAAATAGTTATTTTTAAGAAGTTTCTTCTCTGAAAAAAAATCGGCAAATAATTTAATATAACTTTAGGTTTTTAAGATATTTCTCATTTATCAAAAGTATTTATTTAGCCAATGCATATTTACCAGGATCTGTGCAGGCAAACCAATTCAATCATGTTTATTGAACATTTACTTTGTGCAGAGCACTGAACTAAGCACTAGGGAGAGTATAATACAATAATAAACAGATACATTTCCTGCCTACAATGAACTTACTCTCTAGGGGATGAGCTTATTGAGCTCTCAACAAATACCATAATTATTAATTGCATATTTAACCAGTAGGGATCATATTCTGTAGTGCACATGCATCCCTGCCTTGGTAATTTGACTCAAAGGGGAATTTTCAATTATTCAGTATAATCTGAAGGACTTTTTGAGTGGTATCCCACAGATATTGAACCTAGAATCTGTTTTATTTGGGATCTTTTTTGGTGATCTGCTCCAAAGACTCGGGAATCCATTAATCTTATTTGTAAATATAGTGATTATGAGGGGTTGCAGTCACTTCGGGAGACCTTCATAGAATCATCTACCTAGGTAAATACATAAAAAGTGGACTTATCAAAGCAAATCTAAATTTAATAGGGACAAGGACAAGGTTGGACACTTAGGGATGGATCATAAATGCTATGAATGCCTGGGGAGAAAAACTGTTTAAGTACCAGGATAGAAGAAGCAGATCTGGAGTCATGGTTGTTTTACACGGCCAGTCAATCAATCAGCTATATTTTTGAGCACTTACTGTGTGCAGAGCACTTTGCTAATCATTTGGGAGAGTAAATTATAACAGAGGTGGTAGACATGTTCCCTGCTCACAATGAGTTTACAGTCTAGAGAGAGAAATACATTAATATAAATAAATCATGTATCTATACATTGCTATGGGTGTGAAAGAGGGATGAACAAAGGGTACAAATTCCAAGTTCAGGGAGTGGTAGAAGAGGAAATGAGGAATTAATCGGGGGAGCCCCATGTGGGACAACAACTGGATCTGACCTGATTGACTAGTGTCTGCCCCAATGCTTAGAACAGTGCTTGTCACATAATAAGCACTTAACAGATTTCCTTAACATGATAATTATTATTATTATTATTGTCTCTAGAAGAAGATCTGCTTTTAACATGGGGAGAGTGATCATGTGTATGATAAGAAGAGGGAGGGTGTTCCAGGTCAGAGGCAGGATATGTGTGGAGAGGTCTGTGGTGAGATATATGAGATCAAGAGATCGAGATGAGATAGATGTGATAGAAATAGATGAGACCATCATTATTATTATTATCATTATCAAGATATAGTGACTAGGCTGGCCTTAGTGAGGTAAAGCATGTTGGCTGGGTTGTAGTAGGTAATCAGGGAGACAAACTAGGAGGTGGCAAGGTGATTGAGTGCTTTAAAGCCTGTGGTGCTTTAAAGCCTTCTATTTGATACAGAGGAGAATTGGCAATCCCTGGAGGTTTTTGAGGAGTGTGGAAGTATAAGAGTGAACGGTTTTGTAGAAAATGATCTGGGCAGCAAAGTATGAATGAAGAGGGGCGAGACAGGAACAATGTGAGCAACAATTAAATAACGTCATAAAGAAAGCCATTACAGTGTGGCATAGTGGCAAGAATGCAGAAAAACTGGGTTCCACATTTATTATTTTAATGTTTTTTGTGAATGGCATTTATTAAGTGCTTATGAAGCCAGGCCTGATCTAAGCACTGGGGTAGGTACAAGATAACCATGTTGGATGCACTTCCTGCCCTATGTAAGGCTTACAGTTCTTAGTCCTCATTTTACAGATGAGGTAACTGAGGTACAGAAAAGCTAAATGATGCCACACAGCAGATGGGTGGAGGTGCTGGAATTAATAATAATGTTAATGTTGGTATTTGTTAAGCACTTACTATGTGTAGAGCACTGTTCTAAGCACTGGGGTAGATACAAGGTCATCGGGGTGTCCCACGTGAGGCTCACAGTCTTAATTCCCATTTTATATATGAGGTAACTGAGGCACAGAGAAGTTAAGTGACTTGCTCACAGTCACATGGCTGACAAGTGGTAGATCTGGGATTCAAACCCATGACCTCTGACTCCCAAGCCCGTGCTCTTTCCATTTAGCCACGCTGCTCTATAATTAGAAACTGGGTCCTTTGACTCCTAGGCCCACATTCTATCCCAGATTATCTTTCCACAGAAACGTTCTGGGCATGTCACCCCCCTCCCCCAAACTCTCCAGTGGTTGTTTTTTCAATCTCCATACCAAACAAAAACTCCTCACTATTGGCTTCAAAGCTCTGCATCACCTTTCCCATTCCTACCTCACCTCCCTTCTCTCCTTCTGTCTCCCAGCCCGCACATTCCACTCCTCTGGTGCTATCCTTCTCACTGTGCCTCAATCTCACCTGTCCCACCGCCAACCCCTGGCCCACATCCTACCTCTGGCCTGGAAAGTACTCCCTCCTCAAATCTGCCAAAAAATCCCACTTCCCCCCTTCAAAGCCCTACTGACGGCTCACTTCCTCCAAGAGGCCTTCCTAAACCCCCCTTTTCCTCAGCTCCCCCTCTCTTCCACATCACCTCGACTTGCTCCCTTTGCCCTTCCCCTTCTCTCTCCAGCCCAAAGTACTTATGCATATATGGATAGATCTGTAATTCTATTTATTTGTATTGATGCCTGTTTACTTGTTTTGATGTCTGCCTCCCCCCTTCTAGACTAAGCCTGGTGTCGGCAGGGATTGTCTCTATTGCTGAATTGTACTTTCCGAGCACTTAAGACAGTGATCCTCACATAGTAAGAGCTCAATAAATATGATTGAATGAATGAATGAATGAATAGGCCACTTGCCACTTTGTTTGATCTTGGGCAAGTTACTTACCTTATCTATGTGTCTGTTTCCCCACCCATGAAATGGGGATACGATAATGTTTTCCCTACATGTGGAACAGGAAAAGTGTACAACCTGATTATCTTGTGTGTACTCTAGCACTTAACAAACTGTGGTTTAGAGGGAAAAGCAGGGGCTTGGGACTCAGAGGAGGTGGGTTCTAATGCCAGCTCTGCCATTTGCCTGCTGTGTGACTTTGGGCAAGCCACTTAACTTCTCTGTGCCTCAGTTACCTAATCTGTAAAATGGGCAGTAAGACTGTGAACCCCAGGTGAGACATCCTGATTACTTTATATCTACCCCTGTGCTTAGAACAGTGCTTGGCACATAGTAAGTGCTTAAAGTATTATTATTATTATTCATTATTTTTAATTATCAACAAAGCAATAATATAAAAGGACTTGGAATGATCAGTATGACATACTCTTAATTGATTTTGTTGTATCCAGTTTGGCAATGAAACTAAAGATGCCAAGAAACCGGAGAAGAGTGAACAATAAATGTTATAAGACAACGATTGAGGTACTAAACTTTTTTGGTTTTGGGTTTTTGGGTTTTTTTTTTGTGGGGGTGTAACCAGACAGAACAAGGCAGATAACTCGTGAGCTCATGGATTTGGAAATTGATTTAGAGATTCAAAGGTTATTGGTAAGGGGCCTCTCAAAAGGTAACCTTCAGGAGCAAAGCTTATTCTTAAATTAATAAGCAATAAGTACACTGCTCAGCATCGCATTCCACTTACAGCAGCTGGTAAAACTGGGAAGAAAACACATCTACCAACACCAAGTGGGCTTTCCTTCAAGTAACCCCAAACAGACTACCGCTCAAGCCACCCCAAATGGGCTTCCTTTCAAGTTCCAGGGTAAAGTCCCTAGAATACTCACTCCTATCTCCAGTGAGGAGGTGCGGTCGATCTCTCAGCAGCCCACTTTATCTGACAGAGTTAGCATCCCCAACTCTGGGTAGAGGCGAACTCGCCTCATCGATGTGACTGAGTTCCAACTTCTTCAAAGAGATCATGGAGACCCCTCCCCAGGTATATCTAGCTACTTCTCAATCCTCTTCCCTTCCCAGTGTTGCTTCTCTGGACTTCAGTTACTTCATCTATAAAATGTGGATTTAGACTGTTAAGCCCTCAGTGGGGCAGGCACTGCGTCCAACCTGACTACCTTGTATCTCCCTCAGCACTTGGAACAGTGCTTGGCACATAGTAAGTGCTTAACAAGTATTATTATACAGTGCGCTGCACAAGTAAGCACTCAATAAATACCATTGATTATGAGGGCTGATAATCACTTAGAAATCTATCTTGAGACAATACTGTTTAAGTTTATAATGGATAGTAACATTTATTGAAGGTGAACAAGCATTAAAAGATCTCTGTTTCTAGAAAAACTTGACATACAGCACAGCTCATGGTAGCTTCAAGAATTATTCAATTAGCATGAAATATAGTTTACACCAAAATGTTGTTTCAAATGCTTCAGGTAGTTTCCCCCCCAACCCCTTGTGTCTAAGCATGGAACGATGTATTGACCCTATCATAAGAATCAATAATAATAATAGTAATAACTCTGGTATTTGTTAAGTGCTTACTTTGAATCAAGCACTGTTCCAAACAGTGGGATAGAAATTAGATAATCAGATTGGACGCAGTCCCTTTCCCATATGGGGCTCATAGTCTCAATCCCCATTTTACAGGTGAGGGAACTGAGGCCCATAGAAGTAAAGTGATTTGCCCAAGTCACACAGCAGACAAGTGAGTGGCAGAGCCGGGATTAGAATCCAGGTTCCAACTCCCAAGCCCGTGCTCTATCCACTAGATCACAGAAACAGCATTGCTCAGAGGATAGAGCAGAACTGGGAGTCAGAAAGACCTGTACTCTAATCCCGACTCTACCACTTGATTGCTGTGTGAACTTGGTCAACTTACTTAACTTCTCTATGTCTCAGTTTTCTCATCTATAAAGTGGGGATTAAGAATGTGGGTCCCTTGTAGGACTGGGACCATGTCCAACAAGTGCTGTATATACTACAGCACTTGATAACTGTATCTGGAATATAGTAAACACTTAAAACATATCATAAAATAAATATCAATAAAATGCTTCATAAGCACTTGACATTTACCCCACACTCAGGCCCTAGCACTTACCTACACATCCATAATTTATTTTAATCGCCGTCCCCCTCTCTAGACTGTAAGTTATTGGTAGACAGGGAACTTACCTATCAACTTGCATTATACTCTTCCAAGTGCTTAGTAAAGTGCTCTGCACACCATCAGCACTTAATTCATTAATTGATTGATTGAAAGCAATAGACCTCCATTGAAGAGATAGTGTCAAGGCGAGTTTCCTTTTTAGGCATCTAAAGTGAAGTTTTGGTGTCTCTTACATCATTCAGCCCTTATTAAGTGTAACAACTACAGAAGCTGAATATCAATCATACTCAGCATGAGTTTGTATAGAGTGTAAGTTCTTTCAAAACTAACTGCAAACAAAACCACACTCTCTGATTCCTTGAGCAATAAGATAAAAATTATAGCTCAAAATGTTCAATAATGTCTGAAAAACTAGGCCACAGCATCAAGAAGAAAATATCTATTTTCACTTTAAGATTTTTGTACTTTTGAGGGAAAAAAGAGCCTGTGATCGTTTTGCCCTGAAGATATCTGTATATGAGCTTTATCTTTTTGTAGTATTGTGTTGTGTCTATTTTCCAGGTTGGTACTTGCTGAGCTCAGCTCATCTCCCATTGAATAGGACAGCAGGAGGCAGGAATTGTTGCATGCATGTAGACGGTGCTGATTACAAGTTCAAGTTGGACAGAGGTAGATCAACTGTAAAGAAAATGCATGGTACAGGTTGAGGGATAAAGAAAGTAGCTCTTAAGAGTCTACCAGCTCTTATTCTTATTAATGGGGAATAAGCCTTGATGAACTTACTAAATTTGATCTCAATTTATGGCTTTACATTCATTAATAATGATAAAAATAACAATAATGATAGCAATAATAGAACTTATAAATCAACTAGTTGTATTTATTGGCAGCATAAGACAAGACAGTTGAGAGTTTATTATATACACAGCACTCTCAGAGGCACTTGGGAAATAATAATAATAACAATGTTGCCATTTGTTAAGCGCTTATAATGTGCCAAACACTGTTCTAAGCCCTTGGGTAGATACAAGGTGATCAGGTTGTCCCATGTAGGGCTCACAGTCTTCACCCCCATTTTACAGATGAGGAAACTGAGGCACAGAGAAGTGAAGTGACTTGCCCAAGGTCACACAGCTGACACAGTGAAGCTGGGATTAGAACCTATGACCTTGACTCCCAAGCCCGTGTTCTTTCCCCTGAGCCCCGGTGCTTCTCATAGTAGGGAAAATACAAAGCTTGGCAAAGTGGATAGAACACTGGCCTGGGAGTCAGAATGACCTGAGTTCTAATTCCAGTTCCTCTATTTGTCTGTTGTCTGACCTTGGGCAAGTCACTTATCCTCTCTGTGCCTCAGTTACCTCACCTGGGGATTAAGACTGTGAACCCCATTTGGGACAGGGACTGTGTCCAACTTGATTATCTTGTATCTACCCCAGCATTTAGTCCAGTGCCTGGCATATATTAAGGGCATAAACAGAAACCATAAAAATTAGTAAAAGGGCCAACAATCTCTCACCCACTTCTTGGCTATAGCCTGGAACTATACCCTCCTTAGTTTCTAATAGGAAATCATTCTCCTCACCTTCAAAGCCTAATTAAAAGCCCATCTCCTCCAAGAGGCCTTCCCTGAATAAGCTCCCATTTCCTCTTTGACCACTTCCTTCTGTGTCAACCCTGCACATGGAATTGCACCTTTTATTCACCCTTCCCTCATCTCCCCAGTACTTATATACATATCCTAATTTATTAATTTATGTTAATGTCTATCTCTCCCTCTAAGCTGTAAGCTCATTATTGGCAGGGAACTAGCTGACCGACTTTGTCATATTGAATTCCCCCAAGTGCTTAAGACAGTGCCCTGTTCAGAGTAAGCACTCAATAAATAAGATTGATTGACTGATTGATTGATTACAATACAATAGAGTTTGTAGGCATAATCCCTTCCCTCAAGGAGCTGGAATCTATTGGAGAAAATCGTTAAAATGCATACAGGTAGAGGAAGCAGCAGAGTATAATAATACGTACAAACTGCTGTAACCCTAAGTTCTTCATTCAGTAATGATAATAATAATAATAATAATGAGAGTATTTGTTAAGTGCTTACTATGTGCAAAGCACTGTTCTAAGCACTTGGGGGGATACAAGGTGGTCAGGTTGTCCTACTTGGGCCTCACAGTCTTAACCCCCATTTTACAGATGAGGTAACTGAGGCACAGAGAAGTTAAATGACTTGCCCAAAGTCACACAGCCGACAAGTGGCGGAGCCGGGATTAGAACCTATGACCGCTGACTCCCAAGCCTGGGCTCTTTCCACTGAGCCACACTGCTTCCCACAGTGCTCATTTAAGTGCTCTTTATACTAAGAAGCACTGACTGCTTGACTCATTTCTATTCTCTGACATCCTAGAGGCCTCACGCTGCAACGGTTTTAGACAGATTAAAATCAGATTGAACACTTTAAACAGGCAAAGTCTGACAAAGGGCAGCCCCTTCTTCTTAGGAATTACAGTGTATTCAGCTCCTGCACACTTTTTCCAACTGCATTCAGTTTAGAGAGAGAGAGCGAAAAAGCTTGGAACTGGACATGCCTCCTATGGAGCAGCACAGCATTCTGATCTGACCTGTGTTTGTTTATTAAATCGTTGTTTAAGTGATTTATACTCTGTTTCCCACTGAACCTCCAGGACACATGGCAAGCAGCCGACTTGAGGCACATATGTAACAGTGCAGTCTGTCTGGAGCTATACCATGGGTTTCCTCCAAAATATGTATTTGGCCACCTAAAAGAAGAATTGTTCAAAATGGTTGTTTCACCCCCCGCCCCATTTTCAACTTTTACATATGACTATGTACATATGTAATATATATATATTATATATACACATACATATCTGTATACACCCCCCCATATATACATACATATATATACATATATATATATATATATATATTTGTGGGAAGGGTATGAATATGTATGCATACATATATTTGAGAAGCATATAAATGAGAAGCAGCGTGGCTTAGTGGATAGAGCACTGGCTTGGGAGTCAGAGGTCATGGGTTCTAATTCTGACTCTGCCATTTCTGCAGCTCTGTTGTGTGACCTGGGGCAAGTCGCTTAATGTCACTGTGCCTCAGTAACCTCATCTGTAAAATGGGGATTGAGACTCTGAGCCCCAGTGGGACAACCTGATTACCTTGTATCTACCCCAGTGTTTATGACAGTGCTTGGCACATAGGAAGCGCTTAATAAATACCATCATCATCATTATTATTGTTATTATTATTATCATCTGTTTGTGTAAATCTGTATATATAAAAGCTATTCCTGAGGGCAAAATTTTATTTATCCCCTCTCTTCTCAAAACCATCACAACGAACCTACCACTGACATGGTGTTTGATAACCAGAGAAGCAAGAAGCTTCTTCTGTGCTTGCAGTCCATGCAGACGGCTTCCCCGGCTTTGTCCTTTCACAGCCCAAGCTGAGGGGGTCTAATCTCTGGCAGACGAAATGAAATTCCTGAGGTCACTCCCAAACTTGTCCTCCTGTGAGACAGAGACAAGCTGCTGAGCTATTATGTCGACCCAGAAATTACACCACATTCATATCTTTCTTTGATATGAAAGGACTTTTATTTTAGTTTTTCTTTGGCATTTTCACAAGTGAAAAAGGGGGAAAAAGTCCAACATTTTTTCTAGCAGACTCTTCCCTTTCTCTGTGCTGTCTTTTTGTAATTTAGCTTGATTTTCTGCCAATACTTTACTTTTTTGAACTTTGTGCCTTTTTATACACTGGAGAAATCTGAATCAGTGGCCATCCCTCTGGATCAGAAGCTACTCCTCCTTCATCTGGGGCTCCCATGAAGAACAGAAGACGTTGAAAACTTTTTTTTCCCTTGTTTTGGCTCCTTCCCCCACGCTATAGCTTCTATTGCTCCTAAATCCCTGATGTGTTGGATTTTCCTTTATAAGCTTCATTTTTGACTATACAGATCTTCTGAAGACAGGCATTTTGAATAAGAGATTACCTTTCTTTGTAAGCTTCATTTCACCTGGGCTGGGACTAAGGTATAACAAATTCATTTGCTTATTTATTTTATTTACCCAAACACCAAGCATCTCTTTATGCTGTATGGAGTATGTTCGCTTAAGTATGTGCATGCCTGTAGCAATCAGTCATTGGTATTTATTAAGCACTTAACTGTGTGCAGAGCACAATACTGAGTGTTTGGGAGAGTGTAATGCAATAGAGTTCTAAGATGCCTTCCCTGTCAACAAGGAATTTAACAGTCTAAAAGTAACGAACATATTTTTGTACTCTATTGCTTCCTCCTGATTTCATTGAACTATAATATCAGTCCCCTTCCAAACACAGATCTATGGTGTTTTTTCAAGCACTTAGAATAGTGCTCTTCACCTAGTAAGGGTACAATAAATTATATCCATTGATTGATAAATTTTTAATAATGATAATAATAGTGGTATTTGTTAAGTGCTTGCTATCTGCCAAGCACTGTTCTAAGCACTGGGATAGATACAAGGTAATCAGGTTGTCCCACATAGGGCTTACAGTCTTAATCCCCATTTTACAGATGAGGAACCTGAGGCACAGAGAAGTTAAGTGGCTTTCCCAAGGGCACACAGCAGATAAGTGATGGGTGATACTGGTGAAACAGTTCAAAAAAACATCTATTGTAGGTTCAGGTCTCACTGCCCTTTGCAGCCTGATGTCTTATTGGAAGTGTATACTGACTTGCAGTCTGGCCAGAGCCTTCCACATCACTGTAATATTTTTTTCTCTATTTTTTGTCTCACAACACATCATTGGATTGAGGTCTGGGTAGGGAGGAAAATTATGGACAGATTAGGGTCTGAATGAAAACCTTTGGCTATGTGTAGGGTTTCATGGGTGTGAAAGTAACAGAGTCCCAGCTCCTATAAAGCTTCCTTTTTAAGGCTGCTGTTCAAGAGTAAAAAGGCCAAAATAAGGATGGGAGGCTTGGTTCAAGGATTATTTGTGGAGGACAAAACACTGGGTGATAATCATGTGTTGTGGAGGCTTTCTTGGCTGTTAAAGCATGGGATGAACAAATATAGATGCCATTTTTGATTTTGTAATAGTGTGGATTTCAAAAATGAATCCAGATTGTTACCCTCAAAGGATCTTGGTGATGCAGTTACTATAGTCTTGCTTAACAGATAAGGAAACCAAGGCTACCTAGATTTGCTAGCAAGATATTTCCTTTACTGAGTTCGATATTAAACTACTGGAACTAAAACCTAGATTTCATGATTCCCCTACTATATTCTATCCTGTCTAGTTTGTGCTGCTTCTGGCCTGAAAGAAAAAGATTACAATTGGTAGTCTCAAGATGCCTTTCTCACTTCCCCTTCATTTTATCATATTTTCTCCTATCCTTAACAAATAATTTGACATAAATATGCCATATATATTTAAAATAATGAAGGAAATAAACCTTGGTCTCTTTAAATGGAATTCCAATCCACTCATTCAATACCAAATATTATCCTTGGTGTACAATGTTTAATTAATTTTATAGTTCTCCATGGAACATGTAACTAAGATATATTTTTTATCTAAATAACCAATCCTATAATAAGAGCATATTCTTCTTTTTGTGGTATTTGTGAAGCACTTACTATGTGCCAAACACTGTTCAGTGCACTGGGGTAGATAATTCAATTAACTGCATTTTTTGAGCATTTACTATGTTCAGAGTACAGTTCTAAGCACTGGAGAGAGTACAATATAATAAAGTTGGTAGATAAGCTCCCTGCCAACAACGAGTAATCAGTTCTTCTCATAAGGCTCTGTTTTCTGTTACAAATTGATTAAAAAAGCACCTTTAAATATACATATAATTGTCATCTTTTCTCTTTATTCATCCTTTCTCTTTGATCATCCTTTATCTTTCTATACATTAATCTCTTTGGTATTTTTATTGAAGATGGGTTCTTGTGACCATCCTCCAATATTTTTCTGAAATACTACAACCTTACTATATATTAATCATGAATAGCAATGATAGTGGAGAATACTGTAAAGACAGGAGTCAGAAAGACAGGAGGAAAAAGGATAACAGAGGAAGAGAGTCACAAAAAGGAAAGAAAGATGGGGAGCTGAATACAACAGTAACCAAGAATGACATCTCACATGAGCCAAGACCTTACTTGCCAAAGTCTTTTTAGATGATAGATAAATCCTCTGAGCTTCTAGCCACAGAGGAAGAAGTTTTGTCAGGTTCGAAGAAGTTTTGTAAGGTAATCTTTGGATGAGAAAGTGCCTCAGGAAGGCAGTATCTCTAGATGCTTGAGAGGAGTGGAACAGATTAGGGAGGCAGTAAGGAGAGGAGTGGAGAATTTGAGGAGCTAAAACTTCTCCATTTCCATTTGTGACTCTCCTGAGTGATGTTCGTGGTGGGCAATAGGTAAAAGATGGTGGAGGCAGGAGAGAGAGACAGGGCAATGCAGCAGTAAAGGAGATGCTTGGAACCAGACAATGCCAAGAACAGCCACACGTACATTATCCCACTAGAATTCTTGGTTTTGTGTGCCCCATTTCTCCTGTTTGTCCACCCCTTGTGAGTTCTCTACCTTTAACTCACATATAACTATGAAACCGACTTTTCTTGGCTAGACTGCCTCTTACTGCCAGGTTGTGTTATAGGCCCTTACTCTTTATTCTCTCTGAGAGGTGACAGAAAACTTTCTGTGACTATAAGGTACCCCTATCTGCCTTCTCTCACCCTCTGATGGACTCACATGTTTGGCCAGTTGTGAGCAGGATAGAGTAAGGTCTGTAAGGTTACTGAGAAAATTTTGATATGTGAAAAGCAGAGATTCAATAGAACATGAAAGTTGATTTGGCATTTTTGGCTCAAAGTGATTATTTTTGTTCTGCTCACATACTGAAGCTCAGTTAGTTTCAGCACCCTTTGAGATTCCTTTCTATTTGTAGGTTGGCTCTAAAAGCTCTCCAAGGAACCAAACCCAGTCTACTCAGGGATTTCTTTCATTTTCTCTTAAATTTAAAACAGCCACTGCCCCACTGGCACTGCTGAAAGCTTCGTTTTACCAAGAGGAAGCAGATTTCCAAGATTCTGGCCTTCTGCTCTGGAACATCATGGATATTAATAATGTCCTCATCTACCAGTGCCACAGGATGTGCTGCTATCGGCAACGTGTCTTTGAAGTGAAATGAAACCCCAGAGCTTTCATTTGGCTAATGAAAACCTCAGCCAAAGAGTTCCCCCACTGCTGAGCCCATATGGAGCCTTATAATCTAGTTTTGGCTTGGTTCACCAGATGCTGGCCCTGCACATAAGATATGCATCCAAATTTGGATTGAGTGCTAATTATCAGAATGGAAAGCAGATATGCAATCCACAGACATTTCACCCATGGTTATATGATACCCAAGTAGCCCCTTGGCCCATTACCTTGTAGGGAATCGAGATGCATCACCCTGTGTGTAAAAGGACAGAATTTACCTAGTGGAAAAAAAATAATCAAACTGTGGGCATCACCGAGAGAAATTTTTCCTTAAGAAGGTTTTCACTAAAATTCACTTTAGATGCTTCCCTTTTTGCAAAGGCCAAATTGGAATTCCCAGGAACACCTCAAAGAAAGGAAAACAGGCATGAAGAGCATGTTTTCTGTAAGGAGATCTCAGCCTTCCTCTCCTGTACAAATACGCAGCAGTGAGTGGTAGGTTGTCAGGGTTAGGACATGAGGATGTTCTTAGATGCTAGTGTAAAGCAATAATCTTAAAGTAAGTGCTGTACCAACAGGGATATGATGCTAGTTAGAGCAGAGTCAGGAGGCTGAGGCCGAGAGTCAAGTAATGCTAAAAACAAAATCAGTGAGAGGGGAAGGGTCACATGGGGAAAGTAAAGATGAAAGTCAGAGAGAAAACATCTGCAAGGAGGCCCAGGGCTGATGGGGAGGGAAAGAAGAAAGTGGGGCAGATTGTTTGCCATTTTTTTTCGCAATTCATATGTAGGTGGCAGAATGTCCGAAGTCTTATATTAGGGCTGAAACTATCTTTTAATGTGTGTTGTTTCACTGTAGTGCTGTATGTTGACTTCCATAGAAAAAGACAAGAAGGAATAATAGATTTCAGCAAGTATAATCTACTGGAAATATTAAACTAGGGCATTAGAAGAAATAACAAATTAAGGCAAAAAGTCTCAAAAAATCATAATTATATTCTGTTGGCAAAATTATTGTGTCCACTTCTACTTTTACCAATTCTGCCTCATTCCCTGCTAAGTGTTAGATGCCAAGTTCCTTAACAGGATGAGGCTCAGGATTCCAAACCACCAGACTGCCCACTAATCAATTAATCAATTAGTGTATTCATTGAGCACTTACAGTGTACTTGGGAGAGTACAATAAAACAGAGTTGCGGGAGAGGATCCCTGCTCTTTAGGATCTTACCATCTAGCTGTGGCAGAATGAAATTAACTTGAATTATAGATAAGGGAAGGAGCAGAGTATAAGGATATACGTAAATTCTGTGAGACTATGGTGGTGTATCAAAGTGCTTACGGGGTACAGCATAGGCAGTAGAGAAGGGGGGCCAATAGGGTGGGGAAATCAGAATTTAAGGAAGACTTCAGAGGGGAGATATGGTTTTAGTGGGGCTGTGAAGATTGTGGAGAGTGGTGTTTTGTCATATGTGAAGGGGAAAAATGTTCCAGGAGCATTCAGTGAGAGCTTGTCAACCAGGCTTGGTGACAAAGTTGAATAGTGGTGCACTTTCCTAAGTCTAAGTGCTTAGTAGATCAATAAATACTATTGATTGAGGAAACCCAATAAATTGATGGTACCTCTGGACGTTTCTCAAACATAGACTCAAAAATTTAATCTAATAGGATGGAGAGAAAAAGGGTAAAGCTAAATCAACTGCAAATGTCAGTATTCATTCAGCCTTTGGTAAACTACCAAAAATGTACAAGTTTCCTTAACACACAAAGTTCTGAGGATATACACTTACAAAGTCATCCAAAACATGTCCTAGCAGCAAGAGGAATTTTAAAACTGTGCTTAACTTTATGATTTGGGGTTCCTTTCAAGGGATTCTAGGAATGTAATTCTTTGGGTGAAAGAGCTACAAGAATATATTTCTTTTTGTCTTTCAGTCCTTTGACTCAGTTTCATGCTTAACAGGGACTAAAATATTTTCACAGTTAAACTCTGACAACATCAGTGCTTCCAGTTTAGTTACTCCACAGCTTCAGAGTCTGTGGTGAGTACCTGCTTCATGTGCCCCAAGATTCAACACTTTTACTAAGACCTCTGACGGCCAGTTGGTGATAGTATTTGGAGGATACATTAACCTGCATAAAATGACTTTGACCCATTTTTGGGGCTCCTGAAAAATCCTATGATATTGGAAAATAGCCAAAAACCATGAACATGTTCTGTTGCACTGTGATTCCGTTCCATGTATGTCACTAGTGTCAAATGCATCCAAGAGGGTTCAGACAAAAAGATGGAAAATTTCTCAGCTGGAGTATGCAGGAGCATGTGTAGGAATCTACAATAGCTATTTCTCTGCTGTAGATTTAAAAACCTGCAATTCTGTCATGTCTACATAGTGATACCCAAAGACTACCCAGAAAGATTTGGAATGTTTACTTTATGATTTTTTTTTTACAGTTTTAATTCCTCAGAGATAGATACATGCAGTATATATAATTCTCATGTTAGCATCCCTTAAAGCTAGAGTTCTTCCTCTTTAGAATGGGTATTAAAAATTTTCCAGCCTTTTATGCTGGCATTCAGATTTGTGATGATCTTTGCCACATTTCTAGTTCCAAGCTGAACAGTCAAAGCAATGGAAAGTGTGTTTTATCCCTGAAGGATATTACTGCTTGAGACAACCTATAAAAGTTAAATTTATTTAATACTTGCAGCAAGTCAACACTTTTATGATTAATATAGCTATTGACCGCAGCCTTTTTTATATACCATTTCTAGGTTGTGCTTGAAGATCTCAATAAATCATCTAATTTCACTGAGTTTGGGGCACTGCCTAAGGAAGCTTTGGCCGAACATTTTTTAGTTATTGAGGTACACACAACAGACTTTCTGTAAATGCTCAGGCTTTATTTACTATCTTCCCCTCCTCTGCAATGAAATATGAAAACAAATGACCGGACAAATTGAAAGAATAATAGCAAAAACTGCCTGAATTTTCACTGTCCTTCCAAAAAGAAATACACTATTATGTTTCACTACTGGTTTATTTATTTCTTCCGTGAAACTGATTAGATGAATCTAATTTCCCTTCTAGCACAGCCTGTTTTAATGCATTAAATTGTAAATGAAGATTGTTTTAAGAGACTGTTATGCAACTGCTAAGAAAGTGTCAAGATAAGATAAGTGTCAAGATAAGAAGCAGCATGGCTTAGCAGATAAAGCCGGGCCGTAAAGTCGGAGAGTCCTGTGTTCTAATCCTCGATCCTCTACTTGTCTGTTGTGTGGCTTTGGGCAAGTAACGTAACTTCTCTTTCCCTCAGTTACCTTGTCTGTAAAATGGGGATTAAAACTGTGAGATCCAGTGGGGACAAGGACTGTGTCCAAACTGATTAGCATGTATCTACCTCACTCTTTAGTGGAGTTCCTGGCAACAATAAGTGCTTAACAAATGCCATTAAAAATAATCAGTATATACACAGACACAGAAGGAACACTGCCCAGTTCAATGAGGATGGACTTGACAGAGAAGCAGCGTGGCTCAGTGGAAAGAGCTCGGGCTTGGGAGTCAGAGGGCGTGGGTTCTAATCCTGGCTCTGCTGCTTGCCAGCTGTGTGACTTTGGGCAAGTCACTTAACTTCTCTGTGCCTCAGTTACCTCATCTGTAAAATGGGGATTAAGACTGTGAGCCCCACATGGGACAACCTGATCACCTTGTATCCCCCAGCGCTTAGAACAGTGCTTTGCGCATAGTAAGTGCTTAACAAATACCACCATTTATTTTTATTTAGAGGACCTGGATTCTAACCCTGACTCTGCCACTTGTCTAGTAATAATTGTGATATTTGTTAAGTGCTTACTATGTGCCAAGCACTGTACTTGGCACTGGGAGAGATACAAGATAATCAGGTGGGAAACAGTCCCTATTCCATATGGGGCTCACAGTCTAAGTAGGAGGAAAAACAAGCATTTTACCGATGAGGAAACTGAGATATAGTAAAAGTTAAGTGACTTGCCCAGGGTCAAAGAGAGGCAAGAGGTAGAGCTGAGGGATTAGAATCCCGGACCTCTGACCTCCAGATCCACATTCTTTTTCATTCATTCATTCATTCAATAGTATTTATTGAGCGCTTACTATGTGCAGAGCACTGTACTAAGCGCTTGGAATGAACAAGTCGGCAACAGATAGAGACAGTCCCTGCTGTTTGACGGGCTTACAGTTTAATCGGGGGAGATGGACAGACATTCTTTTCACTAGACCAAGCTGCTTGCCTGCTGTGTGACCTTGGATAAGTCACTTTAACTTCTTTGTATCTCAGTTTGCTCCTCTGTAGAAGGAATGTTCAATCTGTATTCTCACTCTACTTAGAATGTGCTTCCCACCTGGCACAAGAATTGTGTCTGACCTAATTAACCTGTATCTACCAAGGTGCCTGGCACATAGTAAAAGCTTAAGAAATATCACAGTTAAATCAATAAATCATTTGTTGGTATTTATTGAGTGCATAATATTCATAGACCACTGCACTAAACATTTGGGAAAGTACAATTCAATGGAGTTGATTGACCACTCCCTGCCCACAAAGAGTTTAGAGTCAAAAATGAATTCTAGAGAGGGGAAATACTAATATATAAGTATATCTACATAAGTCTCTGTGCTGTGGGGCTGGGGAGAGTATCAAAGTGCTTAAAGGATTATAATTATTATTATTTCAACCCTCCCAATTTGATAAACACCCCACACCACAGCCTCAAAATACACACAGGTCAGTACCTTTCAGAAAGCGGACACATACTCAAATGTCCTACTAACTTTTTAAGAGTTATATTATTTTTAATTCTGGAATTTTTTCATCCTGAAACTCCCCTACCTCTACAAAGGCCCCATCTTATAACAATAAACTAAATGATAGGATCCGAATGGCTTTAATAAGAATAGACCAAATAGAAATGCCACTGACTATATGATTGTCCAGGATGAAAGAGACTAGCAGCACAGAGGTGAGATGTAGAAAAGAAGAATAAGAGAGAAATTAAATGATTCCTGGAACAACAGTAAGAAAGGCAGCTAGGGAAAAAGGTACATAGTGATAATACTGTGGTGAGGGTCTGGCCTAGTGAGGCACACACCTCAGTGACCAACAGCTGTGAAAACTTGGTTCTGTCCCTTCCTACCCCTTCTCCTCCTCTTATCAACTTATCAGTCAATGAGTATGCACTGTGTGCAGAGCACTGCGCTAAGGGTTTGGGAAAATGCAATCCAGTGGAATTGATAGATGCAATCCTTGCTAACGATGTGTTTATAGACATGGGGAAAAATACAGAGGTTATTTGGCTACATTCTTAATGCAGCCCTGGTCATTATATCATTATTGCATCATTTTTTGCCATCTTCCATTCTGCCCCTGAATTGTACTTTCCAAGTGCTCTGCACACAATAAGCGCTTAATAAATACAATTGAATGAATGAATGAATGAATGAATGAATGAATACCTCTAGTTTGCCCTGGTCTCCAGATCATCAGGCCTGGGATTCAGTGGACTGCTTGTGTGGCCTTGGGAAAGTCGCTTAAATTCTGTTTCCTCATCTAAATGGAGATTTATTACCTTTTATCCCTCCTGCTTGGACTGAAAGCCCCATGTGGGACAGTGACTGAATCTAACACAACACTTAGAACAAAGTCAGCACGTAATAAGCAAGTTAGAAGAGCTGGTTTCTAATCCTAACTCCACCACTTCGTCTGCTGGGTGACCTTGGCCAAGTCACTTAATTTTTCTGTGCCTCAGTTTGCCTCATCTGTAAAATGGCGGCAAAGACTGTGAGCCGTATGTGGGACGGGCACTGGGTGCAACCCGATTAGCTTGTATCTACTCTAGCACTTGCCTGGCACATAGTAAGTGCTTAACAAATACAATAATGAAAATGATAATAATAGTGATGATAACAATGGTACATATGACCCTCAATTCAAGCTTTTTTTCCTGAATCATCAAGTTCAAGAAAATCTACATTTTACTGAAACTGATTTACTTACTAGTTTGTAAATTGCCTTTTTTTAAAATTCACCTTGGATTTCCATGGGAGGTATCAGTCTTTTCAAATCCCCAAGGCCAAACGTGGTTCAGATAATGTAATTTTCAAATAGATAGTATGGACTATACGAACACTTTGACATTTATTCAAATATGAAAACATGTAGTATTATGTTTTGTGTACTCTCCCAGTACTTAGTAGAGTGCTCTGCTCATAAGTGCTCAATAAATGATTGATAATAAGAATTGAAACAATGGTGATTCACTGTGGATAATGTTTATGTTATTGATAACTGAAATAGTGATCACTAAGATCATTTGACAATCCTATACATGATATTATTTTTGTCATATCCTGATTGAATTTTGAATTTAGGAACCTATTGAAGGTGAAACTATAAACCAAAGAAAGAAAGGGAAAAGTGAGAAATTTACTCCTGGAATCTTCTCCTTCCTGGAAAATACATTTTCCAGAATTCTCTGAGAAACTGAACCTTTCTAGAAGAAGGAAGATTGGTCATTAAAAGCCTACAAGGAGTTTAGCCAATCATCAAGGCAGGCAGACCTTTATAATTCAAGAGAAGTAATGGTTTTGCTTACTCTTTCCTTTTGTAGTGGTGGCTTTTTTAAACAAAAAACTCACAGCTCCCAGCAAGTATAAACTCTCCTCTGTTCATGTGTTTTCTAAGGGATATAACTTACTGAAGCCTATGACGTTCAGAAAGTAACAAGTTGGATTTATGCTTTTTCTCTTATATTAAAGATGAAATTCTTGTATCTGAGGCTTCCCATACTGATTTAAGAATACCTGAAGCACCCGTGAAATTCCCCCTGGTTCCTTTACTACTAACCCTGATTAACCAGCTTTCATGAAAAGCCATATGGGTTACTTCTGCAATATTATGATGTAAAGCTTTAAAATGCCCAAAATGTAATAGTTATTCACCATATGCTTTGTGTACACAAATGCTCCAGGAGAAGCAGGGAAAGACATTTAGGCTATAGTCCTGGACCACATAAGAATAGGTACATAAACATATGCTCATGGTTATTCTCAGAGAATATCTCCTTAGGTCAACCTAACCCCTAGTGTCTGAGGAGAAAAAGCTACTGGGCCCATGTTTAATGTATCTGACACACTAGCTAATCAGGATGGAATGAGTTAATCAGACTTGCAGATGGGCTGAAATTGGATACAAGCTTGTAAAAATGTTCACCTGCTCTAACTCCTATTCTTTTCCAACTGCAGTTCCCATCTCTTTAGTTAAATGCTCTTGAGGCTTTCTAAACACTAGCCAACACAAATGACCATGCATTTCTCAAGGGATGTTCTTTTGTTTGGTTTCTGGAGGCGCAGAAGCACCAGGTAAAGACAAGTCTCTTTCCTCCTCTTTCCCTGATGGGTGCTTGAGTATTTTGAATGGTAAAATAGTGGGATAATTTTGTCACGAATATAAGGTTGGTATGGAGGTTAACTGGTCTCTTCCTCCACATTGCAACCTCATTGTGGGTAGGGAGCATGCACTGCTATATTATACTATTCCAAGTTCTTAATGCAGTGCTTTGCACATAGTAAGCACTCAATAAATACCGCTGGTTGATTGCTCCCTTCCGACCCTATGGTTGGACAGAGTTCTTCCATTACAGAAGGGCTTTACAGCACTATCTTCATTCATAGCATTAGTTCAATTTACTTCTTACAGCACTGCCTCAGAGGAAGAAGGATTAAGACAAGGTGCATTGGACTCACAGAGAAATGGCTGCAGTGGGGCAGAGGAAAGGTCAACTTAACTCTCCCTTTCCTGGCCTCTTTATCAGTCATCAGGTGAAGTTACCAAAGAGTATCAATATGTACATTTTCCAATGAAGTAAATGTTGTATATCTTATTATGAAACTTCTCTCACTCAATGAAATTCTATTAATGTAGCTAGCTATATTACTCTACTATCAACCCATTCTCTATGACAAAAATAGAGATGAGTTGGTTTCCTTGTTGTCCCCCCAGTGCTTTTTTTGTATAATCCCACCACTTGGGTCTCTCTCTTTTCCTATTCCTCAAAAACCTCTAATGGTTTCCCATTCATGCTTCCACAGGAAACAGGAATTACTAGCTTCTGTTTTTAAGACACTCAGTCAGCACACTTCCTTCTACTTTGTGTAACCTATCTCCTACTACAATCAAAATTGCACTCTACTCCTCCTTGATCTCATCTATCCTGTTGCCAACATCTTGCTCATGTCTTTTGTTTCCCATCCCTTTCATATATGATAGTCCACTGCTGTCTTTGACCTTCCTAAAGTCAAATCTCCTACAAGATACTTTGCAACTCTAAGCGCCCATTTCCTTGATCTGCCCTGCCCTCTCTGTTGATTATTCACATGGCTGAAGAAGCATGGTGTAGTGGATAGAGCACAGGCCTGGGAGTCAGAAGGTAATGAGTTCTAATCCTGACCACCTATGTGCAATATGACCTTAGGCAAGTCACTTCACTTCTGTGTGACTCAGTTACCTCATCTGTAAAATGAAGGTTGACACTGTAAGCCCCCAGTCAGACAGGGACTTTGTCAAACCCAGTTTCCTTGTTTCCACCCAAGAGCTTAGTAAAGTGCCTGGCACAAAGTAAGCACTTAGCAAATAACATCATTACTATTATTAATCTTCATTCACTTTGAGGTTCAGCCCAGTCCCACAGCACTTATATGTGTCCTATACTTCTCCTATCTCTACCTTATTTAAATGCCTGTATCTCCCCTAAACTAAGATGCTTACTGGCAGGGATTGTGTCTACCAACTCTGTTGTATTGAATTTTCCCAGGTTTTTAATGTAGTGGTCGGTACTGAGTAAGTACTCAAATATTGATTGCTTAGTATGCAGTTCTGGGTATTTTGGGGCAAAAAATTGTCTCTAACTTTGGTTATGAATCCATCCCTCATGTCTAATACTTTTCCTGTGAGAATTGGTTCTAACTTGTATTGCAGTTTTCAAGAACCACCAATTTTACCCAATTTTATTCTTGGTTCAACTGAACTTCTTTACCCTATGTCAGGTCATAGAAAATAGTGCCTTCTGGTGCCTAAAGTGTAAGAAAGCTGTGCCTGTCGTCCAGTCCTGCCCTTCCTTTGACATTCTTGGTCTTTCTTGAGTTTATACCAAACTCTCCCCTCACCAGGAGAAATGCTCTCTGATGATGATTCATACATATTTCCTTTCTAACTATGCCCTGAGGGAACTAGGTTAACTTTTTCAGCCCCTTCCCCAGCAGTAAGTCAAATTGGCTGACAGCTGCTCTGACAAACATGCTTCTCTGAAGGGCTTTCATGGTAAAATGATGGGAGCAGATCCACATGTTGACCTGAAGATACAATTTCCAATCTGACATGGGAATGGGAAAACAGGATACAGGAGGGGAGAATATATCAGATGTGAGGTGGCATAGTGGGTAGAGCATGAACCTGGGACTCATAAGGTCATGGGTTATAATCCTGGCTCTGCCACTTGTCTGCTATGGGACCTTGGGTGAGTCACTTCACTTTTTTGGGCCTCAGTTACCTCATCTGTAAAATGGGGATTGAGAATGTGAGCCCCATGTAGGACAGGGATTGTGTCCAACCTGATTTGCTTCTGTTCACCCCTGTGCTTAGACAGTGCCTGGTACATAGTAAGCACTTAACCAATACCATTATTATTATTGGGGGGCTACAAGTCTGGGTGAATCAAAAAAACCCTATTCCAATTGAAGGAACCATTTTGGTTTAAGGATTTCATATTTTGTTCTCATGTAGCGCATCAGTTTTGTATGTGAAGTGTTCATAACTGTCTATTTATAAATCCCATCTAGGGAAAGTTTAATCCTATTTTCAAGATGTTGGAAAGTCAATTGATCTAGTACAAATTAATGGTCAATATTAATCATACAAAATGTATGAGATTGGCTCTAAGACAGAGGCTGTTACAAATAATGTTTTAATTATTAGGGCTCCTAGAGGTCTTTTTTAATAAAAAGAAATAGAAGTGTGACAGGAATTCCAAATTCTCTGTTCTGGGCCTAGGCTAGCCACAGTGCAAATTATATTGAAAGTTGTTGAACCTTTACTGCTAATATGTGTTTTTCAATGTAATATCTGAGTTATTTCAAATTGCAATAGTTGATTTCTAATCTGTATGCAGAAAAGCTATTTTAAATGCTCAAGCCATTCTTTAGCTTTAATTGCAGCCAAAGCAGCAGTTTTGGCTCATTTCTTATTGCCTTGCCCCTAAAGCAATAAAGCCATATTGTTAGAACCAAAATACTTACAGGAGTAGAACAGCCAGTGAGCATGTTCAGTCATTAATTTGAAAGGGGGATTTAGAATCACTATAGTAAACCCAGAAAAACAACACTGAGAAACAATGTCAGGGTGAGCCTCAAGAGATCTTATGATTTTAGTTCCAGCAAACATTTGGCAAAGATTGTAGAGTGAGTTAGTAGGGAAATAAAATATTTCCAAGCATGGAAGCTGAGAGAGAGAAAAATGAGAAAATGGAAGGGAGTTGTTAGAGTGAGATCACTGTATTGTGAGCTCATCCAGATGGGCTTCCTCCCTCTTCACCCACCTCCCTGGATCCTCAGTACTAAGTTTGGCTTTTAAAAAAGTAAAAAGATCAGGGATGTTATTAAAAGGGAAAGGATTTTTTTTTGCTAATGAGAAAATTCAGAGAAGTAAACTTGCATCCACCTCACCAGAGATGGCAAGAATTCACTTTTGTTACCCCTTAACACATACATACTACAAGCATACATAGACACATCCACACACTAATACTATTCTCATTTTTCAGCCTCTATTGCTGGTCCCTGGACATCTGGCCCACAGAGACCTTGTTGCTAGGTTGGTTAATTTGTTCTTGGAAGGATTTTTTATTACCTCTAACAGCAATGAGAACAGATGACTTTTTACAAGCCTAAAACAATAGCAATGAGTGCAGTCGCCTGGAAAACAATTGTCTTTCACCTGTTTCTCACCTGAAGCAGGTAAGTTTTTGTAAGCACTGAGTTTCTGAAAAACAGGGGTGTTCATTGTGGGAAGGGTTTGTAAGTCATAAAAAGAAATGAAAAAAAAAAAGATAGTGACTGTTCATATTTTGTCCTTCCCATGCAGCAAAGGAGCCTGATAGGCCTTTGTTGCCTAGAAGGCCAATGTGATGTGTGTGAAGGGAAATGTGAACTAACTAGTAAGGGTATGTGTCTTTCGAGAGATAGCTTTACTTCTCAGCACAGAATTGTATTACAGCATGTAATGCTCCACTACTATGGTATCAAAAAATATGTATCCATTTCCTGAATGCATACCTCTTGATCTTGGGCAGGGGCAGAGGTGCAAAGAGCAGACAGGGCAATTGACCAATCATTCCTCCATGGCTGCCAACTACATCCAGCTGGGTCGGTTTAAAGAGCAAAGCTATTTTACTTGTAAATTCTCCTATTCACACCCCGATTCTGTTCTGTTGGAAGTCAGCCCTGTACATGGTGGTGGCAGTGGTGGGGAGCGGTGTATGTGTGTGTGTGTGTGAAGCAGCGAGTATCGGGAAAGAGTGGCTCAGTGGAAAGAGCCTGGGCTTCGGAGTCAGAGGTCATGAGTTCGACTCCCGGCTCTGCCACTTGTCAGCTGTGTGACTGTGGGCTAGTCAGTTAACTTCTCTGGGCCTCAGTTCCCTCATCTGTAAAATAGGGATTAAAAGTGTGTGAGCCCCACGTGGGACAACCTGATTACCCTGTATCTCCCCCAGCGCTTAGAACAGTGCTCGGCACCTAGTAAGCGCTTAACAAATACCAACATTATTATTATTATTAAGGGCTTGGGAGTTAGAGGTCATTAGAACCCCAGATCTGCTGCTTGTCAGCTCTGTAACTTTGGGCAAGTCGCTTAACTTCTCTGTGCCTCATTTATCTCATCTGTAAAATGGGGATTAAGACTGTGACCCCAAGTGGGACAACCTGATCACCCTTTCTCCCCCTCAGCACTTAGAACAGTGCTCTGCACATAGTAAGTGATTAATAAATGCCATCATCATAAAGAATACATGGAGTGGAAAGCCCTCCTCATTTCCCCTACCAATTTATTTATACCAAGTCTTTGAGAGGGGACATCCAAGGGCATTCAAGATGATGATGATGGCATTTGTTAGGCTCTTACTAAGTGCCAATCACTGTTCTAAGTGCTGGGGGGGGTTACAAGGTAATCAGGTTGTCCCACGTGGGGCTCACAGACTTAATCTCCATTTTACAGATGAGGTGACTGAGGCCCAGAGAAGTTAAATGACTTGCCCAAAGTCACACAGCTGACAAGTGTCAGAGTTGGGATTAGAACCCATGGCCTTTGACTCCCAAGCCCCTGCTCTTTCCACTGAGCCATGCTGTTTCTACGAACTACTTATCTTAAATTGGCTTGCTTTCAGAGATGTGCATTTTTCATAATTAAAACAGAAAACATTCAAAAATCCTAGTGGAGCAGTTGAGATTAGGGGGATTTAAAGCAGCAGAGAGGAAGGAGTTCATCAGAGGAGCATGGCCTAATGGAAAGAGCACAGGTCTGAGAATCAGAAAGACCAGGTTTCTAATCACCACTCTGCTGCATGTCTTCTGTGTGACTTTGGACACGTCATTTGAGTCCTCTGTGCCTCAGTCTGTAAAATGGGGAGTAAGGCTGTGAGCCTCATATGGGATGAGACCTGCCCCCACCCCCTCATGCCCCTTGACCTCCAACCCCACAGTCTGAGGTACAGGGCCCACTCAGCAATCACAACAAAAAAGTAGCATGTCTCAGTGGAAAAAGCCCGGGCTTGGGAGTCAGAGGATGTGGGTTCTAATTCCAACTCTGCTGCTTGTTAGCTGAGTGACTTTGGGCAATTCATTCATTCAATAGTATTTATTGAGCGCTTACTATGTGCAGAGCACTGTACTAAGCGCTTGGCACTGTACTAAGCGCTTGGCACTGTACTAAGCGCTTGACTCTATGCCTCAGTTTCCTAATCTGGAAAATGGGGATTAAGACAGTGAGCCCCATGTGGGACAACCTGCTTACCTTGTATCTACTCCAGCACTTAGAACAGTGCTTGGCACATAGTAAGCACTTAAATGCCATCGTTATTATTATATGGACTGTGTTCAAGCTGATTAGTTTGTATCTATTTCAGAGTTTAGTATACTGCCTGGCAAGCAATAAGCCTTTAGCAAGTACCATCAGACCATAAATTCCATGACCAGAATATTTTGATATTGTACCGTGGCTTGTGTGACTATTTTGTTGGGCCACTGCTACCGGGTTCATGCTCATGAGAAGCAGTATGGCATAGTGCATAAATCTTGGGCCTGGGAGTCAGAAGACTGTGGTTTCTAATCCTGACTCTGACATTTATCTGCTGTGTGACCTTGGGCAAGTCACTTCACTTCTCTTTGCCTGTTACTTCATCGGTAAAATGAGGATTGAGACTCTGAGCCCCATGTGGGACAAAGTCGAGCTCCAATTTATTTTTATCCACCCCAGTACTTAGTAGAATGCCAGGCACATATTGAGTGCTTAACAAAGACCACAATTATTATGTTGCATTTTCAGTGGTCCCCACTTTACAGAGATTATTGTGAGTTTTCAAAACTAGCTACTGCATTATAAGATTTCTGTACAGCTACTGAAGCATCTACTACTTTTAAACAAAAAAGCATTGGAAATCTAGGGTCCCAGGTGAAGGGATGAGTAAACAAATTCTTCTGAAGATCAGCATGTATTTGAAATACAATTTGCACCTGGTGACAAAAGTTGCAAAAAGTCAATCCCTGATGGGGTAGAACTTTTTAAATCCTTGAAACAGCAGATAGGCTCAAGGCTATTTGTTGTATTTGCAATGAAAGTGTAATCCAGTGTAATATGCAGGTAGTTACCCATTTGAGAAAGCCAGCTGTGATACTATGGAACAACAGCCCCTTCCCCACCAAATGAGCTGTTAAGAGAACAAACAGAACTGCTAAAAGACTAATAAGAACTCTAGGAAGAAAAAAAAAACTGCAGATAAAGTTGCATGTCATTGTTCTTTCAGAAGTGAGAGCAATAGGAATTCTGGTGATTCCCACAGAGTATATTTTAGATACCAAACATGGAATTTAGGAGAACTCAGCATAGTTGGAGCTGTTTAAACTATGCTTAGAAAATCTAATCATTCAAAGTTTGTTTTCACTAAAACTTGGAACATGTTTAAAAAAAGCTGTAATTGTGTTTTTATAAACCTTAAGTTTCACTGGGTAAAATGCATTTCTAGAATCTGGTAAATTCACATCCGTTTCATTATGGTTTATCACAGATGTCCATACAAAAGTGATTTGGCTGCATAAGGCCATCTTGATGGGTGTTTCATTATTTTGTGTGTCCAAACTTATCATCTTGTATCCACCCCAATGCTTAGCACCATGCTTAAACACATAATATGAGTTTAATAAAAACTGTAATAGTCAAAAGGGAAGTCAGGATGCCAATTTTGACTGTCCAGGATTCACAGTGGTAAAAGGTAAATTTAGCGAGACTCGCTTGCTTTAGTTTGAGAGGTAGAATACGTAAAACATTCATGATACATTTAAGATAAACATATGTTGATTGTCATAATATAGAGGTTTTAGTGGTGAGCCCACAACAAGCTGCCTCACCAGTGACTGTTTTTGATCCCATAAACAACAAGGAAGAGACTTTGTGAAGCCACTAATGGTCTCTACCTGAGTCAGGTGATTGCTGGTGGGTGGGGGCATAGCATGGAGGGAGGGGTGGCTTTCTCTCTCTGTCCTACCAGGTAACAGGCCTGGACTAATCAATGACTGCCACATAGGCCATACTTTCAATGCCTAAAACAGATAAAAAGAGCACCTGGAGGCAGTGTAGAGGCAGAGGATCATGCTGGAGAAGTAGAAGGTAGCAGCAGTTGGAAGCAGAAAAAAGAAGCATTGGCAGATTGGGCTCCTTTGACCAGCAGAGTGGTATTGGACCCTTGGGGGGGGGGGGTGGAGTGAGTGAGTACATGTATGTGTCACTCCCTTGCACTTTGGTAAAACTGGGTCTATTATATGTCACTGAGGCTCATCTGATCCAGGTTGGTACCTAACAGGGGTTCGTGCCAGCTTGTGACTAAGAAATCTGGTTACACATTTCTCTTTGAGAATATATCCCTCAGCCTAGACTGTGTCACTGAACAATATAACTCCTGCTTCTCAGGGGAAACTCACCACTCCAAAAAGCCTTTCCATTCAACCCCTTCAACTCATAGCCTTGCCTATCAAAGGCTTACGGACAAGCCCCAAAGGTGTTTTGGTGTGTGTCTCCCTGTAGGAATAAGACTTTTGGATTTAAGTGAATTTTCAAGGAATAGTGTAGATTGACTGCTTTTTGCAGAGGGCTATAGTAAGTGCTTAGATGAGTATAGTGCAACAGCATGCAGTCACATTTCCTGGAGACAGACATTAATATAAACAGCTAATAATACATAACTTAAATATGTGTCCAAGTGCTGTTGGGTACAGGGTGGGGCAAATGTCAGTTGCCCAAAAGTCACAGTGATTTAACGTAATGTTTAGATCCTTAAATCTCCTTCTTCTTCAACCCTTTTCAAACAATAGGCAATTTAATAGTAGTGTCTTCAGGGAATAGCTAGGTATTTGGTGGGTCAGATTCAATGATAAACTGAGGTACCTAAAGGTCATTTTCTTAAAGTTCAAGAATTATTATCCAGGGTATCTGACTTGCTGTTTTCTTTATGGTCTTTTACTGACCCTGCACAGTTTCAGGCCAGTGGTTTGGGAAGTTGATACTAGTAAGGTGTAGGGGAGAGAAGGTGGCTGTATGGTGAATGGACTTATTTAATTTTATTTGCATAAACTTGAGACTTTAGTATTTCACTAATTGATTAAAGTGGCAATGAGTGGGATGGGCTGCTAATGCTGGTATTTAAGTGCTTACTATGTGACAATCACTGTTCTAAGCACTGGAAGCTACATTTACTGAATGAATGTTTACTCTGTATATGGAGAAACAGCATGGCATAGTAGAGAGAACCATGAGCCTGGGAGTCAGATAATGGGTTCTAATTTTGAATCCTCCACTTGTCTGCTGCGTGATCTTGGGAAAGTCTCTTCACTTCTCTGTGCCTCTCTTACATCATCTGTAAAATGAGGATTGAGAATGTGAGCATCCCATGGGACAGGGAGGACTATGTCCAAGTCAGTTTGCTTGTACCCACCCCAGTGCTTAATATAGTTTCTAACCTATAGTAAGCACTTTAACAAATATCACAATTATCCCAACAGGAAGAAGCAATTAATTCAAATGGTATTAATAGTGAAACACTTTTTAAAATGAAAAAATCTACTTGTATAGCAAAAAAGGTAGTGAATAAATTTGGTAGTCTATTTTTAGGCATGGTTTTTTAGGTCGATTGTGAGGAACCAAAATAAGGTCATTTTATTTGTGACTACTCTTAAGTAATAATAATAATGTTGGTATTTAAGCGCTTACTATGTGCAGAGCACTGTTTTAAGCGCTGGGATAGACACAGGGGAATCAGGTTGTCCCACGTGGGGCTCACAGTCTTCATCCCCATTTTTACAGATGAGGTAACTGAGGCACAAAGAAGTTAAGTGACTTGCCCACAGCCACACAGCTGACAAGTGGCAGAGCTGGGATTCGAACTCATGACCTCTGACTCCAAAGCCCGTGCTCTTTCCACTGAGCCACACTGTAGTGATCAAGTTTGGTTTTATATTAGAAGGCACTTAAGATAGGTATAGTGCCAGATAATACTGTGAAATTTCTTAAAATAAAACCAGGAAATATTCTGTAGAAGCTATTCATCTTTTTTTAAACCCGCCCATCTGACTTTAATCAGCTCCTTTTTGTACCATATTGATTTTTATAAATAAAAATGATTACTGTATCTGTTAAGCACCTATTACATGCCGAACATTGTCCTAAGTGCTGGGGTAGATACAAGGGATTTGGTTTGTCCCACGTGGGGCTCAGTCTCAATCTCCACTTTACAGATGAGGTAACTGAGGCACAGAGCAGTTAGGCTATTTGCCCAACCTCTCACAGCAGACAAGTGGTGGAGCTGGGATTAGAACCCATGTCTTCTGAATCCCAAGCCTGTGCACTTACCACCAGGCCAAGCTGCTGCTTTCTAATAATAATAATGATGACATCTATTAAGCACTTACTATGTGCAGTGCACTGTCTAAGTGCTGTTATATCATTCATCTTTCATAACTGATGGAATATTACCCGATACTGTGATTTTTTCTTTCAGTAGGCTTTTTAAAATGGAAACTTTTGTGTATTAGAATTAAAAACAGAATAACCAAATTCCAAAAACAGGCATGTGATGTCTCATTTATTATGCAAGATGCACAAATAATATGACACCACATTCTAGTTTGTGGAAGACACATAACCCAAATCTAGACAGTGGCCTAGTGAAAAATGCATGGAACCAGTGTTCTAGTTTAGGTTCTCTATCTGCTGTTTTGTTCATTTTTTCTTTTTTTTTTTTTCCTATGCCTCTTTGCTCATATGTATAATTGGGAAATTTGTTTGCCCTACCTTTTCTACTATAAACACCTTCTGATACAGGAATGTCTGATTTGATTATCTCCCCAGCACATAGCACAATGCACTTTTGATGATGATGATCCTCATGGACTACAGAAACTGGCCTCAGAAAACACAGAGGGAATTTGGTCATTAAAAATATGAGACATAAAGGCATTTGTCATAGATTCCCTACTGAACACACCAGTGGACTACTGGACCATCCAGTGCAAAACTGGATGGAGGCACACCCTCAAGATTAAAAGTCTTCCATTTCCTTTTATTGAACCTTCTATACTGGCTTGAAAATCAATTAAATTCACTGCATGTTCTTATTTTTTTTGTATTTTTTTAAGTGCTCTGGACTTTCAAAAATCTGTCAAGTTGTTATAGGACATTGAATAGTTTGTAACAGGGCTCAGACAGATGGAAATCTCCTTTACTTGGTAAACTCTTGATCAAAATCTCACTGTATTTTGGTTCCTATCAGGCTCCAACTATTGCATTAACAAGACTAGGGCTATTCATCCATATAACTCAGAATGGCGTCCTGGCCTAGAAGACAGCATTTACCAGACTGGATGAGCCAAGTCTCTGAAGACAGTGTGTTCCCAAGGGATCATCTTTACCCGTGCCTGCTGAAAAGTAAAAAGAAAAACACAAGTCTTTTTTTTAAACTTAAACCATATGGTTTTAGAACCATATGTAATTTTTTTGAGATATTTGTGAGAGCTTTTGCCTCAATTTATCTTTAAAATTGGACAGAATTTCCCAAAACATTCAGGATAATATAGCCAGCATGTACTTGATAATTGACTGTGTTTTTAATTTATAATTTACCCGCAGGCAACATGATGGTGAATGTTTCAGAATCTGAAAACAAAAGCAAATAATGATATGTAATTTGAAAATCGATCTCATTTTTTTGAAGATGAAAATGGAATTACTCCTTAATCCCTCTCCACGTTATCTACTTTCTTTGTTTCTTTAGTCTTCTTTCAAATGATGAAGGTTTAGCAATAGCAGACACAATTTTACTTAGAAAAAAATGGAACCTTAAATATTTGTTATGGTGATTGTTGGCTGGCTCTCAGATCTGCGCAGGATACTGTAGTAGTAATGTATTTTAGCTATAATGTATTTATTGAGCACCTACTGAGGGCAGTGTACTGAAGTAACTATACAGAAAAGTGCTGAGGATGGGCTAAATAAATGTAAGGTATAAGAGTGCCAGAGACAGTTGAAGGATTTTTTCAAGTGCTTAATATTTGTCATGCATTATATTAAGCACTGGGGTAGAGAAACAGCGTGACTCAGTGGAAAGAGCCCGAGCTTGGGAGTCAGAGGTCATGGGTTCTAATCCCGGCTCCGCCATTTTCCAGCTGTGTGACTTTGGGCAAGTCACTTAACTTCTCTGTGCCTCAGTGACCTCATCGGTAAAATGGGGATTAAAACTGTGAGCCCCATGTGGGTCAACCTTGTATCCTTGTATCCCCCCAGTGCTTAGAACAGTGCTTTGCACATAGTAAGTGCTTAACAAATACCACTGTTATTATTATTATTATTATTACAAGTTGATCAGGTTGGACACAGTTCCTCTCCTGCATGGGGCTCACAGTCTTAATCCCTATTTTACAGATGAGGTAACTGAGGCACAGAGAAGGTCAGTGACTTGCCCAGGATTTCACAACAGACTTGAGGCAGAGGTGGCATTAGAACATAAATCCTCTGTTTCCCAGCTCCAAGTTCTTTCCACTAGACCATGTTGCTTCACGCTGATTGATCACTGTACTGTAATTGGTCTGGAAGGCTTGTTGGAAGATGTGGGATTTTAGGAGGGGTTTGAGATAGGAATGAGGCCTATACTAGACTATACTTGCCCTTGTACTTGGATTTGCATCCTTTATTCACCTCTTCCTCAGCCCCATAGCACTTAAACATAGCCCTAACTTATATGAATAATTATAGTGTTTAAGCACTTGCTATGTGCCAAGCAGTGTTCTAAGCACTAGATAGATACAAGGTAATCAGGTTGGACACAGTCCCTGTCCCATTTTCCAGATGAGCTAACTGAGGTACAGAGAAATTGTAACTTGCTGAAGATCACAAAGCAGACAGGTGGCAGAGCTGGGATTAGAATTTACGACCTGTGACTCCCAAGCCTGGTTTCTTGCCACTAGGCCATGCTCCTTTTAATGTCTGTCATCTTATCTAGACTGTAAATTCATTGTGTCTATCAACTGTGTTATGCATGGCCTGAAGAGCACGGAGAATGAATGAGACTTCCATCATATCACCATCAATAATACCATATCATCCTTATCTCCAAAGTCCCAATTATTTTTATATTACCGTTGACTCCTCTTTTTGTTTCATCTATTACTAAATCCTGTCATCCTTAACATTTCCCCAATCTGCCCATTCCTCTTCTAAACAGCCATCACGCTTAGCCAAGCACTTGTTATATTGTAATGTATCTGCCTCTTCACTGGTCTCCTTGCCACAAGTTCACACAGGTTTCTACTGCCAAGATTATTTTTCTAAACTTTCTGCACGTGTCTCTCAATGCCTCAGACTATCGATGGCTATTCATTCGTCTGTCACGGGGAAACTCGAAGCACTCCATCAGCTTTCTCTCTCTTGCTTTTCATCTGTCTTCTGTCACCTAACCCAGATTATACACATGATTTTCCCCAGCTTTACCACCTCATTGTTCTTGCTTCTTTATTTTCCCAGCTTCCACTTCTGATTCCTGCCTTTTTTCCTGAATTGTTCTTCCACCTCCTTCAGCAGTGCCAGACCATAGCACAACTCATTTTCAAGAAGTCCTTCAGAAGGCATTCCCCAATTTTAATGTTTGCATTCTCCCTAGGTCAGATCTTGCCAACTATTCCCTCAGCATTTATGCAATCCTTGATCCCTGCAGTAATTTTATACATATAGATTTATGTATTCTACTTTTTAATCACTTATTCACCTAACCTTTCCACTCTTATTCTTCCTAGATGGAAAAATTTATGTTTCCCCTCTTAAATTGTAAGTTCCTTGAAGGGGAAGATCACTTCTATCTCTACTGACAAGATAAAGTTATCTAGACTGTAAGCTTGTTGTGAGTGGAGAACCTATCAAGGCTGTTTTATTGTACTCTTTCAAGTACTTAGTAGAGTGCTCTGCATGAATAAAGTGCTCAGAAATACCCCTGATTGACTGGTAGAATAGAGCATCTCAGCCACAAGTACTTGGAAAAATCCTTTTAGAGAAGCAGCGTGGCTCAGTGGAAAGAGCATGGGCTTTGGAGTCAGAGGTCATGAGTTTGAATCCCAGCTCTGCCATTTGTCAGCTGTGTGACTGTGGGCAAGTCCCTTAACTTCTCTGGGCCTCAGTTACCTCATCTGTAAAAGGGGGATTAAGACTGTGAGCCCCATGTGGACAACCTGATTTCCCCGTGTCTCCCCCAGCGCTTAGAACAGTGCTCTGCACATAGTAAGCGCTTAACAAATACCAACATTATTATTATTACTTTTGTTTGACTGGGAGACACTTGGGAGCGTACCTGGCCACGTCTTCAACTTCCAAGCAGGTAAATGCCCAAGCCATGTTGGACAAATGGCTGCCCTTGCATTTTTAAAGTTTTCCAAGGATAGGCATTTCTTAAGTTCCTTGGAAGCTCAGTGTGATATATTCACCACATTGACAGGAAGGCTTCCTTTATGTCTAACTGAACTAACTCAGTCTTGCTGCAGTTTAAACCAATTTCCTGTAACCTCTTACAATTTTCTCTTCTAAGCCAGGAAACTCTGATGTCTTTAACATTTACTCACAAGCTCCATTTTCTATCCCATCATTTTTCTAGCTCCTTTCTGGACACCCTCATTTTGTTCCCCCTCATCTCTTGAATGCAATTCCGTCAATTTAAACAAAATTGAGAGTGGCCAATAAAATTGGATCCTCCAAAAGTTTAGAGGTCAGACCTGTGTAAGGTCCTAGATAATGTTTATCTGAAATTTGTCAAAATTGTTCCTGATCTTCACACTAACCATGAAAAAACATGAAAGGAACTGTGTCCAACTTAATAAACTTGCACTTACTCCTGAGCTTAGACTAGTACTTGACACACAAGCCCTACAAATACCATGATGATGGTGTAAAGGTTATTAAAGGTTTGGGGACTTTGGCAAGACTTGAACTCTCACCATATCATTTTATTGATGAAAAGCAACAATAAATAGAATGCTATCTAGTAAATCACTTGTATTCATTGAGCACGAAAGTAAAATTTGCCAACAGATAGTAACAATCCCTACCCGACAATGGGCTCACAGTCTAGAAGGGTGAGATAGACAACAAAGCAAGTAGACAGGCATCAATACCATCAAAATAGATAACTAGAATTATAGATATATACACATCATTAATAAAATAGAGTAAATAGAGCAAATATACACAAGTGCTGTGGGGAGAGGAAGGGTTTAGAGTAGAGGGAGAGAGTAGGGGGAATGGGGAGGAGGAGCGGAGGATAAAGGGGGACTCAGTCTCCTGGAGTTCGGTGGATGTGAGGAGGGAGGGCATTCCAGGTCAGTGGTAGGACATAGGCCGGGGTTGACAGCAGGACAGGCGAGAATGAGGCACAATTAGGAGGTTAGCGGCAGAGGAGTGGAATGTGCATGTTGGGATGTGGACACAGAGAAGGGAGTCTTTGAACTTCTGTGCATTCACAAAAATAGAAGGTCCACAAATCTTATGCTTGCTTCTCCTCTGAGGGTATTGAGAGGTGGTGGAGCTCATTTTCCTGAAAATTTGAATAGAGAATTAGAGAGGATTAGCTTCAGCGGGGTGGGAGGTGAGGTGTGCTGGGTAGTGGATTTTCAGAATGAATCATTCCCTTTGTGAACTGTATCTGCATAAAAAGTAGTCTCATGCTTGGTTCCAGTCCAAAACCTGTAAAGAGAGAGCCCCATATGGAAGGAGTGAATGTTTCTGAAGAAAACCTGTTACATGTTGGATCCATTCTCTAGGCTATACATTAGAAGTGACCCCAAGCCCAATGTGATGAGTCTTTATAAAGAAAAAAAATCATTTCCTCACTCTCCCTTTCTTTGAGATTTCCTTGACTGAGGACAATCTTAGCAGCTGCCACCATCCTATGCTTTGGAATATTTTCCCCAAACCGGCATTGGGAAGATCTAGGGTTTGGTTTGGTTTATTCCCTGAGAACAGAGGTTAAGCTGATTTTCCTAAAGAGTTGAATTCTCTTAACACTCAGGATCATGGAAGCCCCACGAGTGGTAGTCCAAGGACTCAGCATGTAACTAGGGTTTGATTTTCAAAAAGGCATAGAACTATTTGCCAAGAGCTAAAAGTTGGCTTGGGGAATTGAGTAAGAGGATACAGATTTATTTAGTAAACAGATATAATCAGTCCTGCCCACATTCGTAGGAAGAGAAATAAGGTGAAAAGCAAAATCTGGACTAGAAACTCAAGTCTCTTACCCAGTATTTGAATAAATAGCAGGTTTCTCAGCCATTTGCAGCTCACCTTGCCTAGATTTCATGTAGCTCCTCCACGACTTTTTTCTGCCTTGCTATCCTTCTCCTGTTTAATATAAGGAAAATATCTGTTGTTTTTCTATCTGTGCCACCTCAATCATATTTATTGAGTGCTTACTATGTGCAGAGCACTGTACTAAGTGCTTGGAATGTACAATTGGGCAACAGATAGAGATAATCCCTGCCCAACAACAGGCTCACAGTCTAAACGGGGGAGATAGACAACAAAACAAGTAGTCAGGCCACTTCTTAATCTCTTCCAAAAGTCCCCATCCTAGATTTAAATCCAAGCTTTAAATTAAAAGATTATGAAACAATTCAAGTAGGACATGTTGAATATCCATTGGTTGCTCTCTAACGGCTTCTTCCCCACTACTTTCAAACATGCTTATGCATCCCCCGTACTAACAAAAAACAACAACAAAAAAACCTAAAACAAACAACAACAACAAAAAAAAGTAAAACAAAACAAAAAAAGTCCCTCTCTTGATCCCATGACTGTCTCCAGAAATCAACCCATTTCCTTCCTACTATTCCTCTCCCAACTTCTTTAGTGAGTTGTATGTGTTCACTGCCCCCACTTCCTCTCCTTCAATTCTCTCCTTGACCCCAACAATCCGGCTTCCATCCTCTTCATTCCTCTGTTGCAGCTTAGCCCTCTCTATGCCCATCAATGATCTCCTTGCCAAATCCAACAGTTCTACGCCTCCCAATCTTCCTCAACTTGTCAACTTCCTTTGAGACTCTTGACTATACTCTTCTCCTGGAATCATTATCTAATTTTAGCTCTTCTGTCTTCTCCTGGCTCTCTTCCTACCCCTCTAGCTGCTTGTGATACAAATGCCAACATCATTATAGGAAAGGGAAAAGGTAAAAACTTGAATGGATATGTTTCTTAAGGAGGAAAAAGGGAACCAATCAATAGAATCAGAAAGATTTGTGCTTGAGAATCTCTGGCTCTTGAATCTGCATATGGAATAAAAAAGTTATACTTATAGGAAGACCCATAATACCTTGAATTTACATGCACTTTGTAATGTTAAGACTTCTTGGTGTATATTTTTTTTTGAAACTGCAATAGTATTTGAAAATCATCTGCAAGAGGGCCTACTTAAGACCTGCTAAAACAATCCATGTTGAGTACTTGTGGAAGCAAATTTTTGGAGCTCACAAATTACACAAAATATTAAATCCATATTTGTTGGCTTCTGAAATCATTTGAAACCTCAGTGATGGGCCATTATTGATATGGACAGTCATTCAATAAATGGTAGTAAGTGCTTACTATGTGTAGAGCATTTTACTAAGTGCTTGGGAGGGTACAATATAAAAATAAGAGTTGGTAGACAGGTTCCCTCCCAAAACAAGTTTACAATCTAGAGGATGTTTCTGCACTGACATTCTCATAATACCAAACCTCCTTGTTCTCCAGCCATCCAATTAGTAGCTAGTACTTAGAGATCACTAATGCATGCAGACCACTGTATTAAACTTGTGGGGAAAGATGGTAAAGGTAGAAGATAACTCTCCTAGCCTTGAAGCGGTTACCATCTAATAAAGGCATCTATACAAAAAAGATGCTTAAGTCCTGTTGCTACAGATTTTGTGAAGAGCCACAGAAGTTCTAGGCACCAGATACGATCAGTCATTGATAATGCATGTTTTCACTATGAGTTTTAGTGAAACACTGGAGAATTTAGGGAGTATCTTCCAAAAGAACACACCTTGCCTAGAAATAACACGATGCAATATCCAAAGAAACAAATGTGTACGTGCTGTTGGTCAAGCCGCCTACACATAACTTAAACTTTCTTGCCAGGAATGTAATCCCCATGTTATAGGATTACTGGATCTTATAATTGTCAGAGTCATCTTCACAGGTGATATGGATATACCACTTGCCCTGGCCATTTTAGACCATAATTCGTTTTCAGAATGGGGTGCACTCCATTAGGTAAAGTCACCAAAGGTCAAGCACTTCTAAGTGCAGCTCAGTGATCCAAATCAAATTGTTGGTCCAGAGGAACAGCTGCTTCCTTTAGCTAGGAAGTCAAGGATTAAAAATGGCCACCCCTTCCCTAGTCCTGTTGAGGATATTCAAACACATCCTATTACCAAAGGTGAGCGAGGGATCTCAGAAAACACATACTATTCAAATTTTTTGATTTTTTTTTTTGAATTTTTAGTCCCACCTCAGGCAGACTGCTGTTTGCTGCTTCTGCCCGCTGATGGCACAAGAGCACATTAGTAGGAGTGTGGTGAGCCCAGGCCCAAAGTCTGATGAATGTCAGCCCAGGAGCAATGGTCTTTCTGTCACATAGAAGGCTTATGGGCAAGCAGTAGGAGTTCCAAGCTTGGAGGGTTTGTCAGTTCTGAACTCTGAGGAATACCTCACTGCAATTTCACTCAACAGCTGCAGTCCAAACAGTGGGAGATCGAGCACTGATAATTCTAAAGGCTCCCCATCCAGGACTTGTCATATTACACTGTTAAATGTTCCGAAACCGAGGATGTTGTCATCCATCATACTCGAAATTCTCCATTTGTTGCAAATGTGCAAATTCAGCTATTAAATAGTAATGTTTACTACATCTAGAATGAGCTGAGCTCTTTTTGAATCTAAAGAATTGTATAAGTGCACACAAGCAAAGTCCTTGTTTTTCCCTGTTTGTAAAAATTTGTTCAGAAATAACTATTACTTAGAAAACCTAGAGATTGCCTAGGGTCACAGATTCAAATTCTATTAAACTGATCTCAGAGTAAACCTCTACAATGAAGATTACCATGTTAGGGTTTTGTGGAGGGAGCTTTAGAGAGAGGATTCTTGTCTAGTGTTGAATCCTAGTCCAAGAGTTCAGTCACGTGGAAAAAAAAAATTGAAACATTGAATTTATGAACAAAAAATGTCTGAATGCATGAACCTGACAATCTCCCACTGAGCAAGCTCTGACTTATATTAAAATATAACTAACTGCCAGACCTGGAATTGTTCTCAAATACGGCTCCACTGATGACAGGCTTGCAGTACCTGCTGGAAGAGCTTCTACCTTGTGCAGTAGCTGTGGAATCTGACCAGAGCAGTCTCCAGTGCTGCATGTTGGCAAGTGCAAACTATTATTATTATCATTGTCATTGTTACTGCTTATGGATGGAATGAGTAAGGAAGCAGAAGAGGAGAAATCTGGAATGGTACTGGTTGGACTGCCTACTACCAACCCAGAGCATTTAGCATTCTTTTTGCTGTCTAAAACTTCAGATCTGAATCCTGGAACTGTTGAATTGTTTTCTTATTTATGGGGAAATATTCTTAGGGAAATTAGGCCCAAATATTACCGAAGAAATAAAAACATCAGTAATGACAATACTCTAATACAGAAAGATTCAGGACATTAAACATCATTTTCCAACCTCAAGAATGATGTAAAAACAAAGCAAAACTGATCATCAGAGCTCTTATTTAACTTTCTCTCACTAACCAGTAATTCTTCATCCTGTTTTGGAAATCTATCCCTCTAATGTAATGAGAAAACCCTGAGTAAATGCAGATGACTATTCTTGAAGCTTCAGTATTTTCCTATGCTAGGGAATGAGTGCTTCTCTAACAGTTTCCTTTCAGATCTCTTAGTGAAAAATATAATATTTTTACTATGTATTCTCTCTAAACCCCACCACTCAGGACCTTTCTTGAAACCATGTTGTCCCATTAGACATTTCTGGACTCTCTTAGAATTTCTCATTTAATTACTTCTTCGTGTTTCTTTAAACAACTTTTCAAGGAATGAATACTCATTCACATTGACTATCCAACCTAATAAGCAGTGACACTTATTGGTCATCTCCTGAGTGCTAGGCATAGAGAAGCAGCGTGGCTCAGTGGAAATAGCCCGGGCTTGGGAGTAAGAGGTCATGGGTTCAAATTCCGGCTCTGCCACTTGTCAGCTGTGTGACTGTGGGCAAGTCACTTTACTTCTCTGTGCCTCAGTTCCCTCATCTGTAAAATGAGGATGTGAGCCCCAAGTGGGACAACCTAATCACCTTGTACCTACCCCAGCACTTAGAACAGTGCTCTGCACATAGTAAGCGCTTAACACATACCAACATTATTAAACAATTGGGGGCAATGAAAAGTAGTAGTAAGGCACATATTTGACTGTAAGCTAATTCATTAAGTAGTATTTATTGAGTGCTTACTATGTGCAGAGCACTGTACTAAGCTCATGATTGGCAGGGAATGTTTCTGTTATATTGTCGTGTTGCCTTCTCCCAAGCGCTTATCACAGTGCTCTATACACTAAAATATGATATTAAAAGAAGCAAACTCCCCATATTTGTAAATCATATGAATCTTTTTTCTGACTGCCAATGACAAGCTAGGACAGTAGATACTGTCTCTTCTGTTATTTTTTTGTATTTTATCTGTGGATATTTTTTAATTCTGTGTTCCACAATTTGGTGTCACTTTTTCTGAATGCTTTGACCTATTCCCTAACTAGCTTCAAACAATATATTCAGTCTATTATTTTACTTGTACTACTAAAATACCTTCACATTATCTGAACCTAGACCAATTGTTTGTTAGTCTGTTACCTTCAAAGAGCTCTTGCAAATCACATGTTTCTTTTCAGAAATAATTAGTTGATTTTTCAGAAGGCAATGTTATTAGTGGACTGTGTAGCATCCCTGACATTTTTGTGCATCACTCTGTTCTAATTTAGAGATACTGATAATTGCCTAAATTCCCATGAGAACCAAATCTTCGTTTGAGCTATTCTCTAATATTACTCAGAAATTATTTGCAATAGCTATTATTTCTATTGAGTCTCAAAGATTTAAAAATGAATATGTGGGATTTTTATCACCCATCAGCAAAAATCTCATTATCCATGCATACCTTCCTTATCTCAAAGACTATTATTTCATCCTCCTTTCTTTTCTGGAATTCTGTAGAATAAGCGTTTGATATACTCTTAATCCTTCTTCATACTAACCAATTCATTGCTTTTTAAAAGAGTTTCAGTTTTCACTCTCCATTTTCCTTAATAAATGGTGCCATTATTGTTCTCTTTTTTAAATTGGGAATTACTTTGTTCAACTTTTACTGAAATGTTTTCTAACCAGTGCAATCTGACTGTTCCCATTTCTTCCACGTCAATATTGGCACAGCTGGATGCTATAGAATTCTAACTCTATTTTCCCCACTTCTCTTCAGGCCCTTAGTTTTACCTCCAAAGAAATCTTGGCTGTTATGGCAATTGGTCTTGCCAAAAGTTGACTAAACAGTATTTCTATATCCATCTGTCATTTTGAGGGCAAATACTCCAAATTTTCCTTCTACAATATGGTCCCAGGGCTCTGCAAATAATAGGCACTTAGGTGCTATTTACTTGGATATCACTTATTCTCAGCAGTGTAAGGGTGGCCTAGTGGAAAGAACATGGACATGGGAGTCAGAAGTCCTGTGTTCAAATCCTGACTCTAGCAATTGCCACCGTGATATTAAGCAAATCACAAAACTTCTCTAGGCCTCAGTTTCTTCATCTGTAAAAGGGGAATTAAATACCTGTTCTCCATCCTACTTGGACTGTGGGCCACCTGTGGTAAAGGGACTGTGTTCAGTGTGATTATTTTCTATCTACCTCAGTGCTTAGTATATATAGGCCATAATAAGCCCTGTTTAACAAAATACCATTACTATTATTAGTTTTTTGTTATTGTTCTCCCTGGAGGGCCAGTGCTGCTGAGACCCACTGAAAAGGTGCTGGGAAAAGGTACAAAACAACTTCATTCTCTAGGGGTGGGGATGAAATGTAACAAGACTCCAACGAGAAGGTGCTCAGGAGCAGCAATTGCCACTTTATAACCAACCTATCTAGGAGAAGCACCACACACAATCCAGTGGGTTGTCTTTATCAGGGGCAGCATTGACCAAAATCTCACACCAATCATGTCAATCTATCTATCAGGTCAGTTCTTCTGCTGTTGGTCCTCATTTCCATCTCTGTGGTTCTATGATTGCTTGGTGCATGTGCTGATGTCTACTCCTTTCTCTACACCCCAGGCCTCTCAGTCTCCTGACCTCAAGTGGTTTCAGCTAGGGCTTGTGGTAGGCTCTTGTTTCCAAGCCATCTCCGGAGCCTTCTCTTCTTCTGGTGGTCAATAGTTTTCAAGCCTAACTTTTCATCTAAGGCCAGGCCTTCTGCCTTCAATTTTCTGCTTTCCACCTTACCTCTTTTGGTATTTCCTGCCTTTTAATGCATAAACCTATATTCCTCTCCTTTGCCAGTACATCCTCTTGTTATCATCATCATCATCATCATCATTATTATTATTACATATCCCCACTTTTTGAGTAGTTTTAGTCTGGCAGCAGAGAACAGTTGGAGACGTGACAGTCTTCTCCTTTTCCTGAACTAGGGATAGGAGCAACAACTGATCACCATCCCTCATGTCAGACGAAGGGCCTTGTCTCCCTCTGGTCAATTCTGTCACAATTACTGATCCTTCTCCACCTTGCTGAACTGTGGTACCAGCTGGTTTTCTAGACATACACATTGTCCTTACATTGAATGTTCAGTGGAAGGACATCTGTCTTGCCGCTGCCCTGAGAAGGAGGATAGTCGTACTTGAAATGGAGTGGATGTTGGTGAAGGGAGGTGGAACCCCACTGAATTCCAAGAAAAGGCAGATTGTTCTATAGAGTTCTCTGGCCATAACTGGGTTCCCTCCAGAGGAGTCTTTTGGTGTCTTCCTCATTTTGCATACTGGCCATGAATGTCTTAGTGGTGAAATATACCTGACCTCCTTCACTTACTCGAACCACTTTTTTTTTTCAAATCAATTGTATTCATTCAATTGTATTTATTGAGTGCTTATTGTGTGCAGAGCACTGTACTAAGCTCTTGGAAAGAACAGTTTGGCAACAAATAGAGACAATCTCTACCCAACAACAGACTCACAGTCTAGAACGGGGGAGACAGAAAATGAAACATATAGGCAGGCATGAATAGCGTCAATATAAATAAATAGAATTATAGATCTATATACATCTAATATAATAAATATGTACATATATACACAAGTGCTGTGGGGCGGGGAGTGGAGTAGAGCAGAGGGAGGGAGTATGGGCAGTGGGGAGGAGGAGCACAGGAGAAGGGTGGCTTAGTCTGGAATCCTTCCTGGAGGAGCTGAGCTCTCAATAGGGCTTTGAAGTGGGGGAAGTGTGCTAGTTTGGCAAATATCAATGGTATGCACAGGGAAATTACACTTCAGCGGAGTTGGTAGACATGATCCAGCGTAGCTCAGTGGAAAGAGCATGGGCTTGGGAATCAGAGGTCATGGGTTCAAATACTGTCTCTGCCACTTGTCATCTGTGTGACTGTGGACAAGACACTTAACTTCTCTGTGCCTCAGTTACCTCATCAGTAAAATGGGGATTAAGACTATGAGCCTCACATGGGACAACCTGATTATCCAGTATCTACCCCAGTGCCCAGTGCTTAAAACAGTGCTCTTCACATAGTAAGTGCTTAACAAATGCTAACATTATTATTATTATTATTGTTCCCACAAGGAGTTTATAGTCTTCAGAAGGAGGCAGACATTTAAAATAAATAGTAGAATATGTCACGAGTCCCCGGCTCATGGTAACCTCAGTGACATGTAGAGAGTCAAACCACACCAACCACCATCATTATTGTATTAAATGTTTTACTTAGTTTTACCAACATGCAAGGGAGTGACACATACACATACTCACTCCACTCCACCAAAGGTCTACTTCCAGTCTGAGCTGTTCTGCCGATGCTTCGACTATTGCTCCCCTGCCTTGCTTCTCTCTGCATGCCTCCTTGCTTCCCTTTTTGCGTGCCTCCAGGTTCTTTCCTTTTGTGTGTTTCAGCATGCCTTTTTGCGATTCAAGTAACCACCTTTTATCTATCTTAGAGGGTCAAAGCTGTGGCTCTATGTAGCAGTTATTGATTGATGGGCCCGTTACTGGGTAGAGCAGGGAGAGAAAGCCCCGCTTCCCTCTGTGTTCCTCCCCCACAAGCCAGCAATCACTTGCCCTCAAGTAGAGCTCATCACTGTTTTCGCGAGTCTCTTCCTTGTTGTTCACGGGATCACAAATAGTCACTAATAAAGGCAGCTTGTTGTGGTCTCACCACAATAAATGTATGTCTACATGAGTCCTAAAGGGCTGTGATGAGATGAGTATCAAAGAGGAAGCATCATGGCTCAGTGCATAGAAGAGTGCTTGGCACATAGTAAGCGCTTAACAAATACCATCATCTTTATTATTATTAGAGCACAGGCCCAGGAGTCAGAAGGTCATTGGTTCTAATCCTGACTCCACTACTTGTTTGCTGTGTGACCTTGGGGAGGTCACTTTGGTTTTCTGTGCCTCTATTTCCTCATCTATAAAATGGCAATTGAGATTGTGACCCCCATGTGGGATAGGGACTGTGTCCCACATAATTTGCTTGTATCCACCCCAGCACTTAGTACAGTGCCTGGCACATAGTAAACACTTAACAAATACCTTGGTGTTGGTTATTATTCACAGCCCAGTGCAAAGGTGAGGGCAGAGAAAGGAAATGAGGACTTAATCCAAGAAGGTGTCTTGGAAGGCATATGATTTTAGGAGGGTTTTGAAAGTGATAAGACTGATAAACTATTGGATATGAAGTGGGAAGGAGTTGCAGGCCCAAGGGAGGACATGGGTAACAAGTTGGCAGCAAGATAGAGGTTGAAGTACCGAGAGTATTTTGGTATTAGAAGAGTGAAGAGTGTGGATTAGATTATAGTAGAGTTAATAATAATAATAATAATGTTGGTATTTGTTAAGCGCTTACTATGTGCAGAGCACTGTTCTAAGCGCTGGGGTAGACATAGGGGAATCAGGTTGTCCCACATGGGGCTCACAGTCTTGATCCCCATTTTACAGATGAGGGAACTGAGTCACAGAGAAGTTAAGTGACTTGCCCACAGTCACACAGCCGAAAAGTGGCAGAGCTGGAATTTGAACTCATGAGCCCTGACTCCAAAGACCATGCTCTTTTCACTGAGCCACGAGTTAGATGAGGTACAATAGAAGCAAGCTGATTGAGTGCTCCTGCTACTAGTTATTCATTGATTCAGTCGTATTTATATTGAGCACTTACTGTGTGCAAGGCACTATACTAAGTACTTGGGAATATTCACTTGTATTTTGAATTATTGTATTTCATCCTGGAATTATACATTATAATTCATACAGGATCCTTGTTCTTCCTACTGCTTCTAGCATTTGAAGTAATGTGGCTTAGTAGAAAGAGCCTGGGCTTGGGAGCAAGTCACTTCACTTCTCTGTGCCTCAGTTACCCCATCTGTAAAATGGAGACTAAGACTGTGAGCCACTTGTGGGAAAACCTGATTACTTTGTATCTACCCCAGCACTTAGAACAGTGCATGATATCAGTGTTTGTCTCCCATCTAAACTTTCAGCTCACTGTGGGCTGGGAATGTCTGTTCACTGTTACTCTACCAAGAACAGTACCCTGCTCTACACATGCTCTGCTCTGCACATGCACATACCCTGCTCTCCTTAATGCTCAGTAAGTATGAATGAAAAGAGCTGAACACTAAAGCAGGACCAAGGGGAACCCCAGTCTGGATCACTGCAGTTAGAACTCTCTCAGCAGGGCAGGGATGCACTGTAACCATCCAGCTCCCACCCCCGCCATCTCCCCAGGCCAGACACCCCAGGCCAGGGGTTGGGTGGAGGATAATAGTCTATTTACTAGACTAGACTACACTGATATGCTACTGAAAGTCATCTGAACTCACAATAATCAGCTTTGTCTGATTCGCAGCTCTTTAAATAGATATTTTCTCTTTGTTTATGAAGAGAATTTATCTTAGAACACAAATCCAGTCACTTTTTTACTAAACCCAGAATCTGTAGGAGAAAGGAATCTGTATAATTTCAGAAAATGGTGAGGTCAGGCATTAATGCAAATAATTTAATAAATTCTATTTAGCAATAATTTGAGTATTACCTCAAATGTAAACGTTATCTGAACAGGCTTATGTAGTAGAAAGAGCTGGCAGCAAACTCTCCCAATTGAACTTGTGATTTTTTTTTAAAATGGTATTTGTTAAGTACTTACTCTGTGCCAGGCCCTCTACTAAGTGCTGAGGTAGATACAAGATAATTGGACTGGGGATTAGTACTGTGAGCCAATGTGGGACGTGGGCTGTATCCAACCAGTTTAGTTTATATCTGTGTCAATGCTTAGTACAATGTTTAACATGTAGCTTCCACTAATAATTGTGGTATTTGTGTCTACCCCTGCTGTGTGACCTTGGGTAAGTCACTTAACATCTCTGTGCCTGAGTTCCCTCATCTGTGTAATGGGGATTAAAAGTTTGATCCCCACTTGGACCAACCTGATTACCCTATCTACCCCAACACTTAGAACAGTGCTCGGAACATAAGTGCTTAAGAGATACCATAATTATTATTTTTACCCCAGTACATAAGTACAATGTCTGGCACATAGTAAGCACTTAACAAGTTAATCAGGTTGGGGACAGTCCCTGCTCCAAATAAGGCTTACAGTCTTTAATCTTCATTATCAGATGAAGTAACTGAGGCTTTGAAAAGTTGTTTTGCCAAAGGCATAAGAGCAGCAAGTGGCAGAGCTGGGATAGAATCCAGGTTTTCTGACTCTGAAGACCATGCACTATCCATTAGGCAACACTACTCCTATTCAACAAATACCTTTTGGGAAAAAAAGAGCTTACAGTCTGGAGGGGTAGAGTGACATTGAGTCGATTAGACTGTAAGCCCATCATTGGGCAGGGATTGTCTCTATCTGTTGCCGAATTGTACATTCCAAGCACTTAGTACAGTGCTCTGCACATAGTAAGCACTCAATAAATACTGTTGAATTAATTGAGATAAATGTTAGAACAGTTGGCAGTGAATAAATGGTATTTATTGAGCAGTTATATGCAAAACAATCAAATTTAATAAGTCATGACTGACCTTGTACCAATATTGATTTCTGGGACTGTTTCTTCCTTCCCCTCCCCCCACCTCTGCCCAGTCTGACAAGTTTTGGGTACTGGACTGGAGGATTCTGAGAGAGTAGGTTCAGACCATCTCTGCTATTGCCTATTCTGGAGCTCCTCTTGTCAAGGATACTGAGGAAGCCATATGCACACTCTTCCTTTCTCTTGCAGTGCACAGTGTCTGTATGCACCATTACCACCCAAAGAGATAAACAGCAGTGTAGCCTTGTAAAGGGGCATTACCATAGCTGACCATTTAGTGGCTGCGTCTAAGATAGCTCTCAGCATGCCTTGGGTTGTATCTGCATGGAGTGTCGACTGAATAGGATGCTTTCGCGCCAGAAACCTACTCTCCCTACCCTTTGGACAGTGAGAGCCAAGTGGCCCAGGGGCTGTGTCCAATCTGATTATCTGTAGCTAATCCAAGTTTGGCATCTTGGAAGTGTTTTAATATTAACATAATCCCATTGCCATGGACCATTTGAGAAACCTCTGTACTTGCAAGGTCCCTGACCCTAGGGAAGCCCGGGAGTCAGGGAATCTGGGTTCTAATCCTAGCTCTGACACTTGACTACTGCGTCACCTTGGACAGGCTACTTAACTTTTTGTGCCTGTCTTCCATCCCTATTTATCTGTTAGCCCCATCTGCTGATGATCTTGAAACAGCATGGCCTAGTGGAAAGAGTACAGTTTGGGGAGTTGGAGGACCTGGGTTCTAATTGCGGCTCCTCCAGCAGTCTGCTGTGTGACCTTGGACAAGTCGTTCCATTTCTCTGTGCCTGTTACCTCATCTGTAATTGGGGATTGAGACTGTGAGCCCTGTGTGGAACAGGGACTATGTCTGATGTTATTATTTTGTATCTACTCCAAGTCTTAGTACAGTGCCTGGCACATAGTAAGTGCTTAACAAATGCCACTATTGTTATTATTATTATAATTATTGTTATTATCACCCCTGTGCTTAGCGCAGCGTGGCACAAAAACAAATTAACAAATTATTATTATCACTGCCGTCGAGTTGTTTCCGATTCATCGCAACTCTATGGATATTTTTCTCCAGAACTTCCTGTCTTCTGCCATAATTGGTAACCTTGCTAATGATTCTTCAATTATTGTTATAATGGTTTTTAATCCATCTAGCTGCTGGTCTGCCTCTTCCACACTTTTCCTGGACTATTCCTAGATTAGTATCTTCTACACAGAACTAGTCCTCCACATCAGGGCTAGAGAAGCGGCATGGTTCAGTGGAAAGAGCCCAGTCACTTCACTTCGATGTGCCTCACTTACTTCATCTGTAAAATGGGGATTAAGACTGTGAACCCTATGTAGGACAACCTGATTACCTTGTATCTCCCGCAGCACTTAGAACAGTGCTTGACACATGGTAAGTGCTTACCAAATACCATCATTATTATTATGTGTCCAAAATACGCTAATTTAAGTCAAGTGTTTTGGCCTTCCAAAGACCACTTTGGCTTAATTTGCTCTGAAATGCATTTGTTTCTTTTTTGGGTAGTCTGTGGTATTCACAAAAGCTGATTAACAAATACCAATTAATAATTATAATAATGGTATTTGTTAAGCCCTTACTATGTGCCAAATGCTGTTCTAAGCACTGGAATTGATACAAGGTAATCACGTTGCCCCATGTGGGGCTCAGTCTTAATCTCCATTTTACAGATAAGGGAACTGAGGCACAGAGAAGTGAAGTGACTTGCCCAAGGTCATACAACAGACAAGTGGCAGATCCAGGATTAGAACCCATGGTGTCTGACTCTCAAGCCCTTGCTCTTTCCACTAAGTCACACTAAGGGTGTCTTGAGGTGTCGTTAGTCTTAGGATGTGGGTGTGAGTTGACTTGAGGAGTTCTTCAATGCTAAACCAAAGAGTAGCCAATTCCATCATCAGCCTTGGCCTAAGCTCTGTCTGTGCTTTGGTCCATCCTGAAGTTTCGTCACTCTTATCAATCATGTTTATTGAGCACCTACTGTGTGCAGGGCATCTTACTAAATGCTTGGGAGAGTACAATATAACTGAGTTAGACAAGGACCCTGCCCACAGTAAGCTTGCAGTCTAGAAGGCCAGACAGACATTATCAATCATTGTAAGTAAATTACAGAATTCACTGTGGGCAGGGACTATGTCTATTTATTGTTGTATTCTCCTAAGTGCTTAGTACAGTGCTCTGCACACAGTAAGCTCTCAGTAAATACAAGTGAAAGATATATACATATGAGCCATTATCCTCCCTTTCCTGACTCTGCCCTTAGCTGGTGCCATTCTACTAAAAAAAGTGGGGAGCGAGGAGCCCAGGGCAATTACCTATCTACTAGGAGTGGCTAGAGAGACTTGCAGTCACCACAGTTTACCTAATGTGACTGAAGGGACCGTCCACTAAGTTAGGAGTCTGTCCAGCTCAGTGCACCTTCTCTGAGGTTCTGGGGTGGGTATTTACCCCAGAGGCAATAACTGAACCATCATTTCCACAAATGAAGATTTTTTTGTGCTAATCATAAAAAGGAAAGAGGGTAACTCTTCACCTTGGTGTTTGGGGAAAATAATACATTAAAGCAGTTCCCTAATTTGGTATTTAAGTACTTACTGTGTGCTGAGCACTGAACTAAGTGTTGGGGTAGCTATAAGATCATCAGATCACACCCAGTCCCTGCCCCACATGAGGCTGACAACTAAGTAGGAGGGAGAACAAAGTACTAAATCCCCATTTTACAGATGAGGGAACTGAGCCAAAAAATACGGGACTTACCCATGGTCACAAAACAGGCGAGTGACAGAACTGGGATTAGAACCAGGTCAATCAATCAATTGTACGTATTGAGTGCTTACTGTGTGCAGAGCACTATATTAAGCACTTAGGAGAGAACAATATAACACATTGCCTGCCCACAACAAACTTATAGCCCTTTAACTCATAAGCTCACACTTTTTCCACTAAGCCATGCTGTTTTAAGACATAATTTATAACACAAATACACAAACCTGCTTAAAGACACACCTCTGTGTATCAATTACTACTCAATGATTTAATGCCAATAAATCCTATTCAACAAAGTCCCCTAATTGATCTCCCAAGTTCATTATAAAGACCTATTTTTCCATAGTTTCATAGATTCAACACCAAAATAGTTGTTGTCTTCCACAAAGTTCTGGCACTGATGGATTGTGGCATCTTCCTGGTATTTCTCATGTTATAGCCCCAAAATGTATTTCTTTATTGATGCATGTGCCTTGCTTCTAAATTTCATTCTTTCACCCATTTCAGTTTTGAAGCCTATTCCTAAACCACTATATCATAGCATTATAATGCCCCTTCCCTAAAAAAAAAAACCAAAAATGAAAGAACCAAGGTGTTATTCTTTCAGCTCTGCCAATAGTGTGAGCTCCAAACTCATGTAAGCCATTTATCAATATATCAGATTTTGAACATTGCATTTTCATTTGGGTATAATGTTTCAGAATGAAAAAGTTAAAACTTGGGCCTAACTCATGAAAATGTCAGTGATTTAATCTTCTACTTGTGTATAAAACATACTGTGGAAGGTGGTGTTTTAAAAATCCAGGCTGTGGAATTTGAAAACTAGAATATACGCACCATGCAGTACAAGTATCTTTAAATTGTATGTTTCCACATATTGGAAATTTCAATAACAATCTCAATCATGTGTGTCACCACATAAAGTTGGATAACATTTGGTGACTGTAAGCATACAGGCAGACTCTCTTTGGAAACCCAAGCATTCCCATAATCCCCGATGGCACTGTGTCTGAAACATGATTTGTGTTATTGTTGGAATCAGCACAGTATATATTCCAGACAGGCCAATGCCAGAAATCCAGTCTTTGGCTGGTTCTTCACTACAGATTTTCTGGAGGACTTGGCAATTCTCATCATAACGGAGTTAATTCCAATGCTCAGTAAGAAAGCTAATATTTGAGTCCAGAGGATTCTGCAACTTCTAGTAGCAGTCACTGACAGCTCTCCTGGAACCAGACAGAGACTGCCATTACATATGTGTTATGCTAGGCATTTGGCATAACATAATGGCTTTGCAAATATCATTCTGCTCTAGATTTACTTTAACCTAGAACATTTCTCAGAAGCCACCCCTGACCTGATACCAGTTTCCACCCGCTCCTTTTTGTTCAAGTGTTGTTGCATTCCACCTCCCAGGGTCTTCTGAACCCAGGCCGTGCTTCCAAAATGCAAAACTTGATGAGGGGGATCATGGTGGAGGAAGGCTGGGAATTGAAAATTCATTCATTCATTTGCATTTGTTGAATGCTTACTGTGTGCAGAGCACTTGGAATGTACAATTCAGCAACAGATAGAGACAATCCGTGCCCAGCAACAGGCTCACAATCTAAAAGGGGCAGACAAACAACAAAACAAGTAGGCATCGATACAATCAAGATAAATATAATCATAGATATATACATATCATTAATAAAATAGAGTAATAATATATACAAATATATGTAAGTGCTGTGGGGAGGGGAAGGGGGTAGAGCGGAGGGAGTAGGAGTAATGGGGAGGGGAGGAGGAACAGAGGAAAAGGGAGGGCTCAGTCTGGGAAGGCCTCCTGGAGGAGGTGAGCTCTCGGTAGGACTTTGAAGAGGGGAAGAGAGTTTGGCAAATGTGAGGAGGGAGGGCATTCCAGGTCAGTGGTAGGACGTGGGCCAGGGGTCGATGGCGGAACAGGTGAGAACAAGGCACCATGAGGAGGTTAGCAGCAGAGGAGAGGAGTGTACAGGGTGGGCTGTGGAAGAGGAGAAGGGAGATGAGGTAGGAGGGGGCAAGGGGATGAGGAGCTTTGAAACCAAGAGTGAGGAGTTTTTGTTTCATGCGAAGGTTGATAGGCAACCACTGGAGGTTTTTGAGGAGGGGAGTGATGTGCCCAGAGCATTTCTGTAGAAAGATAATCCAGGCAGCGGAATAAAGTATAGACTGGAGTGGGGAGAGACAGGAAGATGGGAGATCAGAGAGGAGATTGATGCAGTAATCCAGTCGGGATATTATGAGAGATTGTACCAGCAAGGTAGCAATTTGGATGGAGAGGAAAGGGCAGATCTTGGCGATGTTGTGAAGGTGAGACTGGCAGGTTTTGGTGACAGATTGGATGTGTGGGGTGAATGAGAGAGCAGAGTTAAAGATGACACCAAGTTTGCTGGCTTGTGAGATAAAGTAACAAATAACAAATAATAACTATTATAAAAGCATCCAGTACTATCTCTGTGCCAGACACGGGACAGACCAAATGAAAACCAGACTGTCCAGGATGAGCCTGAGTGACTGGCCATCCTAGATGGATTATTTTGGAGTAAAGGCTGACCACAGGTTAGCTGTCCTCCATATCCTCCAAAGGGTATCTTCATTTTTCCTACTTCAGGACTTTCAAGGAGTGTGTCCTGTGTAAGGAACACTGTACTCAATGCTTGGGAAAGTGCAATTCAGTTGGTAAAACACAATCCCTGCCATGGCCTAGTGGAGCATAAGCCTAGGAGTCAGAAGGATCTGGGTTCTAATCATGACTCTGCCATTGATCTGCTGGGTCACTCAACTTCTCTGGGCCTCAGTTACCTCATCTGTAAAATGGGGATGAAGACTGTGAGCCTAATCTGTGATGTGGACTGTGTTCAATCTGATTAGCTTGGCTCTTTCCCAGCATTTAGTACAGTGCCTGGTACATAGTAAGTACTTAAATGCCATAAAAAAAGGAATTTACAATCTACAGGGAAGACAGACATTAAAATGGATTATGGCTAAGGGAAATTTAGTATAAGAATAGTTCTGTAAGTACCTCCTCCCAGGGTCTTCTGAACCCAGGCCGTGCTTCCAAAATGCAAAACTTGATGAGGGGGATCATGGTGGAGGAAGGCTGGGAGTTGAAATTTCATTCATTCATTTGCATTTGTTGAATGCTTACTGTGTGCAGAGCACTTGGAATGTACAATTCAGCAACAGATAGAGACAATCCGTGCCCAGCAACAGGCTCACAATCTAAAAGGGGCAGACAAACAACAAAACAAGTAGGCATCGATACAATCAAGATAAATATAATCATAGATATATACATATCATTAATAAAATAGAGTAATAATATATACAAATATATGTAAGTCTGTAAGTACTGTGGAGCTGGAGTGAGAATCAAAGTAACTGAGGGGTACCTAGCCAAGTAGAGAGGAAAGCGAAAAGGCGAAATAAGGGGCATAGTCTGGGAAGGCTTCTTAAAGGAGTGAAGTTTTAGGAGGGTTTTGAAGATCAGGAGTCTGGGAAATGATCCAGCATGGCTAACTGGAAAGAGCCTTGTCCCGAGTCAGAAGCCCTTACTTCTAATCCCTGCTCCAACACTTACTTGCTGTGTGACCATGGGGTGACAACTTCTTTTTGCCTCATTCCCTCATCTGCAAAACAGGGATTCAATACCTATTTCCTTCCTGCTTAGACTATGTGGGACCTGAATGTCCTGTATATACCCTAGTGCTTTGCACACTGTTTGGCTTCAACAAATACCACAATTATTGTTATTGTAAGCATTATTAATATTATCATTATTACTATCATTATTTGAAGGAGGAGGGACTTCCAGGTCTAAGGGAGAACTTGGGCAAAGGGTAGGTGGCGGGATAAGGTTATTACTTTTTGACAATGACAGAAATCAATCAGTCAGTTTGAGTGCATACTGTATGCAGAGCACTCCACTGTGATTAGGACAGTACTTTACAACAGAATTGATAGGCATGGTTCCTGTCCACAGAGAGCAGGGGGAACATCTAAGAGGAAGACAGATATTAAAATAAATTACAGATATGTTTATTAGGGATGTGGAGCACGAGAGTGGGGTGAATACCAAATGCTGAAAAACTAGAGATCTGAGTACATAGACAACCCAGAAGGGAGAGAGAGTTGGGAAAAAGAGGGCTTAATTGGGAAATAACTCTTAGAGGAGGTATGATTTTAATAAGGCTTTGAAGGTGGAGACAGTGGTGAGTGGTCTGTCATATGGGGCAGGGACTGTATCCGACCTAATTAACTTGTACTTACCCCAGTGTTTAGAAAAGTGTTGGACACTTAGTAAGAGCTTAAAATGCCATTAAAAAATAAAGATGAAGGTTCCAGAAACCCATTTGGAGTGGTATTCTGTGTGCCAAATTAGTTTTCAAAATCTAAAACTGGAATAGTTTGTTGTAAGAAGGATTTTTTTCTGCTTACAACACAGTTTAAACCCAAACAGTGTAAATCTAGTCTGTGACCAAGGAAAATAACATTAATGTTCTTTCAAATCATTTGTAAAATCTAGAGTGACATAACAGATGCAAATAGGAAATGGCATGCCCCAGAAGCATATGAGGAGCATTTTACATGAAATTCAGGATTTCTGAAAGGGTAACTCATGCCTCACTACTCTGCTGGAGTTCTCTGAAGGGTCAGAAACCATGGGATAGAGGACGACCAGAGGACAAAATATATTTAGATTACAGAAAAATGTCTTTGACAAAGTTCCGCACCAAAGTGTTTAAAGAGCAATTGTGTGAGCACGGAATTTTAAAGAACATTCTGGTCATGAGCCAAAAGTTGCCTAAGTGTTAGATAACCATATAGCCATTTAACCTAGTTTTCCTGATGGAACAAGATGAATAGTGGGTCCCGCTGAGATCAATGATAATACCAGTGTGATTTATTATTCCCATAAATGATCCAGAGAAGCAAGTCCCCCCAAAACCAGCAAACCTATTCAGTGTACCTTGATCTTGTCTACCCCACCACCAACCTCTTGACCATGTCCTGCCTTTGGCCTGGAACTCCTTGTCTCCTCATATAAGGCAGACAATAACTATGCATACCTTCAGAGCTTTATTAAAAGTATATTGCCTTCATTAGGTCTTCCCTGACAAAGCCCTCATTTTCTCCCACTCCCTTTTGTTGTCCTAGCACTAGGAATTGCACCCTTTATTCACCCCTCCCTCAGCCCCACAGCACTTATGTGCATGCCATAATTTATTTCTGTCTGCTCCTCTAGACTAAGTTTGTTGTAGCCAGGGAATGTGTCTACCAACTGTTATATGTACTCTCCCAAGAGCTTCTTAGTACTGTGCTCTGCACTCAATAAATCCTGTTGATTCATTGATTGATACTTCACTGCTGCCTGGGTCATTTTTCTAAAAAAAAAAAAAAATTGTCCACATCTCACCACCCTTCAAGATCCTCCAGTGGTCAATCATTCAACTCCACATAAAACAGAAACTCCTCACCATCATCTTTAAAGAGCCCAATCAGCTCTTCCCATCCTACATTACCTTACTGATTTCATCCCTTAAAGCCAACCTTCTCACTGTACCTTATTTGGTTTTTTTGTATTTGTTAAGATCTTACAATGTGTCATTCAGTGTTCCGTAGTGGACTCATAGCCTTGATCCCCATTGTATAGATGAAATAACTGAGGCACAAAGTTAAGCGACTTGCCCAGGACTGTGATCTATCCATTAGGCCATGCTGTTTTCAACCATTTCATTCATTCAATAGTATTTTTTGAGTGCTTACTATGTGCAGAGCAATGTACCAAGCACTTGGAATGAACAGTTCAGCAACAGAGACAATCCATGCCCAATACCGGGCTCACAGTCTAAACGGGGGAGACAGACGGCAAAGCAAAACAGACAAAACAAAACAACATCATCAAGAAAAATAGAATCAAGGAGATATACACCTCATTAACAAAATGAATAGGGTAATATATATAAATGAGCACAGTGCTGAGGGAAGAGTAAGGGGGAAGAGCAGAGGGTGGGAGAAGGGAGGGAAGGAGGAGCAGAGGGAAAAGGGGGCTAAATCCAGGAAGGCTTCCTGGAGGAAGTGAGCTCTCAGTAGCTCTGCCCTACTAGCTCTCAGCAGCCCTAGTAGCTCTCAGTAGCCTTCTTAGCAGTCCTCAATTGTCTCTTAATTGGCTGTGAAATATGGTCTAATTTCTGTGTCAAAAGAGAGCACAAGTAGAAAGATTCTCCTTTTATAGAGGAAATTACAATGACTCTTAACATGTATGAAGATAAACCCAAACTCAGTTAATGGGGGGGTGTATTTCAATTGTATTTTTAAGGATTCATTTTACTATACTTATGATTACTATATTTTATATCCTTATCTTCCTGATCAAATTTTCTTTCTCATTAGATAAATATATAGAGCTGAACTTCAATAGACACTATGTTAATATTGCTTGATAAATTGATCGAAAGAATCAGGATACTTCTTCAAATCAGCCAAATTTGACCGTTTTTGAGCAGAGCACTGTACTGAAATACAGTAGGAACAGTAAAAGAGACATTTAGAAGACAAGGTCCCTACTTACAGTTTAGAGGTTGAGACTGTAAGGTGCTTGAGATTAGGGATGGCATCTACCTCCTCTGTTGTATTCTCCCAAGTTCTTAATACAGTTTTCTGATCCCAGTAAACACTCAATATACAACTGACTGATTAAAGATATAGATGAGGAAGAATAAAAAGGGCCTTCTACTAAGCCCTCATTTCCCCTAATCCCTCTTCCTTTTGTATCATATATGCACTTCAATCTCTTTCATTTATATAGTTGATATTCATCCCCACCTTTGTAAATCACATTACTATTCTAAAGCTCAGTTACTTCATCTGTAAAATGAGGATTGAGACTGTGAATCCCACGTGGGACAGGGACTCTGTCCAAGCCGATAAGCTTGTATCCACACCAGTACTTAGTACAGTGCCTTGCACATAGTAAGCACTTAACAAATACCATAATTATTATGTACATATCTGTAATATGCTTTAGTGTCTGTCCCTATTTCTAGATTCTAAGCTCCTGATAGGTAGGGAGTATGCCTATAAACTCTGATGAAATATACGCTCCCAAATGCTTAGTACAATGCTTTGCACACAGTAAGCATTCAATAGATACCATTGATTGAGCATACAGAGAAAGTGGTGCTTAACTAGTAGAGTATTTATTCAGTCAATTGTATTTATTGAATGCTTACTGTGTTCAGAGCATGAATATAATAATGAAAGTGGTACAGAAGTGCTATGGGTGTTTGTGAGTATTCAAGGACCAAAGTGGATTTATTCATTCATTCAATCATATTTATTGAGCACTTACTATATGCAGAGCACTGTACTGTTTGGAAAGTACAGTTCAGCAATAAAGAGAGACAATCCCTGGCCACACTGGGCTTACAGTCTAGAAGCGGGGAGACAGACATCAAAACAAGTAAACGGGCATCAGCATAAATGCTGAAGAGGTGTAAGTTGATATATAAACAGGGAAGATTAGACATTAACCAAGAAGGCTTCTTGGATGAGATGTGATTTCAGAAAGGTATTGAAGATTGGCAGAGCAGTCGTCTAGTAGATCTGAAAGAGAGGGAATTCTAGGCAAGGGGAAGGGTTTGAGCAAGATGTTGGTGTCAGACGAGACAAGAGTGAGACACACAAAGGTTAGTTTGAGAATGTAACATTTCTGGGAGCTCTCAGCCTCAAATTCCAATAATAATAATGATGTTGGTATTTGTTCAGTGCTTACTATGTGCTGAGCACAGTTCTAAGCACTGGCGTAGATACAAAGTAATTAGATTGTCCCATGTGAGGCTCACAGTCTAATTTTCCATTTTGCAGATGAAGTAACTGAGGCACCAAGAAGTTAAGTGACTTGCCCAAAGTCACACAGCTGAGAGGAGGTGGAGCTGGGATTAGAACCCATGACCTCTGACTCCTAAGCTCGTGCTCTTTTCACTGAGCCATGTTGCTTCTCTCTGGACTCATTTTAGGAGAGACTAGATCCCTTTTGACCTCTCCTGGGTCTGAAAACTCTCCATGTCTTCTCTTCCCAGGACTGCTGGATTTAGGGATCCCTGCTTAGCTATTTCCAAATCCCTTTATCTCTAGTGCTGTCACTCACCTTCTCACTTGTCCCTTTATCTCTATCGCTGTCACTCACCTTCTCACTTGTCTCAAGCCCAGGTAACTTTTTTTTTTTTTAGGCAAGGGCATCATTTAAGGATTAGCCTATCAAACTCCTTCTTGGACTAACTGCAGGAAGTTCATGATAATAACATGCCCTCCTGCTGCTTCCCATGTCCACACATCTTCCTGACACCCAGACCTTCTTCTCCAGCTTCTACTGCAGACAGACACCAAGATCAGAGAGCTCAATAATGTTTAATTCTCTTCTTTAATTCTCCTCTAGACTGTAAGCTTATTATGGGCAAAGAAAATGTCTGCTAGTTCTGTTGTATTGTACTCCCCCAAGCATTTAATATAGAGTTCTGCACATAGTGATCAATAAATATCATTGATTCTTGCAAAAATTTTTAATCATTTATCAGGAAACAAACATTATTGCAGTCTAAACTCCTTTTCTTGATCTAATTCTGTTTTTCCCTCTTGGAACCATCTGTACTTTCTGTAGATGTCCTGAATTTTTGTTCCTCTGGTCACTCTCAAGACACTTCAGATTCTAGACACACCCTCTTTATATTTTCCAGATACCTACATTTCTCAATATCGCTTAACTCCCACAGTCAGAAGCCTTGCTCCCCTGGAGACCTTACCTCTGGACCCCTAAATATTCAAGGTATCTTAATCCTCCTGAATCACATTTAGTAACAATAATAATGATAATGATGGTATTTGTTAAGCACTTACTATATGCCAAGCACTATTCTAAGCACTGGGGTAGATACAAGTAAATCAGGTTGGACACAGTCCCTGTCTCAGATGGGGCTCACGGTCTTAATCCCCATTTTACAAATGAGGTAACTGAGGCACAGAGAAGTGAAGTGATTTGCCCAAGGTCATATAACAGACAAGTGGCGAAGCCGGGATTAGAACCCATGACATTCTGACCCAGGTCTGTGTTCTGTCCACTATGCCATGTGCCCGGTGTCCTTTGAGGGTCACAACTCCTGTGTCTTCCTACTGTACTGTCCCCACAGGATCATGGCCCATAACCTCCTTCCTGAAAACGACTAAGCTATCTGGTCTCAATATGTCCTTTCCTATCCTTCCCTCAAATGGCTTGTTTCCAAGTTAATACTGCATAAGGCATTTATAGCTGCTTAATTAACTGTTCCTCAGGGATGTGCATCTAAGATTGTCTCCTGGGTTTCTCATCTCCCTCCTGAGTGTGGAGGTTAGTTGGAATGACTGCCACAGAGAGGCATGAAGAAGGTGAGCTGGGAGTGTGAGCTAGGAGGGAGAAACCTGATTGAGTGCTTTAAAGTTAAATGACTTCCCCAACTAAGCCCTCATTTCCCCATCTCCTACTCCCTCGTGCACTGCCCTTTATTTGTCCTTCGCTTAGCCACATAGTACTTGTGTACATATCCATAATTTATTTATATTAATGCCCATCTCCCCCTGTAGATCGTAATAATAATGCTAATAATGCTGGTATTTGTTAAGCGCTAACTCTGTGCCAAGCACTGTTCTAAGCTCTGGGGAAAATACAGGGTCATCAGGTTGTCCCACGTGAAGCTCACAGTCTTCATCCCCATTTTACAGATGAGGAAGCTGAGGCACAGAGAAGTGAAGTGACTTGCCCACAGTCACACAGCTGACAAGTGGCAGAGCTGGGATCGTTGTGGGCATGGAACATGTCTACCAATTTCTTTTTGTTGTTCTCTCCCAGTCAATTAGTACAGTGCTCTGCACAGAGTAAAAGTTCAATAAATATGATTGTTTGAAATGAGTAAATCCTTACCAGTGGAGCCTAACAACCAAATCCCAGATGAGATAAAGGAACACAAACCCAGTATAGAATAGGTCTGAAGCTGATCTATCTCCCTCTTGTTTTTCTCACATGTCTTCCCCAGTTTGACCTTCAAGAGTTTCTGCTGCCTGCAGTCATGCTACATCTTGCCACTCAGCAGCTACTATGTGGTCCTCTAGCCAGGTCCCCTGTCTTTGTTTCTTGCTAACATGTCCCGTCTCGTGTATCTTAATTGCACCAACCATACCAGAAGATTTGTGGCACCTCCTGGGTGATCCTAACTTGCTTTTGAAGTTTGGCATGCAGATGACCCCGTTAAACAGCTGGATGTAATATCTGATACAAGTTCAAGTCTAGGTTCTTACAATAGACTGGGAACCACCAATAGAAACTACACTGTCTTGGTTTGAAGCTTGAGGCTGCTTTTTTACTCTCTAGTCTGTCAGCAGGTGTCCCAAAGGTCATGCTGATTTTCTTGATCAGATTTTCTACTTGGTCTATCAGCACATTGCTTGACAGCAGGCTACCACGGTGACAGAACTTAGAGATAGTTATTAGCTTTGTATTGTTAGGAAAATCTTGGACTGGAAGTAAATTATACCAGCTACAGGTTGCTTACTTCAGGGCCATCTTCAGTACATTGAGCTAGGCTGATTCTGGCAAATGGTTTATAATCTCTCATCTATCTATTCATGTTCTTAAAACATGACTATCTGTGGTTTTGGTCATTCTGGTGTCCTAATGCCAATCAATCAGATTTATTGAGTGTTTATTATGTGCAGAGCGCTGTACTATGTGATTGGGAGAGTCACTGTAATAGACACATTCCCTGACCACAGTTCATTCATTCACTTGTATTTATTGAACACTTACTGTGTACAGAGCACTGTACTAAGCACTTGGAAAGAAAAATTCAGCAACAGAGAGAGACAATCCCTACCCACAATGGGTTCACAGTCTAGATGGGGGGAATGAGCTTACAGTCGTGTTTTGTGTTTATCACTATCCCCTCCCAACTCTTCTTTATTTGTTGATTATGAGCCCCCTGACAGCCAGGGACTATCTAATAACTACTTATGGATTATTTTACAGCACTCAATACAGTGCAATGCACACAATACTGGTGAAGCATGGTTGTATGAATATTGTGGTCCCTATGGCTTCAAGGCACACAATCAGCCCTCGCATCCCTACTTATTCTCCACCACCACTACACTCCGCTCAGAGTCTGTGACCAGTCAATCAATCAATCACATTTATTTAATACTTTGTGAAGAGCATTGATTCAATTAATTCAATCGTATTTATTGAGCGCTTACTGTGTGCAGAACACTGTACTAAGAACTTGGAAAGTACAGTTCGGGCAACAGATAGAGAAGATCCCTACCCAACAATGGGCTCACAGTCTAGAAGGGGGAGACAGACAACGAAGCAAAACAAGTAGACAGGCGTCAATAGCATCAAAATAAATAGAATTATAGATCATTAATAGAATAAATAGTATAATAAATATGTACAAACATACACAAGTGCTGTGGGACAGAGTAGAACCGAGGGAGGAAGTAGGGGTGATTGGGAGGGGAAGAGGAGCAGAGGAAAAGGGTGGCTCAGTCTGGGAAGATCACTGTAGTAACTGCTTGGGAGAGCACAATATAACAGAGTTGGAAGAGATGTTCCTGGCCCACAGCACACTTACAGTATAGCGGGGGTCACAGGCACTAATATAAATAAATGATTATGGATAAGTATGGAAGTGCTGTGGGGCTGGAGGGAGTAAGTAAAGGGTGCAAAACTAAATACAAGGGCAATGCAGAGTGTGAGAATGGGAAATTAGGGTCTCATAGGGGAAGGCCTCTTGAAGGAGATGTGCATTCACTAGGCTTTGAAGGCGGGGAGATTGATAGTCTGTTGAATATGAACAGAGAGAGAGAATTCCAGGCCAGAGGCAGAACATGGGCACAAGGTTGGTGGTGAGATAGATGGGCTCAAGGTACAGTGAATAGGTTGGCATTAGAGGAACAAAGTGTACAGGCTGGGTTTCATAATAAATCAGGGAAGTAGGGTTGGAGGGGGCATTGAGTGCTTGAAAGCCTATTGTAAGGAATTTCTGTTCAGTGCAGAGGTGGATGTCAGTCGATCACATTTATTGAGCACTTACCTAGAGTACAATATAACAATATAACAGATACTCATACACAGTGAGCTTACAGTCTAGAGAGGGAGACAGACATCAATGTAAATAAATGAAATTACAGATGTGTATATAAGTGCTGTGGACCTGGGCGGGGAGATTAATAAAGGGAGTAAGTCGGGGCAAAGCAGAAGGGAGTGGGAGAACCATTGGAGGTTCTTGAGAGAGGGGAAACAAGGACTGAACATTTTTTGTAGAAAGATGATCCAGGCAGTAGAGTTAAGTATGGGCTGGAGTGGGGAGAGACAGGAGGAAGGGAGGCTGATGCACTAAAGGCAGGATATGATAAATGCTTTGTTTAACATGGTAGTAGTACAGATGGAGAGAAAAGGGCAGGTTTTAGTGATGCTGTGGAGGTAGAACCAACAGCATTAGCTGACAAATTGAATATGTGGATTGAATGAGAGAGATGAGTTGAGGATAATGCCAAGGTCACGAGCTTGTTAAACGGAGGATGGTGGGACTGTCTACAGTGATGGGAAGGTCAGGAGAAGGATAGAGTTTGGATGGTAAGATAAGGAGTTCTGTTTTGGACATGTTAAGTTTGAGGTGTCATTGGGACATCCAAGTAGAGATGTCCTGAAGTCAGGAGGAGATGTGAGGCTGCAGAGCAGAGAGATCAGGGCTGGAGATGTAGATTAGGGAGCCATTCTCTATTTGAATGAGTTTTCTGATGGAGTGGGTGTAGTTAGAGAATAGAAGGGGACCCAGAAGTGAGTCTCCAGGGACTCCCAAAGTTAGAGGGTGGGAGGCAGAGGAGGAGCCCACAAAGGAGCCTAAAAATGAGCAGTCAGATATAGGAGGAGATCCAACAGAGGACAGTGTTAGTGAAGCCAAAATTGCATAATGTTTCTAGGAGAAGGGAGTGGCTGGCAATGTTAAAGTACTTAAGAGGTCGAGGAGGATTAGGATGGAGTAGAAGCCATTGGATTTGGCAAGATGAAGATCACTGGTGACCTTTGAGAGGGAGGTTTCTGTGGAGTGAAGGGGACTCTGTATATAAGTGCTGTGGACCTGGGCGGGGAGATTAATAAAGGGAGCAAGTTGGGGCAAAGCAGAAGGGAGTGGGAGAACCATTGGAGGTTCTTGAGAGAGGGGAAACAAGGACTGAACATTTTTTGTAGAAAGATGATCCAGGCAGTAGATTAGAGGAGGTCAAGGAGAGAATTGGAGAGGAGGAACTAGAGACAGCGCATGTAAACAACTTACTCTAGGAGTTTGCGGAGGAATAGTAAAAGGGAGATGGGGAGATAGCTTCAGGTGGTCGTGGGTTAAGGGAGGGTGTTTGTTGGATATGGGAGAGCGTGTATTAATGCCTGTCTCCCCCCACAAGCTCACTGTGGACAGGGAATGTGTCTGCTTATTGTTGTAGTCTCCAAGTGCTTAATACAGTGCTCTGCACAAAGTAAGCATTCAATAAATGATTGACTAAATGAAAGTGGGAAAGAAGCCATTGGGGAATGAACAGTTGAAGAGAGGGGGCAAGTGCTTTGATAAGGTGTAAAGGGATAGGCTCAAAGGCACAGATGGATGGGTGGTATTAAGGGAAGATAGGAAATCTCCTCTTGAAATACAACTGGGAACGAGGGGAGAGTTAAAGAAGGGGAGGAGGAGGAAAGAACTAGAAAGGAGTAGAAGAGTTTTTAGGGATATCACAACTGATGGTTTCAATTTTCTCAATAAACTAGGTGGCCTGGTCATTAAGAGCAAGAGATGGGAGAGGTCCGGGGACATTGGGGTTTGATAAGGTAGATAAATATCTGAGACAACTGATGAAAGTATTGGGCATGGGAGTGAATAAGTTTGGAAAAATAATGTTGCTGCACAGAGGAGAGAGCAGCAGGAAAGGAGGAACTAGAAATGGACAAAGTTGACCTGATATCTGGATTTTTGCCAGCATTGCTCTGCAGCTCATACACAGGAGAGAAGAAGGTGGACTGTGGAGGTGCTCCATAGCCGAGGGTTAGTGGATGGAGATCAGCGAAGGGAGAGGACAATGAGAGAGTTGAGTTCAGTACAGAGTTTGGTGTTGAGGGTCAGTTTGGTTATCAAGGGAAGGTGATTTGGGTGTGGAAACCAAATGAGGCATAGTGACTTGAAAATCTTAGATGGGTTGAAATGATTGGAGGTTGCTGTGGGGGAACAGGACAGATTTACAGGAAGGAGATGTGTGGGAGAGAAAGCAGATGAGGATGTTGTGATCAGAGAGAAGGAGAGTTGGTGAATGTAGAGATAATACAGTTACTAGAGATGATGAGGTCAAGTGTGTGTCCAAGCTGGTGAGTGGGAAAGGTGGAGTGGAGCAAGTCTTTGGAATTGAGAAGTGATAGAGAGCAGACAGGGGAAAGGTTGACAGATATTGAAGTCCCCAAGGATTAGTGTGTGAATGAAAAAAGAAGAAATGTGAGAAAGGGATGAAAATGATTAAAAAATTTGGAGGTGGGGCCTGGCGGGGCAATAGATGACTGTGACTAATTTCCAGATTAGATGATAGAGTTAGATGATGATATGGGCTTCAAATGAAGGGAAAGAGAGGGATGGGAGATGTGGAATGGTGCAAAAGTGGCAATGTGGAGCAAGAAGGAAGCAGATTCTTCCCCTTTTCCCATTGAGTATGGAGGGGTGGGAGAAGATAAGACCCCCTCTAGAGAGAGCAGCAGGGGATGCAGTGTCATCTGGAGGGAACTAGGTTGCAGTGATGGCGAGGAGGAGCAGTAGCTGTCAGGAACAGGTCAATTATTAATTTCCATGTCTAAATTGTTGAATTATACGTGAGTTCTTGAAACCGAATAGGGTAATGTGTAGGCTTAATCAGAGGCTTAATTGATGTAAAGGCAGTAAAAATCTGGGTTGTTGTCATCGGAGTGGCAGAGAGCCACACATATTCTATGTTCTCCACTGAGGATTCATGTTGAGCTGCAGGGAGAGGGGGGATGTAGGAAAGGATGCGTCTCTGCCACAGCAGTTTGTGTGCAAAATCTCTGTGTCCTAGGAGACACTGGGAGACAGTAGGCAGTAGTTCCAATGTTCTATGGTCTGGACTGGCTGAGGCATTTCAGCAGGGAGAGATGTCAGTGTGCTCGAGCAACTCTCTGGCCCCAACAATGTTCAGTGTTTTTTTATTAAAATAAATTACAAATATGTACATTATATTTCCCAGAAACCTCTTGGAGGAGGTGGACCAGAAAAATATGGGCCTGGCAAGGGCTCAGCCAATCAGGAAATCAGATAGAGCTGTGAAAATCTATAAGAAAGAATTTGACCCACTCTTTTGTTCTCCTCCTTTCTCCTCTTTTGTTCTCCTCCTTTCTCCATTGCACTGCTCTACCTCCTTTACTTGCTAGGCTTCTGAGTACTTAATCCTGAGCATAGGTTTTGAGGTCAGGAAAGATTGACCCAAGATTGAAAGATTGAAGTTGCACGATGTAATGGATAGTGCATGGACCTGAGAGTCAGAAGGTTATGGGTTCTAATCCCAGCTTATCCATTTGCCTGCTCTGGTGACCTTGGACATGTCACTTACTTCTCTATGCCTCCATTACCTCTTCTTTAAAACGAGAATCAAGACTGTGAGCCCCTCGTGGGACAGGGACTATGTCCAACCCGATTTGCTTGTATCCACCCCAGTGCTTAGAACAGTGCTTGGCACATAGTAACTGATTAATGAATACCACACATTATTAATTATTACTGTTTATTGAAATGACGAAACTTTTAATTTGGCTTCTTTTTTCCCCTTATGTATAAATATTGTGTTGAACCCCAGTGTGTAATTTAAAATGGCCGAGATCATTTAATTTTTTTAATCTTCTCTCCCTCCCCAAGGCCCTCCATCCATTATAAGTGGTTGATTCTGCTTCATACACTTTTTTGGTCTTAGCACTTTTTCCTGGAGTGTAAAATTGTGAATCATAAGACTTTAAAGGCACAGAATTGTGCTACAGTCTTGAGGTCTTATGACCGTCAGAACCCAGTCTTAATCACTTCTATAACCTGCTAACCGTCTCTATTTACTTTTCATCAAAGTGGCTATAAGGCAAGCAAAACTCAAATGCAAAATTCAAGCAACTGTGGAAAATCAACTTTCAAAGGAAAATTGAGTAAATGCCTGCTATGTGACCATGGGCAAGTCACTGAATTTCTCTGTGCATCAGTTTCCGCATTTGTAAAAATGTGTATTAAATACAAGTTTTTCCTCCTGTTTAGGCTGCAAGTCCCATGGTGAAATAGAGACTAAGCCCTACCCGATTGTCTTTATTCTACCCCAGCATTTAGTACAAGCATGATCAATAATAAGTATTCATTCATTCAATAGTATTTATTGAGCGCTTACTATGGAAGCAGCGTGGCTCAGTGGAAAGAGCACGGGCTTTGGAGGTAGGGCTCATGAGTTCGAAACCCAGCTCTGCCACTTGTCAGCTGTGTTACTGTGGGCGAGTCACTTAACTTCTCTGTGCCTCAGTTCCCTCATCTGTAAAATGGGGATTAAGACTGTGAACCCCACGTGGGACAACCTGATTCCCCTGTGTCTACCCCAGCGCTTAGAACAGTGCTCTGCACATAGTAAGCGCTTAACAAATACCAACATTATTATTATTATTAGCACTGTACTAAGCGCTTGGAATGAACAAGTGGGCAACAGATAGAGACAGTCCCTGCCGTTTGATGGGCTTACAGTCTAATCGGGGGAGACAGACAGACAAGAACAATGGCAATAAATAGAGTCAAGGGGAAGAACATCTCGTAAAAACAATGGCAACTAAATAGAATCAAGGTGATGTACAATTCATTAACAAAATAAATAGGGTAAAGAAAATATATACAGTTGAGCGGATGAGTACAGTGCTGAGGGGATGGGAAGGGAGAGGGGGAGGAGCAGAGGGAAATGGGGGGAAAAGAGGGTTAAGCTGCGGAGAGGTGAAGGGGGGTGGTATAGGGAGTAGAGGGAGAAGAGGAGCTCAGTCTGGGAAGGCCTCTTGCAGGAGGTGAGTTTTAAGTAGGGTTTTGAAGAGGGGAAGAGAATCAGTTTGGCGGAGGTGAGGAGGGAGGGCGTTCCAGGACCGCGGGAGGACGTGATCCAGGGGTCGACGGCGGGATAGGCGAGACCGAGGGACGGTGAGGAGGTGGGCGGCAGAGGAGTGGAGCGTGCGGGGTGGGCGGTAGAAAGAGAGAAGGGAGGAGAGGTAGGAAGGGGCAAGGTGATGTAGAGCCTCGAAGCCTAGAGTGAGGAGTTTTTGTTTGGAGCGGAGGTTGATAGGCAACCACTGGAGGTGTTTAAGAAGGGGAGTGACATGCCCAGATCGTTTCTGCAGGAAGATGAGCCGGGCAGCGGAGTGAAGAATAGACTGGAGCGAGGCGAGAGAGGAGGAAGGGAGGTCAGAGAGAAGGCTGACACAGTAGTCTAGCCGGGATATAACGAGAGCCCGTAACAGTAAGGTAGCCGTTTGGGTGGAGAGGAAAGGGCGGATCTTGGCGATATTGTAAAGGTGAAACCGGCAGGTCTTGGTAAAAGATAGGATATGTGGGGTGAACAAGAGAGATGAGTCAAGGATGACACCGAGATTGTGGGCCTGAGAGACGGGAAGAATGGTCGTGCCATCCACGGTGATAGGGAAGTCTGGGAGAGGACCGGGTTCGGGAGGGAAGATGAGGAGCTCAGTCTTGCTCATGTTGAGTTTTAGGTGGTGGGCCGACATCCAGGTGGAGACGTCCTGGAGGCAGGAGGAGATGCGAGCCTGAAGGGAGGGGGAGAGGACAGGGGCGGAGATGTAGATCTGCGTGTCATCTGCGTAGAGATGGTAGTCAAGGCCGTGAGAGCGAATGAGTTCACCGAGGGAGTGAGTGTAAATGGAGAACAGAAGAGGGCCAAGAACTGACCCTTGAGGAACTCCAACAGTTAAAGGATGGGAGGGGGAGAAGGCACCAGCGAAGGAGACTGAGAAGGACCGGCCAGAAAGATACGAGGAGAACCAGGAGAGGACGGAGTCCGTGAAGCCAAGGTGAGATAAGGTATGGAGGAGGAGGGGATGGTCGACAGTGTCAAAGGCAGCAGAGAGGTCAAGGAGGAATAGAATGGAGTAGGAGCCATTGGATTTGGCAAGAAGGAGGTCACGGGTGACCTTAGAGAGAGCAGTCTCAGTAGAGTGGAGGGGACAGAAGCCAGATTGGAGGGGGTCCAGGAGAGAATGGGAGTTAAGGAATTCTAAGCAGCGATTGTAGACGACTCGTTCTAGGATTTTGGAAAGGAAGCGTAGTAGGGAGATAGGGCGATAACTGGAAGGGGAAGTGGGGTCAAGAGCGGGTTTTTTTAGGATGGGGGAGACATGGGCATGTTTGAAGGCAGAGGGGAAGGAGCCATTGCTGGGATGATGATGATGCCGATTTATTCTCAAATTTCCTGGCCTCCAGAAAAAAGATTGATCTAGTCCCATAGTAAGGGTGCTGATTTGAGAAGAATTTGGGTAAGAGATTGTCAGGAGAAAAGATATAATGGATGGGTAAATGAAATGTGTAAAGCTACACTGTGGACGCAGTTCCATATTAATACAAATGAGGTTCAGATTTCTAAAATAAATTTTGTCTTAAGTGTGGTGCTGAATTAAGAGGCTTACAAGGGCGGCAAATAAACTGATGACCATGGAAACCGACAGTTCAGCAGAATTTTAATTTGAATAGTCTCTCTGTCCTTCAGGTAACTGGCAGGCAAAAAACAGGCCACCTGGAGTTTAATTTCTGGTGTCTCAACTGAGAGTCCTGGGTAAGGTCTCACCTGAATGCCCTGGGGAACTTTGGGGCCAGTTGAGGGCAGGAATCTCAAAGGAGTCAGAGCATAGCTGGATGAAGTCAGAGAGGCTTTTTAAGGAGATGAGAGGCCTGGTGAAGCCGCAGGGAGTCTGGAACTCACAGTGATTGAAGCACTTCCCTGAGGAAAGACTTCCAGGGAACTGGATGGAATGTGTGATGCAGCTCTGCTTAACTAGTTTAGGATTAAATTTAGATGGAGGAGGGTTACTAAGTTTTTTGTAATCTTTTGTTCTCATGCCAGTACTTAAAAGAATTGCTTATGTTCTAAAGGTTAATTGTAAATTTTAATATCTAACTTCTGAATGCAGTCTTAGGTCTTGGTAAATTACTTTTTAAAAAATATATAAAATATTTTGAAAAATGAATATGCTAGGGGGGAGATATGCACTCGTTAAATCAAGTCATTTTAAATAGAAAAATAAATGCTTTTGGAGTGCTTGGCACATAGTGTTTAACAACTATTATTATTATTAAGAGAACTGCAGCAGTGGGGCCAAAGTAATCCAGAACTAAACCAAATGCTAACTGGGAGAATGTTTGTGGTGTGATGATGATATCTAATCGCTGGAAGATTAGGGGGTGTAATCGTTGGGAAACACTTCATGAAGGTGAGAAACTTTACAGAAAATCCCCATGTATGGTGGAAGATTTCTGGAGTGAGCAAACTAGCTGTCAGGCTTTAAACAGTGAAAATTGGAAGAAGGAGCACTGAGGAATATTGACATTAAGCCTGGCATGTCACGGTCAGCTCAGTGGTCTATGCAAAATAGTGTTCAGTAACTACTGAAAATGATAGAACTTGCATGCAGGTGAAGTAGAATTGCTATCCAGACTTCTGGAAAGTCATCTTAAAATGTGTTCTATGTTTATCTTTGATTACTAAATTATGGCAAAGAATAATAATAATAATGGATAATTGTAGTGGATAATTTTTATATGTCCTTACTATATACTAAGCAGTGCACTCAGGCTGGGCTAAGTATAAGATAATCAGATCGGACATAGATAGTTCTTGTCCCACATGGGGTTGGTTCATAATTTGAATAGAAACCAGATAAATTACACCTTTATTCTCCTCTCTCTCAGCCCCAGAGCACTTATGTACATATCTCTAATTTATATTAATGTCTAGATTGTAAACTCAATATGGGCAGGGAACATATCTACTAACTCTGTTATATTGTATTCTCCAAGTCCTTAGTACAGTGCTCTTCAGAGAATAAGTGCTCAATAAATGATGGATTTTTTGATCAATTAGCCTGCCCTCTCTCCAGTGGCTGGAAATAGGGACAGATACAATAACTGCATGACATCAGGGCAAGGAAGCAGCGTGGCTAGGTGGAAAGAGCCTGGGGTTGCGAGTCAGAGGTCATGGGTTCTAATCTCGCTCAGCCACTTGTCCACTCTGTGACCTTGGGCAAATCACTTCACTGGGCCTCAGTTACCTCATATGTAAAATGGGGATGAAGACTGTGAGCCCCAAGTGATACAGGGACTGTGTCCAACCTAATATGCTGTAACAACCCCAGTAATAATAATAATGTTGGTATTTGTTAGGCGCTTACTATATACAGAGCACTGTTCTAAGCGCTGGGGTAGATACAGGGTAATCAGGTTGTCCCACATGAGGCTTAGTACTTAGTACAGTGCTTGACACATAGTAAGGGCTTAACAAATACTACAATTATTATTATTATTATTATTAACTTCACAACATTCACTGACCTTTTTCAATCAATTAATTATTAAAACTGGGTCTTCAGTCTGCTACACCGTCTCCCTTGTGATCTCTCCAACCCATCTTATATTTTATCAGTTGATTAGTCTGTGATATTGGCAATTCACAAGTTTTGGTGTGGTATTTTGCCTTTTGGGAAGAGGGCAAGAAGTAGGAAGGAAAATGGAGTAGTATAAGAAATAATTAGTAGACGGTAAAGTCTTCCCTGTCCTCTTCCCTTTTTATTTTCACTGTCCCATCTCTTTTCCTTTCTTATACCTTGTTTTGATAACATTCTTTGTGTTCACCACTCACTTTTCAAAGCATTTCCTTAAAACCTCCAACCATTAAGTTTTAATGATTGCTACCTTATCCTGTTGTGTTGAAATTGGCTGGACAAACCTACTTTGGCCATGACTATGCCCTTGATGATTTGGTACACTTCAGAAAAGTTGCTTTCCAGCTTTTCTTTTCAGATAGAAGAATCCTAATTGTTTTCTCCTATCCTCATACACTCAGTAGAACATCCATGTTTAGTTTTGGTTTTCCAGATTTAGGATGGCCTAGAGACCCAGGAGGTGATGAGGGCTTATGGTTGGTTGCTGTGTGTTGCAGGGTAATGAGAGAGTCTCTCATCAAGAATGATGGATGAAACTCCATCCAGTCATGAAGACTTTAGGCCCAAGAAGCTAGAAGAAGAAACTGATCATAGTGTCATGACTTTCCATGTTGCCACGTATATTCTCTCTCAATTCTGCCAAGTATGTTTTCACAGGGCCAGAGGGGACCACAAGCAAGGAGACTGGCAGAGGTTTAGCAGCACTGTGCAAAGTCATTGCCAGAGTTAGGCAGACAAGGACACATTCTGTAGATCATATACTTTTTAATGGTATTTGTTAAGTGCTTGCTTATGTGTCCAGCAACCTTCTAAGCACTTGTTGTTGCCCTATGCTATCGAGTCATATCTGACCCATAGCAACACAATGGACACATCTCTCCCAGAATGCCCCATCTCCATCTGCAATCATTTTGGTAGTGTCTCCATAGACTTTTCTTGGTAAAAATACAGAAGTGGTTTACCATTGCCTCCTACTGCACAGTAAACCTGAGTCTCCACCCTCGACTCTCTCCCACGCCACTGCTGCCCAGAACAGATGAGTTTTGACTTGTAGCAGGTTGCCTTCTACTCAAAAGCAGCATGGCTCAGTGGAAAGAGCATGGGCTTTGGAGTCAGCGGTCATGGGTTTGAATCCCGGCTCGGCCACTTGTCAGCTGTGTGACTTTGGGCAAGTCACTTAACTTCTCGCTGCCTCAGTTACGTCATCTATAAAATGGGGATTGAGACTGTGAGCCCCAGGTGGGACAACCTGATTCCCCTGTGTCTACCCCAGCACTTAGAACAGTGCTTGGCACATAGTAAGTGCTTAACAAATACCAACATTATCATTAACATTATTAGCCACTGCCCAAACTAGGAATGGAGTGGATTTGCCTCTGATTAACTCACCCTCCGATAGTCGAGACTGGTAGAGTACTGGGAACTCTCCAGGTGCAACCCTGAGATGTGGTTCTAAGCACTAGAGTAGATAAAAGATAATCAGGTGGAACACAGTCCCTGTATCACATGGAACTCATAGTCATATAGGAGAAATAACAGGTAATGAGTCCCCATTTTACCTTGGGGATTACATTGGGATACTAGACCACAAAAAGGTTAAGTGACTTGCCCAAGGTCACTCAGCAAGCAAATGGCAAACCCAGGATTAGAACCCAGGTCCTTTGGTTTCCTGTCCTTTGCTTTATCCACTAAGCCACACTACTTTTGTACCACTGCCAGACCTAATGTTAATGTTGGTATTTGTTAAGTGCTTACTATGTGCCAAGCACTGTTCTAAGCGCTGGGGTAGACACAGGGGAATCGGGTTGTCCCACGTGAGGCTCACAGTTAATCCCCATTTTACAGATGAGGGAATTGAGGCCCAGAGAAGTTAAGTGACTTGCCCACAGTCACACAGCTGCCAAGTGGCAGAGCCGGGATTCGAACTTATGACCTCTGACTCCCAAGCCCGTGCTCTTTCCACTGAGCCACACTGCTTCTCTATATTCATAAACAAATACACACTCTGACATTTCCTCACATACAAGCCTGGCTTCCCTTGGCTGGGATAATTGCAGAAATGTCTGACCACTGCCAGCAGTTGTTCGTGATATTTGTCAATCAATTGTATTGTTTGGTCACTTACTGAGTGCAGAGTGCTGTTCTAAGCACTTTGATGTAGAATTGGTAGCCATTTTCCCAGCCCTCAGAGGAGCTAATTAATAATCAGATAGGGAAGACATACTACAATAATTTATCATCAGTGGTATTTATTGAGTGCTAATGTCTGCAAATCACTGAACTAAACACTTTGGAAGGTACAATACACCAGACATGATAGATGTGTTCACTTCCCACAAAGAGCTTACAGTGTAGAGGGGAAAAGATATACAGGCACTTTGTATGTGTATGTGTGTGTGTTTATATATGTATGAAGGAAAGCATATACCTAGGTGAGTACATAAGGTGTGTATTTGTCACAAAGTTCTTCAGTGACTACCGAGGAATAAAACGAAGGAAGAAGAGAAATTGATCAAGGAAAGCTTTCTAGTGAAGATATGATGACAAAGGGCTATTAGGATGTAGAAAACTTTGTCATATGATGGATAAGAAAGGAACTCCAGGCAGGGGAGGGCTGGAACAAGGGATTGAAGTGTGGAGAGAAGAGCAAAGAACAGTGAATAGTTTCATTTGAGAAAAATGAAGAGTTTAAGTTGGAGTGTTGGGTGATGAGAGTGGATAGAGCTGATTGAGTATCTTAAGGCTAATTGTTACGGGTTTCTGCTTGATGCATAGAGGAATTGGGCAAAACACTGTAAACTAAATGTTGGGAAAAAAATAACAGTTTAATCACTTAGAGCATGGCCGAGTGGATGGAGCATGGGCCTGGGCATCAGAAGGACCAGAGTTCTAATCTCGGCTCAGCCACTTTGCTGTGTGACCTTAGAGAAGTCACTTCATCTGTCTGGGCCTCAGTTACCTCATCTTTAAAATGGGGATTCATTCTATGAGCCCATGTGAGACATGGACAGTATTTGACCTGATTAGCTTGTATTTACCCCAGTGCTGAGTACAGTGCCTGGCACATGGTAAGCTCGTAACAAATACCGTAAAGAAGTCTTTGGTCCATAGAGCATTCACAGTCTAAAAGAGGAGTCCTGGTTACAGAAAAATATGCACCTTCAATAAAAACAATGCATCAGTGAGAGGAATAGTACATTATTCCCCAGAGGGAATAGCTCTTGGGCTTTCTCTACTCCTGGAAGGCTGTCCTTAGTCCTTACTGTCACGGTCTGTCCAAGATCACGAATGATCTGCTCCAAGGGGATTGGTTCTGAGCTTAGTCGTGTTGGGCATGAAGGTGCAACACCCATGGACCCTAATGCCTCAGTGGCCAATTGAGCACCAACACAGAGACATTAGAACCACTTTCATAGACCTGCACTGTGGCTGGCATCAATTTTTTTATATGATATTCATTAAGCACTATTTGCCAAACACTGCTCTAAGCGCTGGGTTGGATTCAAATGAATTAGGTTGGACAAAGTCCCTGTCTCGCATGGGACTCACAGTCTAAGTAGGAGGGAGAACAGGGGGACTGAGGTACAGAGAAGTGAAGTGACTTGCCTAAGGTAAGATAGCAAGCAATAGGCAGAGCTGAGATTAGAAGCCAGATCCTTTGAATCCCAGGCCCATGAATTTTCCACTAGGCCACACTGCTTCTCAACTGCTAGCATTCCTCTGTCATACCAAACTACGGTAGCTGCACAATGAGAAAGTGTTACTGATGGCATAATATACCATAACCTCTAATATTAGTAATAATAATGTTGGTATTTGTTAAGCACTTACTTTGTGCAGAGCACTGTTCTAAGCACTGGGGTAGATTTATAGGGTAATCAGGTTGTCCCACATGAGGCTCACAGTCTTAATCCCCATTTTACAGATGAGGTAACTGAGTCACAGGGAAGTTAAGTGACTTGCCTACAGTCACACAGCTGACAAGTGCTAGAGCCGGGATTTGAACCCATGACTCCTCTGACTCCCAAGCCTGAGCTCTTACCTTCTGTGTAATCGTGGAAGTTCATTAAATTTTCCATTCAGCCAAATCTATTCAATAACTTCCTAAGGTCAGATCAGCTATTAGGTCAATTTAGGATTATTGATTGATCAATCAGTCAATTAGGTGGATAATCAGTCAGTCAATTGTATTTATTAAGCACATACTATGTATATAGCTCTGTACTAAGCACTTGGGAGAATACGTTAGATCAGAGTTGGCAGACACATTCCCTCCCCACAACAAGCTTACAGTCTAGAGGGGGATGGAATTATTGGTGGTGTTTTTCTGTAAATTAGTATCTAATACCATTAAAATTGCAGGTGAATAGCATATATGGGACAGCAGAGAAGGGATGAAGGGAAATCTACAGCCCTCTAAATTGATAAAAATTGGTCAAAGTGATCTGGTTTGCTGTATGTGCATCAGCAATCACTTTCCAAATGATTTGTTAGATCAAAAAAACTGATTTTCAAAGATCATCATTCTCCTATCAAATCTGTGGGGAGCCCACAAAAAGCTGCCTTATTAGGGACTGTTTGTGATCGTACGAACAAAAACAGGGAAGAGACTTGTGAAGGCACTGATGGGCTCTACTTGAGCATGGAGAGAGGCGTGACTTTCTCTCCCTGTTCTAAGTGATAGGAGGCCGGGACCAATCAAGGACTGCTATGTAGAGCTACAGCTGCAACACCTAAAGCAGATAAAAGGTGGTCGTTTTGAATCATGAGAGGCATTCAAAGGGGCAAGCAAGAGGCACATTCAGAGAAGGTAATACTGAAGCAGAAGCAGCAGGAGAGCAGCTCTTGGAAGCAGAAAGAAGCATTGGCAGAATGGGCTCCATTGACCACAGACTGGTACTGAACCCTTCATGGTGTGGAGTGTGCATAGGTATGTGCCACTCCCTTGAACGCTGGTAAAATTAAGTAAAAACTTTCCACAACATCCTTGGTGATCAGAGGTGTGGTTTGAACTCTACTATGTGTCACAGATGCTCCCCCAGTCCAGGAAGGTCCTGGTTGGAATGAACCAGGGGCTCATGACAAAATTGATTTAAAATAGGTGAGAAAGAAAGGATGTAAATCCCAATTTGAATGGAGAAATTAATTTCCTTCCTAAGCAGAACATGTTCTCTGTCAGAGAGAGGAGACATCAAAGTACCTATGAACAATGAAAATGGAAGTTACTCATTGCTTTGTTTATGGATCTGGGGATAGTCTGATGGGAGAAAGAAAATCATACAACTGTGGTTATAATTCCTCTCTTCAGAAGGAAAGTGATAATATAACTAATTATTAAATAGCAGATAAACATGTTTCTCCTCATTTCACAAGCCTCCAAGATTAAGGAATAACTGAAAATTAATAGTTTTAAAAGACCAAGAACAGATAGTTCAGCTCAGACAAGAACTCTGGCCAGCTCCAGGCCACTGCCATAGTAACAATATTATGTGCAGCTTTTCCTTGAACTTAAAGTTTTTCATCATTTCCTTTTCATTTGTTTTCTTTATGATACCTCTGAGTTTAATAAATAGGTACCAAACAGCCAATTCCTAAACCTCTAAACTATTCCAAAAGCATACCCTTGTGTTTTATTTTTCTGACATCTAGTTAGTTTGTAAGAATAATGTACAGTTTTTTTCTTATCCAATTAAGAGTAGAAAATTTGGGGGGTTATATTCAGAACAATTATTTTAGTTTATGGAGATCACTGTTGCTTCATCACAAATCTATTCAGAAAATATAGGTCTCTTCTGCCCAGCAACATTACATTTTCTCCCTCATTGCCCAACAGCCCTTCCAGGAATTCCAGACTTCTAACTTGCTCCTGAAACCTCATGGTTCCCTATTTCCTCCTTGCCTCATCCTGGATCACTTTTCCAACCACTTTGTTTACAAAGTCAAAAAACCATCAATTGTGAGTCCCCCCAAATCTCCTGCCCACCCCAACATCCACTGTCCCATCCTCAAGAGACAGCCTACCTTCTTTTTTATGGTATTTAACTGTTTACTATGTGCTAGGCACTGTACTAAGCATGATGGTGTAGTTACAAACTCATGAAGGTGGACACAGTCCATTTCCCACAAAGGGCTCACAATTTTAATCCCCACTATACAGGTGAGATAGCTGAGGGACAGAGAAGTTGTGATTTGCCCAAGTTCACACAGCAGACAAGTAAGGTAGTCATGACCAGAATCCAGATTCTTCTGACTCCCAAACCTGTGATCTATCAACTAGGCAATGCTGCTTTTCTTCCAAAATAGAAATCCTCCACATGTATGTTTGACCCCATCCTTTCTTACCTTCTCAAAACACTCTCCCTTCTCCCCTCCCTGATGACCATCTTCAATAGCTAACTCTCTGGTGGTTTCTTCTCCTCTGCCATCAAACATACTCTCATTTCTTCTATCCTAATTAAACCTCTGTTCCTTCCTGCACCATCCACACATAGCCTTATCACATCCTGTCCAAATATCTTGAATAGGTTGTTTACACCAGCTGCCTCACTTTCCCTTCCTCCCATTCTCGATTCCATATACAATTTAGTTTCCATCCAGTCACCACCCTTTTCCTCATCTCTCAAACCTGTAACCTTAGGGTCATTCTTTATTATCCTTGAATCCTTCCTCTCTTTCAGTAGTGAATCAATAGGTTGGTATTAGAGAAATAAAGTGTATTGGCTGGGATGTAGTGAAAGAGCTGCAGGGATAGTTAGGAGAGAAAGAGATTCTGAAGAACCTTAAAGTTAATGATGAGGACTTTCTATTGATGCAGAGAAAGATGGGCAAACATTGAGTGTGTTTGAGAAATGCAAAAATGTGTGGAGAACATTTTTTTTCAGAAAAATTATCATCAGTAAAGTATGACTGGAGAGGGAAAAGGCAGGAGTCAAGGAAGTCAGAAATGAGGCTACCGTAGTAATAAAAGCAGAATATGACAATTGCTTGAACCAAAATAGTAGCCATAAAGATGAAAAAGAATGTATGGATTCTACAGATGGTGTGAAAATAGAACAAACAGTATTTGGTCACTGCTGAATCTATGGGTTGAAGCAGAGAGATCAGTTAAGAATAATGCCGGAGTTCCAAGCCTGTGAAATGGGGGTCGATGGTGCTGTTGACAACAATGATGAGAGGCAAGAGGAGGAAAGGATTTGGGTCTGAAAATGTTGAGGATATTTTAAAGTTTGAGATGTGGATGGGACATCTGAGTACCAATGTCCTGAAGGCGGGAGGAAATGCTAGACTGCAGAGAAGGATAGATATCAGGCCTGGAGATGTAGATTTGTACTCAACAACAGAGAGATAGTGCTTCAAGTTGTGCAAGAGGATCTTTGCCATGGGAGTGGGTGCAAACAGACATTAGAAGAGGTTCCAGAACTGAGCTCTGAGGGATGCCCCCCAGTAGCGAGCCCTCCTCAGTTTGTACCAGAGAAGCTGCGTAGCTAGGGAAGCAGCGTGATTCAGTGGAAAGAGCACGGGATTGGGAGTCAGAGGTCATGAGTTCTAAACCCGGCGCTGCCACCTGTCAGCTGTGTGACTTTGGGCAAGTCACTTAACTTCTCTGGGTCTTGGTTACCTCATCTGTAAAATGGGGATGAAGACTGTGAGACCCATGAGGGACAATCTGATCACCTTGTATCCCCCAGCGCTTAGAACAGTGCTTTGCAGATAGTAAGAGCTTAACAAATACCAACAGTACTATTACTATTATTATTACCAACCAGGACCTTCCTGGACCTGAGGAGCCTCGGTGACACACAGAGTTCAAACCACACCTCTGATCAACAAGGTTACTGTGAAAAGTTATTTACTTAGTTTTATCAACATATATGAGAGAGACACATGTATACACTCCACTCCACTACCAATACCAGTCTGTGGTCAAAGGAGCCCTTTTTGCCATTGCTTTTTCTGTCTGCTTCTAAGTGCTCCTCTCCTGCTGCTTTTGCTGCTCCAGTGCTTGCTTTTCTCTGCATCTCCACATGCCTGTGTGTATGCTCCTGGTGCCCCATGCGACTCACAATGAGTGCCTTTTTTCTGGCTTAGGCATTGCATCTGTGGCTCTTCGTGGCAGTCATTGATTGGTCCAAGCCCGAAATGGGTAAAACAGGGAGATAAAGCCAAGCCTTCCTCCATGCTCCACCCCCACCTACCAGCAATCACCTGCCTCAGGTAGAGCCCATCAGAGGCTTTGCAAAGTCTCTTCCTTGTTGTTGTTCATGGGATCACAGTCAGTGTCTAACAAGGCAGCTTGTTGTGGGCTCACCACATCTCCTCATCCCTGACCTACCCCCACCCAACACACACACCCAGGTAGGGGGTCATTGGAGGAGAGCCAGGAGAGGACAGTGATACTATCAGCAAAAGCAACATTAGATCATATTTCCAAGAGAAGGAAATGGTTTACAGTGTCAAAGGAGAAACAGATTATTCCATGAAGAAAGGTAACAGAGATGAAAAATAAACTCTCAATTTCATGCCAGTGCACAAAATATGGACCAACTTGCTGCCTATCAGAACTGATAAAGGGAAACAAAGTGTTGGTTGAGTACAATCTTTGTGAATAGGCACATCTTAAGAGTGTCACAATGAATAAATAGCAATTATTGTGCACCTATTGTATCCAGAGCATTGTACTAAGAGGTAGGAAGAGTAGAATAACATTAGTAGATGTGGTCCTTGTCGTCATGGAGCTTGCGATCTAGTTGGATAAATACAAAAATATCTCATAGGTAAAGGGAAGAAGAAAAATGGGATATATAAATGAATTCACACAAGTAATAATCATTCATTGAGTTACATTTACATTTATTGAGCATGTGCTATGTGCATAGCACTATACTAAGGGCTTGGGAAAATACAATACAACAGTAAATAGTGACATTCCCTGCCTACAATGAGCTTACAGTCAAGAGTTGGAGAGACAGACAACAATACAAAGAAATAAAATTAAATATATGTACATAAGTGCTTTGGGGCTGGGAGGGGGGAAGAGCAAAGGGAGCGAGTCAGAGCAATGCAAAAGGGAGTGGGAGATGAGGAAAAAGTAGGGCTTAGTCTGGGAAGGCCTCTTGGAGAAGATGTGCCTTCAATAAGGCTTTAAAGTGGGGCAGAGTATTGTCTGTCAGATTAGGGGAGGGAGGGTGTTCCAGGCCAGAGGCAGGATGTTGCCTAGGGGTCGGTGGCAAGACAGGCAAGATCAAGGCACAGTAAGAAGGTTAGCACTAGAAGAGCAAAGGGTGCGGGCTGGGTTGTAGAAGGAGAGAAGCAAGATGAGGTAGGAGGGGCCAAGGTGATGGAGTGTTTTAAAGTCAGTGGAGAGGAGTTTTTGTTTGATGAGGAGGTGGATGGGCAACCACTGGACTTTTGAGGAGAGAGGTGATGAATCCAGAACGTTTTTGTAGAAAAATGATCCAGGCAGCAGAGTATGGATTGGAGTGGGGAAAGACAGGAGGCTGGGAAGTCAACAAGGAGGCTGATGCAGTAATCCAGGCAGGATAGGATGAGTGATTGTATTAATGTGCTAGTTTGGATGGAGAGGAAAGGGTGGATTTTAGTGATGTCATGAATGTGCAACCGACAAGATTTGGTGATCAATTGAATATATGAGTTGAATGTAAAAGAGGAGTCAAGGATAACACTAAGGTTATGGGCTTGTGAGACAGGAAGGATGGTGGTGCCATCTACAGTGATGGGAAAGTTAGGGGGCATAATAGTGAACATAAGATATATACAGAAGTGCAACTGAAGGTTATTAAAGTTTAAAAGAGATTATCTAATTATGCTAGTTCAACTCCACATCTAGAATCATTGACCAGAAAGCAAACACATAAAGGGAACCCTTCTTACAAATGTCTTTGAAGGTCTACAGCAGCTATCTTTACCCTCTACTCCATAATCCATGCTCTTTACTTTTCCTGAACCTAATTACTCACTATAACTTGTTCTTGACTGTCTAGCCTCTGAACTTTCCCTCATGTTGTTTCCACAGCCTGAAGCCCCCTCCTGCCTCCAGTCTACCAGGCCCCAAATCTGTTCATCTTTCAATCTCATCTAATATTCCAGTTCTTCCTTAAACTCTATTCTAACTAATTGACAGTACCCCAAGTTGTGTCAAACTAACATCGCTCCACCACCTTGGCCCTTTTATCAATCAATGAATGTATGTGTTGAGTGCTTATTAATAATTATGCAGTATCCTCAGAGGAGATCTCCTCCTTCCTCACAAGTGCCACCCCCTCCACCTGCGCCTCGGACCCCATTCCCTCTCACCTTATTAAAACCATCGCCCCTGCCCTCCTACCTTCCTTAACTTCTATTTTTAACCACTCAATTTCCAATGGCTCCTTCCCCGCTGCCTTCAAACATGCCCACGTCTCCCCCATCCTAAAAAAACCCGCTCTTGACCCCACTTCCCCCTCCAGTTATCGCCCTATTTCCCTACTACCCTTCCTTTCCAAAATCCTAGAACGAGTCGTCTACAATCAATGCTTAGAATTCCTTAACTCCCATTTTCTCCTAGACCCCCTCCAATCTGGCTTCCGTCCCCTCCACTCTACCGAGACTGCTCTCTCTAAGGTCACCCAAGACCTCCTTCTTGCCAAATCCAATGGCTCCTACTCCATTCTAATCCTCCAAGACCTCTCTGCTGCCTTTGACACTGTCGACCATCCCCTCCTCCTCCATACCTTATCTCACCTTGGCTTCACGGAATCTGGCCTCTCCTGGTTCTCCTCTTACCTCTCTGGCCGGTCATTCTCAGTCTCCTTCGCTGGAGCCTCCTCCCCCCTCCCATCCTTTAACTGTCGGAGTTCCTCAAGGGTCAGTTCTTGGCCCTCTTCTGTTCTCCATTTACACTCACTCCCTCGGTGAACTCATTCGCTCTCACGGCCTTGACTACCATCTCTACGCAGATGACACGCAGATCTACATCTCCGCCCCTGTCCTCTCCCCCTCCCTTCAGGCTCGCATCTCCTCTGCCTCCAGGACGTCTCCACCTGGATGTCGGCCCACCACCTAAAACTCAACAAGAGCAAAACTGAGCTCCTCATCTTCCCTCCCAAACCCGGTCCTCTCCCCGACTTCTCTATCACCGTGGATGGCACGACCATTCTTCCCGTCTCTCAGGCCCACAATCTCGGTGTCATCCTTGACTCGTCTCTCTCGTTCACCCCACACATCCTATCCATTACCAAGACCTGCTGGTTTCACCTCTACAATATCGCCAAGATCCGCCCTTTCCTCTCCACCCAAACGGCTACCTTACTGTTATGGGTTCTCGTTATATCCCGGCTAGACTACTGTGTCAGCCTTCTCTCTGACCTCCCTTCCTCCTCTCTCGCCCCGCTCCAGTCTATTCTTCATTCCGCTGCCCGGCTCATCTTCCTGCAGAAACGATCTGGGCATGTCACTCCCCTTCTTAAACAGCTCCAGTGGTTGCCTATCGACCTCCGCTCCAAACAAAAACTCCTCACTCTAGGCTTCAAGGCTCTCCATCACCTTGCCCCTTCCTACCTCTCCTCCCTTCTCTCTTTCTACCACCCACCCCGCACGCTCCGCTCCTCTGCCGCCCACCTCCTCTCCGTCCCTCGGTCTCTCCTATCCCGCCGTCGACCCCTGGGCCACGTCCTCCCGCGGTCCTGGAACGCCCTCCCTCCTCACCTCCGCCAAACTGATTCTCTTTCCCTCTTCAAAACCCTACTTAAAACTCACCTCCTGCAAGAGGCCTTCCCAGACTGAGCTCCTCTTCCCCCTCTACTCCCTCTGCCACCCCCCCTTTACCTCTCCGCAGCTAAACCCCCTTTTTCCCCTTTTCCCTCTGCTCCTCCACCTCTCCCTTCCCATCCCCACAGCACTGTACTCGTCTGCTCAACTGTATATATTTTCATTACCCTATTTATTTTGTTAATTAATTGTACATCACCATGATTCTATTTAGTTGCCATTGTTTTTACGAGATGTTCTTCCCCTTGACTCTATTTATTGCCATTGTCTGTCCGTCTCCCCCGATTAGACCGTAAGCCCGTCAAACGGCAGGGACTGTCTCTATCTGTTGCCGACTTGTTCATCCCAAGCGCTTAGTACAGTGCTCTGCACATAGTAAGCGCTCAATAAATACTATTGAATGAATGAATGAATAATTATGGCACTTAAGTGCTTACCATGTGCCAAACAGTGTTCTAATTGCTAGGCTAGATACATATTAATCTGATTGGATACAGTCTCTGTCTCACATGGAGCTCACTCTCTTATCTCCAATTTAAAGATGAGGTAACTCAAGCACAGAGAAGTTAAGTGACTTGCCCAAGGTCACACAGCAGACATGTGGTGGAGCCAGAATTAGAAACTAAGTCCTTGATGATGTTGGTATTTGTTAAGCGCTTACTATGTGCCGAGCACTGTTCTAAGCGCCGGGGTAGACATAGGGGAATCAGGTTGTCCCACGTGGGGCTCACAGTCTTAATCCCCATTTTACAGATGAGGGAACTGAGGCACGGAGAAGTTAAGTGACTTGCCCACAGTCACACAGCCGACAAGTGGCAGAGCTGGGATTCGAACTCATGAGCCCTGACTCCAAAGCCCGTGCTCTTTCCACTGAGCCACGCTGCTTCTCCTTCTGACTCCTAGGCCTGTGCTCTATCCACTAAGCCACACTGTGTGCATAACACCATACTGGATGCTTGGGAAAGTATAATACAACTGAGGGAGTAGATATGATCCCTGCCCAGAAGGAGCTCACAGTCTAAAATGGGGCAAGAGACATTAAAATAAGTTATAGCTAGGGGAAATAGAGAATAATGATATGTACAGTTGTCCCCATTCTCAGCATTTGCATTTATACATTGCAGGTATATGAATATATATATATGAATATATATTAAATATATATGAAATATATGAATTATGAATACACACATAAATACATATGTGAAATATATGTTTATGTGACATAAATATGAAACATAATTCACTTATTCCATTCTAAGTACCTGTTACATTCTTTTTCTTCCTGTTGCTCCCACTACTTGTAAATCATGTTTTCCCCTGTCCTATTAGATTGTAAACTCTTTGAGGAGTGGGTTTGTGTATTTTGCTTTCACTGTCCTCCCCTCCCACAAATGCTTAGTACAGCTTAATGAAAACCACCATTATTAGTAGTACAGTGCTTTTTCACTTATTACATACCATTAATTATGTGCATTCTTTGAAATATCTCATTTTTCAGAGTTCAAAGCAAATTATGTATACTCAATTTTTCCATCAAACACACTAAAACACAACTAATGGTTTTATAAGGGAAAGTTAGCTCAGTGCAAAACAATGATTTCAGTGTAAGCAAACTGTAGCCTAAAAGGTTCCTCATTGATGAGCTTTGTTTCACTTGCTGGTGCTGGCACTTGACCATCACAAAGAAGGGGAGAGCCCACCAGGGATCAGTTGACATGAGCCTTCTCTGCCCCGACCCAGACTTCTCATCTAGTTTCTTGATGTGTTTTTCAGCTCTGTCTATTTTCCTTCCTTTATACCAAATGACAAAAGCGGGAGGTCTTGGAGTTCATGCAGCTGTCCATCCTGAATTTATGCTTTCTGCAACCTAACTTGACCAAACCTTCATAGAGAATTGATGAGGGCAGGGAGGTGTAGAAAGCTAAAGGAAATCTTCTCATAGAGAAGAAATCCTATAAGGATCAGCCTCTCATCCCCATCTCCTAGGATTGCTATTAAACTGTTGTCCCAGTTTGACTGTAACAATAGTCAAATCTCCCATGGAGTTGCAACTGAGATCAAGGGAATGAAGGGGAAGTAGGAACATTTTCTTCCAGTACCTGCTACTAGGAAACTGCCTTTCCCAAAAGCCAAGGGCTTATTTTCCCAAACTCATGGGGGAATTTGAGCCAATCTGTAAAGTGGAATGAACTATTTGAAACAGAGGTAACCAGCCACCTCCTCATTCAGCGTGGGCTTGGGAGTCAGAGGTCATTGGTTCTAATCCCGGCACTGCCGCTTGTCAGCAGTGTAACTTTGGGAAAGACACAACTTCTCTGTGCCTCAGTTTCCTCATCTGTAAAATGGGGATTAAGACTGTGAGCCCCACGTGGGACACCCTGATCACCTTGTATCCTCCCCAGCACTTAGAACAGTACTTTGCACATAGTAAGCACTTAACAAATACCATCATTATTATTATTCTTCATTCCCTTTTTTCCCTCAGCCTTCTGAAATGGCATGCAATCTCATTAAATAATAAATACTCTCTTCTGTTTCCCTTTTGTGGACATATTCACTGTGAGCAGGGAGCATGTCTATCAACTCTGTTATATTGTACTTTTCCAAGAGCTTAGTAAAGTGTTCTGCATATAGTAAGCACTTAATAAATACCATTGATTAATATCCTGGAAAATTATTCTAGGTAGATAGAGGAACAAAGCACTAAATTTAAAAAGTAGTAGAAGTCAAAGATAGTATTCTACTTTTATCTCAGTTTTACACATTTTCTTTTTATTTTTACCTAAATAATATCATGTTCGAATCCAGTTCTGGACCTTCTTCAGGAGTCAGTAGAAAGTTTTCTTGCAATATTGGATGTAAATGGCATTAAGATAATAATAATGTTGGTATTTGTTAAGCACTTACTATGTGCAGAGCACTGTTCTAAGCACTGGGGTAGATACAGGGTAATCAGATTGTCCCACATGAAGCTCACAGTCTTAATTCCCATTTTACAGATGTAACTGCTCTGTTGGTCTCCACTGTTAGATTGTGATCAATCATATTTATTGAACACTTTCCATATGTAGAGCACTGTACTAACCTCTTGGTGGATATGTTTCCTGCTTGCAACAAGGTAAAATAAGGTAGCAGTCTAGAAGGGGAGACAGATATTGATATAATCCCCTTGTGAATCTGTCTTGTGCTTCTAAGCTGTGAGCCCCATTGTTGGGTAGGTATTGTCTCTATCTGGTCCTGAATTGTACTTTCCAAGCACTTGATACAGTGCTCTGCACACAGTAAATGCTAAATAAATACAATTAAATGAATGAATAATGATAATAGGAATAATGGACTCAAAGTGCTTACTATATGCCAAGCATCGTGCTAAAAGCAGCATGACTTAGAGGATAGAGTGCAGGTCTAGGAGGTCAAGAATTCTAATCCAGCCCTGCCACTTGTCTGCTGTGTGACCTTGAGCAAGTCTCTTCACTTCTTTGGGCCTCAATTACCTTATCTGTATAATGGGGACTAAGAGTGTGAACCCCATCTGGGACAGAGACTGTGTCCAACCTGATTGACTTATATCTACCCCAGATCTTAGAACAATGCACTTGAACAAGTACCATTATTATTATTAGATACAAGAAATACTATACTTCCCAAGCACTTAGTACAGCATGTTATACTTAATTGGTGCTTAATAATATCATCATTATTAGTAAATGAAATGCATAAATCTCTTTCATCATAATATGGTGCTTGTAGATCATTATGTGCTTTAATAACAATAATTTCAAATTGATTATTCAATAAATTAACACTTGTAACTTGCAAGAAAAAATTGTCTGTAACTTTTACTTTTATGAATTGTTTTTGCAAATTCATAAAATGGAAAAAAAATTCATCTAAAATAAAATCAAAAAATATTCTATCATTGAATAAAATAAATACATAAAAAAAGAATGAGCATAACCCAGTTATTAAATGTTTAATGCATGTTAATGCAGTTCTTAGTTTTAAAAGTTGTTTCTTGATTGGGATACATTTAAATATTTATAATTAAAAAGAAATCCAAAAACTTCATATTGGTGGTATCACAAAGATGCTGTGATCTAGGCATGGCCTGATTCTTAAAGTGAATTATTAAAAGTGTATTCTTTTTTACAGATCAAGAATTGAAAGATCAAGAAGTACAGTTCAAAAGTTGAAAGGGATTAGATAAAAAGTGGGTTTTATAGAAGAGCCCAAGTAAGAGATGAAACAACTGGTGAGTTGGTCACTGAATTTCACTGGCAAAACATCTCTTATATATGAGACGTGAGTTCATAAAAAGGAACATATCCCAGGAAATACCAAATATCCAGAGTATTTTTCTAAGTTCAGAAACATTGCTAATATAAATAATTTTGATTCTTTCCCTGCCCCAAATCTGGTATTAAAAAATGAGAAACTTTTTTGATGTCAACATTTTGCATGTCTAATCTCCTTATAGGTAAAAGCTTGTGGTCCACAATTTGTAAACAAAATCCTTGATGTACAGATAAAATGAAGTCTGTGAGGTAGTCTGGATTATTTTCCCTTTCACATGAAGAAGTATAAATAGCGAAGCTTTCCAGAGGTCAGTTCTCGACATTCTCACAATGAGATTCAAAAAAGAGCTTTAGTGGTATATCTACAAGATCTCAGAGAACAATTTTATGTGGCAAAATGCCATCCTGATGAGGATAAACTGCAGGGAAGACTGTGTGGGCAGAAAAGCTGCTCAGCTACAGTGTGGGCAAGTGCAAGATAAAGCATCTAGGGGAAAATCATCAAGAGTAACATTTGCAATAGGGTGAAGCATTTAATTAAATGCTGGAACAATTATGTAGAGATTAATTTCGACATGCTCTCTGGCCCATATAGACACTCAACCCTTAGGAGCGAGGATGTCTCAGAACATTGGGAAAAAAAAATAGAACAAAAATGCAACCAAAAAAAGCTAGGAGGTAATATTTCATTCCTCCTAGAAACACTCTAGGCCTCAATGCCATGATTGCACAACTTTCCTAGCGTTATAAGTATTATAAGGATTGGGAAGATCAATTTGGCTTCCTTGATATTGGGAGCAAGGAAGTGAGAAAAGAAGAGGACAGGATAGGGGTGGCAGTTATGAAGCTGGTCAGCTTCATAATTCAGGATCAAGATTGTGGAGCCATTGTCAAACAGTCCCTTAAAGCTGTGGTTTGAAGTGTACTTGCTGCCAAAAAAAAATCAAAAGGATTCTGAGAGTATGTGTCACTCACCTGTATGTTGGTAAAAGAAAAAAAAACTACGTAAAACTTTCCACAGTAACTTTGGTGGTTTGATCTGACTCTCTATGTGTCATTGAGGGTACACCAGTCCAGGAAAGTCCTGGTTGATGAGCCGGGGGCTCATGGCACATGGAAATTGGGTCTTGAATGGTATTGAAAGGGATATTAGTGATACACTGCCATGATGTGAGTTTTCACTATGCTAGAATGCTTTTATGGAGTTTAGGCACTTTCATTCCACAACACAGGATGCAACTGGATATGACATAACACAGTGCTAGAAGAAATGCTTTGTGAATGTTTATGCAGTGTCAGATATGGCTAATACTACATTTTGAGTTTTTCTTAATGAGGGTTTTGGAAATGTGCAGCCCCTACCTTACTTGAGATTTGGGCATAATAAAAGGTTCATCCTATCTTACCAGAATGATGGCAAGGAGATAAGGATCAGGCTCTTCTTCCATTCGTTCATTCATTTGGTCATATTTATTGAGCGCTCACTGTGTGCAAGGCACTGTATTAACCACTAGGGAGAGTACAATATAAAAATAAACAGACACATTCCTTGTCCTCAATGAGTGTACTGACAGGATCATGTGTTGCATAGAACATTAGTTATTTTTTTTATGACATGGAGTCTCCTTGAATGCCAGCATAGTACTAACTAATAACAGTGATGGCATTTGTTAAGCATTTACTATGTATAAGGCACTGTATTAAATGCTGAGGTGGATATCAGAAAGCCATGAGGGTCTCAGTCTCAAACCCCATTTTACAGAAGTGGGGACTGAGGCCCAGAGAAGTGAATTAACTTGCTCAAGGTCACACTGAAAACTAGTGGCAAAGCCAGAACTAGAACCCACCACCTTTTGACTCTCAGGCCTGTGTTCTATCCTCCTCACCGTGCTATTTCTCCACTTGCTGCTTCTGCACTATCACTGCAGGCTCCAAGCTGCCTCCATTTCCCTACATGCATTGACTTGGGCCAAAATTCATTACACGAAGAGATTGGGGGTCACACTACTTCAGACACACTACTTCACTATTGTCATTGCTGTTCACATGCCCTGAGCTCAGAGGATTACTTTCCAGTGGGACCCTCAAATCTAATGCTTTGTGGACATAATGAATTGTGTTAGTGTTTCCCTCAGCTCAACACGATCCCTGAGTGACAAAGCAACTGCAGGCAAAGACAAAAAGTCAATTCATTATAATGGGTGGAATTGCCAGAAATTAAAATTGACTTGTCAGCATCTTCAATCATCCAACTATCTTTGTGCTCAGGCGTTAAGGAAGATAAAAGAAATAAACCCATTTAAAATATTCCCAAAGCTGAAAATCATGAATGATCCAAGATATAAATGAGAAAAACTTTGTGTAAGGATAGCTGTATGAAAAATGAAAGGAATGACATGGCAGGGGAAAAGGGAAGACAGTTGTAAAAGGTTGCATAATATAAATTTTACACATCCATGTGATTCATCAATCAGGGGTATTGAATGCCTACTGTGCACAGAACCCTGAGATAAATGTTAGAGGAAGTGCAGCATAAGCCAAAAAAACTGGTCCCTACACTCAAGGAGCTTACAGTCTAACCCAGGTGTAGCTAGGTCCCTATTTGTAACCTGATCTCATGATATAGGATCAGCCAAATTTAAGATATCCCTAGCAGTTCTGGTTTAGAAAAAAATTTTCTCTGTAATACAGGCTTCAATTCTCTTCAATTTGTATTCAAATGAATAGGATTCTTTTTTTCCCCATTCCTTTGGGATATACTTTATTCTAAGGATTTAAAAATTATTAAATATTAAATAATCTACACCAAATCCTTAATATTTCTCTCCTGACAACCCAGACCTGTGATCTAAAGGAAAGTGTCAGGAATGACAAGTAGTACCATTGTATGTTTCAGAAATTCTTTCCTAATTCTTTTCTTTGCTGGGCCCTAACAGTATGGAAGAATGCCATTAGACAAATGATCTCCAATTTCAATTTTGTTCAGGATCAACTTAGTTCTTCCAGATTCCACAATAAAGACACCATCACAGGACTTTAAATGACTTCTATAATTCCCAGATAAAAATCGAGGCTTTTCCCTATCTTGTACAATATTTCAGGCTAGGAGTGCCTATCCAGTCAATCAGTTTGACAGCTCTATTCTCAAAGATGTTGATTTCTCTCCTTCTTTCTTCTGTCTGATTGACTTGGCCTAAGCAGTGACACAATTGCCTATGACCAAAGGGAACGTATTCTTTTTCTTTCTGCCAGCATTATTGTTTTGAATGTTATTTGCAGTTAACTCCATCTCATTGAGATGTTCCAATATAAACACAATATTTGAATTACTTTCAAAGTAATAATGCCCCAGAGCAAAATTTAATTTAAAAAACAGTGTTTGGGGTTATTTTTTTGGCAAGTCAGCAAGAAGAACTGCAAAATATGTGTGATGCGTGGCTGAGTGACCTGGATCAATTTTTATTGTAGCACCAGGTCAGTCACTATCTTATCCAGTGAGTCGTATTGTCTAATTTAAAAAAGTTACATTCCATAAATGGTGACTGCTGTATCAGCTGCTTGTGATCAATACCTAACCAAACAGATAGATCATGGGCCTCATGGGCCTCAAATCAATTAAGGTAGGGACCTGCCAAGATCACCTGACCTCCCCGCAACCACACTTCTGTCCCATCAAAGATTTAGATTAAATTAGCTCAGTGATGTTCTGTGCATTATCCAGGTAAGTGAATGATCCTTAATTCATACTTCTCAAACCCATAGCAAGGCGATGATGAAAGATTCCTTGTCCCAAGACTTCATCCTTTTTGTTATTCTGGTAGGAATACTAAATACCAAACATTATAAGGCAATCTGGCCATGTTTGTTTCCAGTATTTATAGTAGATTCTTATCTGTAAGGTATCCTTAGGAATTTATCCCCTGTAAATAATCTCTGCCGGTTTGCCTGAGCCATTTGCCTGCTACTAAGGTATATTTCAAGAGGCAGCCGTTGGGTGTCAGAGAGAATGTTTTCTCAAGCAATATACTTCTAGTTTCCTTTTTTGAAATGTGGGTGCAATAATTCTTCATTTGTTCTTCAGCTTGTAAGTTACTCTGAAAGTGAAATGAGTATTGGAAGCAATAGGCAGGATAATTCAGTTAACAAAAGCCTGCTATTAAGTCCCTCTTCCAGGCATGTAATTCTGATTGATTAGACAACTGCCCCTTTCCTACAATTCAGACAATAGCTGATGATGGTCAAAGACAAATGTTAAGAGCAAACCTGTGACAACTTTAATCAATCCCTAATACTGTCACTGCCAAAGCAGCATTCCCCACCCTGTTCCTGCCTTTTATCTATGACGTAAACCACTCATCATGCCTTATAGTGCTTTGGGGCTAAACCTAAGCATGCCTGCGTTCCAATCTCAAGGACTATATTCGTTCATTCATTCAATTGTATTTATTGAGCGCTTACTATGTGCAGAGCACAGTACTAAGCATTTGGAATGTACAATTCAGCAACAGATAGAGACAATCCCTGCCCAACAACGGGATCACAATATAAACGGGGAGACAGACAACAAAACAAATCAGAATAAAACAATGCAAGTAGTCTGGCGATAATAATGGTATTTGTTAAGCACTTACTATATGCCAAGCACTGTTCTAAGCACTGGGGGAATACAGGGTAAGCAGGTTGTCCCACAAGGGGCTCACTGTCTTATTCCCCATTTTACAGATGAGGTAACTGAGGCACAGAGAAGTGAAATGACTTGCCCAAAGTCACATAGCTGACAAGTGGGGGATCTGGGATTAGAACCCATGACCTCTGACTCCCAAGCCTGGGCTCTTTCCACTGAGCCACGCTGCTTCTCTAACTCTTTTGGGAATGGACCCAAGCCCAGTCTCACCTGACAGAACACATTAAGCTTGTCTGATAGGAAAGGAAGGGAGAAGGACAGGCTGTGCTACTACAAAATGGGAAAAGAACCTGCTGACATAGCTGTCAGAGTCATAGGTGTATCGGGATAATGATAATAGTACTAATAGTAATAACTGTGGCATTTGTTAAACATTCACTTTGTTCCTGTCACTCTATTAAGCACTGGGGTGGATGCAAGCAAACTGTGTTGGACACAGTCCCTGTCCCACCTGGGGCTCACAGTCTCAATCCCCATTTTAAAGATGAGGTCACTAAGGCACAAAGAAGTGAAGTGACTTTCCCAAGGTCACACAACAGAGAAGTGACAGAGCTGGGATCAGAACCAATGACCTTCTGACTCCCTGGCCTGTGCTCTATCCACTACACCATGTTGCTTCTCATAAAGTATGACACACTTTAACAGTTGAACACAGAATTTAGCACTTAGGAATGTACAGTACAATAGAATTAACTATGATCCCAGCCCTCAAGGAATTTACAGTCTGCTAGTGGAAAAAAAAGTGCCATTCTGGGAATCCAGAAACCTGAGTTCTGCCTGTGGGACTATGCTCTCAGTGGTATAGTTTTCTGACTGAAGAACCATTCATTCATTCATTCATTCATTCATTCAATTGTATTTATTAAGTGTTTACTCTGTGCAGAGTACTATACTAAATTCTTGGGAAAGTACAATACAGCAATAAACAGTCACATTTCCTGTACAGAAATGCCTTACAGTCTGGAGTGGGTGAGATAGACATCAGTACAAATAAATAAAATTGCAGATATGTACATAAGTGCTGTGGGGCTGGGATGGGGAAAGAGCAAAGGGAGCAAATCAGGTGACACAGAGGGAATGGGAGATGAGAAAAAGTGGGGCTTACTCTGGGAAGGCCTTCTGGGGAAGATGTGCCTTCAATAAGGCTTTGAAGAGGGGGGAGAGAGTAATTGTCTATTGGATTTGAGAAGGAAGAGCATTCCAGGCCAGAGGCGGGATATGGGCTAGGGATGGCTGTGAGATAGGTGAGATCGAGGCACAGTGAGAAGCATTCACCTTCAAGCATTCTGTGAGGTGGATGGTCCAAGCAAGAATCCAGAAGAGGAGGTGATTAACAAGGGTGGAAAAGACCACAACAACCTCCAAGGCCACAGCTTGCTGGTTTATGGCACTACAGCAGTGTCCCAGCCCTATGTGATGATCACTCCAGATGTAATAGGTCCAGAGTGTGAAAACCCTCCTCAGGAACTCACAGTGTGTGGCTATCCTACCACCTACTACTCAATTGTCTCAGTCCATGCTTCAGTGGGAACATGCCTAGCAGAGGCAAGAAAAAAAATGATGGTATTTGTTAAGCACTTACTATGTGCCAAGCACTGTTTTTAACACTGGGGATGGGTGGTAAGGTAATCAGGTTGTCCTACATGGGGCTCACAGTCTTAAACCCCATTTTACAGATGAGATAACTGAGACACAGAGAAGTTAAGTGACTTGCCCAAAGCCACACAGCTGACTAGTGGTAGAGCCAGGATTAGTACCCATGACCTCTGACTCCCAATCCTGGGCTCTTTCCACTGAGCCACGCTGCTTCTCAAGAGAATGTGAGGTGTTGCGAATCAATTTTGTTTCACCCCCAAAATCCCAGGCCCACGGCCAATTTGTTACTCCTGATGGGAGACTCCACCATTACACATATGTATCCAGCTTTGTCCTCAGATATGCACAGATAGGAGACTAATAATTAATTTGAAAATAAAAGCCTAAACTGGACCTTTCTGGTCTGATGGCAAAGTCCTGTGAGTATCTCCTGGGTACAAGCCATTCTTGCTTACTGCAAACAGATGCTGCCTGAATCCTGACAGGTACAAGTAGCGGAGCTTCTGCCTCTCAAACCTCCCTCATACTCTGTCTTCTAATGCCAACCTACTCACTGTACCTAGATCTTGTCCATCTCACTGCTGACGTTTCACCCCTGTCACGTCCTCCCGCGGTCCTGGAACGCCCTCCCTCCTCACCTCTGCCAAACCGATTCTCTTTCCCTCTTCAAAACCCTACTTAAAAATCACCTCCTCCAAGAGGCGTTCCCAGACTGAGCTCCTCGTCCCCCTCTACTCCCTCTGCCATCCCCCCTTTACCTCTCCGCAGCTAAAGCCTCATTTTTCCCTTTTCCCTCTGCTCCTCCACCTCTCCCTTCCCATCCCCACAGCACTGTACTTGTCCGCTCAACTGTATATATTTTCGTTACCCTATTTATTTTGTTAATGAATTGTACATTGCCTTGATTCTATTTAGTTGCCATTGTTTTTACGAGATGTTCTTCCCCTTGACGCTGTTTATTGCCATTGTTCTTGTCTGTCCGTCTCCCCCGATTAGACTGTAAGCCCGACAAACGGCAGGGACCGTCTCTATCTGTTGCCGACTTGTTCATCCCAAGCGCTTAGTACAGTGCTCTGCACATAGTAAGCGCTCAATAAATACTATTGAATGAATGAATGAATACTTCTGGCCTGGAAAGCCCTGCCCCTTCATATTCACAGACAATTTTGCTTTCCCCACTTTCAAAGCCTTATCGACTAGGTCCTCATTACCTTTTCTCTCACTCTCTTCTGAATCACCCTTGCACTTGGATTTGCTCCCTTTATACATCCCTCCCTCAGCCCTACAGCAGTTATGTGTACACTGTAATGAATTTATATTAATATCTGTCTCAGTAGACTGTAAGTTCTTTATGGGCAGGGAATGTGCCTACCAATTCTGTTATACTGATATACTGCACTCTCCAAAGCACTTAATACAGTGCTCTGAATACAGTAAATGCCCAGGAAGTATGATTGAATGACCCAGGCTAGAATTTTCCATTCAGAATTTGGTTCTTAAAGACTAGTTATAGACATAATTAACTGCCTGAAACATTGGAAAATGTCTTCCAGGTTATTGTTACGATAAAGTTAGGATTTAAGGTTCTTCAAGGGGGCAAACTGGTGATGGGTTTTGGTGTCCTAGAGACGCTCTGAGCCTTCAGTGATGAATATATCTGATTTGATCTTTGGAATTTGATTTTAGCCCACAGATGAGAAAACAAGATGAAATGGATAAAGAAAAACATTATGCAAGGAGACTACCTAACTTGGGGTGCTTTTTGAGGGCAGGAGTAAGGTTTCTTCCATATTTTCTCCAAATGCCTATGCACAATAAGGGAGGAAAAAAATGTGCTGCTTAATGAATCCATTTGTGTTGCTTAGAGAAAGGTGTGAATTAATGGGGAAAATGAAGGAAGAAAGTAAATGGGTGTATAGAAGATAATCCAATGAAAAGCAGCATGGCCTAGTGGATAAAGTATGGGCCTGGGAGTCAGAAGGGCCTGGTTTCTAATCTTGGTTCCGTCACTTGTCTGCTGTGTGATCTTGGGCAAGTCACTTAATGTCTCCTTGCCTCAGTTACCTCAACTGTAAAATGAGGATTAAGATCATTAGCCCCATATGGTACCTGGAATGTAGCTTTTATCTAACCTAGAGCTTAGTATAGTGGATGGTGCAGAGTAAGCATATAATACCATTAAAAACAGAAAAATGGACTTAGGTTCTAATGCGGCTCTACTATTTACCTGTGGAGTGATCTTGGAGGCAATCTTTTCTTTTCCTCCATATCCTCAGCTACGAAATGGGGATTTAATTCCTGTTCTCCCTTAGACTATGAGACTTTTGTGGGATGGAACTCTGTCTGACCTTATTAGCTCATATCCACCCCATTGTTCATAGTAAAAGCTTAATAAATAGCACAATCTAATCTGTTGGAATAAGTGCTGAGCCATGAGTCAGGCGAATGACTTCTATCTCTTCTCTTTCGGGAGCCTCCAGAGTGTCCTTGGGTGTTTCTTTAACCATTTTATGCCTCAGTTTAAGCATCTGTGAAATGAGAATAATAGCATCAAAGTCTCTCATCTCTCAGGGCTGTTGTAAGTTAAAATTAGATTGTTATTAGAACTTTTATCCAAAGCATTTTTTATAATGGCAAAGGTATGGTGAAGGAAGCCAGTACAGAATGCTAGTCCAGAACACAATATGCTCTCCCATTCCTTAAACGTTTTCGTTGAACCCCTATAAGCAAAATTTATGAAGTGAATCTCCATTTAGCTTTCCATGCTCTTTTCTAACAATAATAATGTTATTCAGTGCTCACAGTCTGTCAGTTGCTGTGCTAAACACCCAGGAAGATTGGAAGTAATCAGCTTTGAAACAGTCATTATCCCATACAGGGCTGAAAAATAAACCATTTTAGTTCTGGATTGTATACTCCCACTCTGCACCTTGTCTTCTGTGTGAAACACTTTTTTTTTTCAGGCAAAATGGTTGTTATATACCTTCCACAACAATGCATAACTATATAGAATTAGATGCATATTATGGAACATTGTTATTCAATCATTTAATCAGTATACTTGGATAAACTATAAAAGTAAGCATCAAGATTTTCTAAGAGAATGTGTCTTTGAGAACATTTAAATTGTGAAATAGCCCTTGGAAAAATGTGAAGTATAGGAATGGAGTTGTTAGGTGAGTTTTAACCTCAGCTATTATCTTGAGGAATACACATTTCCCTGAAATGTATATTTCATTAGAATTTTGGTGAAGTTACATTTGAAAGCTAGCACATTATTTAAGCAATCAGAAAAGAGAGATACCTGCTAATGAGGAATTGGCAATAACTTCTTGATTTCTAATTTTCCATTTCCCTAAGACTCTAATGAAGGACTACCAAATATAATCGAATATGTTACCCAATTGTCCTTAGCTTCAGATTAAAAAAAAAAAAGATCTCATATCACATAAAACTTACTTATGTGGAACTATAAGAAAATGCAGTTATCTTATAGCAATCTTATCAGTGGATCATGCAGTAAATGTAAACTGCTTTTATAAATGCATAAAATTGAACATTTTACCTGTCAGATTTATGACTAAACCTTTGCATCTAAGAAGGGTGGCCAGAGAAAACCAGGGTCTGAGGTGCATGTAATGTCACACAGGCAATGCAACCGTGCAGTGATGACATCATATTACTGCCATTTGGAGCTAGATGTTGAGTGTTTCCTTAGGGTAAGCTGAATCACTCAATCAATGGTATTTATTAAGCACTGTACTAAGTGCTTGGAAGAATGCTGTGCAATAGAGTTGATAGGCACATACCCTGCCCACAACAAGCTTACAGTCTAGAGGATCACCAAATTGCACCATAGCCTGAGCATTCCTACACTAGGTTTGCATGGATTTTGACTATTGGAACTCGATGAGAGCAAACCATTTGAAAAAGAAGTGAATAACCACGCTCTAAGTGATAAATGCAAAAAAACAGTATTCGAGAAGTCCATAAAAGTCTCATTGAATCCTTCAAAAGCTTACAATATCATTCCAAATGATTAGTCAATTTAAATCTAAAACTTTACCATTTGTCTTCACTGGGTCTTTGCTTAAAAACAAGCCCAGTTATAGGTTGTGAGAGTATAAGCACTTAGAGAAGCAGAGTGACTCAGTGGAAAGAACACGGGCTTGGGAGTCAGAGGGGGCTGGGTTCTAATCCTGGCTCTACCACTTGCCAGCTGTGTGACTTTGGGCAAGTCACTTAACTTCTCTGTGCCTCAGTTACCTCATTGTAAAATGGGGATTAAAATTGTGAGCCCCACGGCAGACAACCTGATTACTTTTTATATACCCCAGAGCTTAGAACAGTGCTTGGCACATAGCCCTTAACAAATACTATTATTATTATTAACAAATACCATTATTATTATTGGGGAAGCAGCATGGCTCAGTGGAAAGAGTCTGGGCTTCGGAGTCAGAGGTCATTGGTTCAACTCCTGGCTCTGCCACTTGTCAGCTGTGTGACTGTGGGCAAGTCACTTAACCTCTCTGTGCCTCAGTTACTTAATCTGTAAAATGGAGATTAACTGTGAGCCTCACGTGGGACAACCTGATTACTTTGTATCTACCCCAGCGCTTAGAACAGTGCTCTGCACATAGTAAGCACTTAACAAATACCAACATTATTATTTGAGATTTAGAAGATAAAGCTGATATGACTTTCAAAAGTTTAGTGAATCTTATTAGCTAATTCAAGCAGTGGCTGGTATAGTCACTGCTATGATGTTGTTGTTGTTTTTTTTCCTGGATCCTGAGTAATGGAATAACTTAGTTCCCACTGGAACAGAAGAATGGATAATGTTTTGATTGTTTTTTTCTCACATGCAGAGCTTGGCTCTTTTTACCCAAGCCTTACCTTCTGATTTTTGGGGGATGTCAGAATTTCATATCCCAAGAGCACCACCTTTGGGCACTGCTTTGACTAAAGCAAACAGCATGGATTGGGCAAGTATCCTCTGACTTGGGGAAATATTCCATACAATTTCATAATAATAATAATGTTGGTATTTCTTAAGTGCTTACTATGTGCAGAGCACTGTTCTAAGCATTGGGGTAGATACAGTATAATCAGGTTGTCCCACGTGAGGCTCACAGTCAATCCCCATTTTACAGATGAGGTAACTGAGGCACAGAGAAGTTAAGTGACTTGCCCACAGTCACACAGTTTACAAGTGTCAGAGGCAGGATTCGAACTCATGACCTCTGACTCCCAAGCCCGTGCTCTTTCCACTGAGCTATGCTGCTTCATCACATAGGTTGCTTTGCCCCAGTCCACTGCAAGAATGTAAAAGAATACTGTTAGTGCCTTGAAGTGAAACCTCTTTACTCTATTTCTTACCACTCTAAAAGCAATCAAATGAAAATGGTTATTCAGGTCTGAGGAAATAAGAGAGGTAGAATTTATTGGAAAAAGCACAGAGACGAATACCAGCCATCTCATCAGAGCACTTGGAGGTAAAGGAGGTGCTGCACCTCTTGCTTTTAATATTCTACCAATTGATTCCCCTGGCCGAATTCCAAGAGTCTATGAGTATCATAATCCCCTAATGAGGGCTTCACAGCATTCTTTTGAACTGATTCCTGCTAATATCAAAGAAGCACAGCAGAAGCAAAAATACTGCTGTGATGTTAGCAATCACAATTGTTAACTTGAAAAAGAAATCTTGGTAGGCAGGTTGAAACAATTTCCATGTAGTTCAAGTAGTAGACTGATGAATTCCCCAAAAAGCCTTGTAACAAATAAAGCGGCTATTAAATAATAAAATTCTTTAAACCTGTGCACCTGCTTAAAAGAAATAAAGTGCATTTTTGAATATGATTGTGCCATCTTCAGCCCATGCAAATATTTGTTCCATGCAGGGGCAAGATGCAAGAATTGCAGGGTACAGGTGTGGGGGAAGTTTATTGTGAATTTCTATAATTTCTACAAATGAAACAGAATAGTTGTATATTGCATCAAGCATACTTAAAAATCGCCTTTTCAGAAAGAAAACAATATTTTTACCACTAACCTTTGAAACTTAGAAGACACAAAGCTTAAAATTGATTTTTTTTTCTATAAAAACTGCTCTCCATTCAAAATTCAGAATCTTAGGACTTGAAGGGTATTTCCCAATGTGTCCAGTAGTCTAACCCATCCCAGTCAGGAGAAAGTATTATTTTTTCTTCTTGTTTTTAAAGCCCCAGGAGACAAGGAGGAATATCCTCAATCTAGCCTTCTATTTTGTGCTCCAGTTTACAACTATTTCTTTTTGCTCTGTCCTTAATACTGGTAAAGAAGAATTGGTTACAATCTTTTGAATAAATAACCCTTCATATAATTGAAGATTTTTATTAAGTTGTCCCTTAGCCTTCTCTTCTTTACAGTAAATAATCTAATATAAATCCTTCAGGCTGCAGTGTAAACCAGTTGCTTCTTAATCTGCCCTCAGCAAAGATTGAGAGCAGCAAAAGAGCCTTAATGTCCTTGAAAAGCATGGCTAAATTGCTCCTCTGTCTTCTGTTCTCCAGGCTATATAATCACTATTCTCTAATTTCTTTTCATTGGTCTCATCTTTGAGCCCAACAATCACATTTGTGGCTCTACTCTAAAGCCTAGTTGTGCTTTTGCTGGGATTCCAAAGCAGCCCAGTGGTCTGAGCAGTGCTGGATGTAATGGGGAAATAGCCTCAAGAGGACTTTCCTGCTGATACTTCTAGTCACACAAACAAAATCTGAACTTGCTATTTTAACACAAAGTTACATTGCTGATTCTAGTTCAGCAAAACAGGGGAAGGAAATGGATATCCAGGCTACACCACCCAGTCACTATCCCAGCCTGAATCTGGCTTGTGTTCTCCAGTTCCCAGGCCAGTGCCAGGTTGTTGTAGGGCTCTGACACTAACAATAATAGTAATCATGGTATTTGTTAAGCATTTACTATGTTCCGCACACTGTTCTAAGCATTTGGGTAGATATGGTAACTCAGGTTGTACACATTCCCTGTCCTACATAGGGCGCACAGTTTTAATCCCCATTTTAAAGATGAGGTAACTGAGGCACAGAGAAGTTAAGTGAGTTGCCTAAGGTCATTTAGCCAACAAGTGGCAGACCAGGATTAGAATCCCTTCTGACTCCCAGGCCCATGCTCTATCCACTAGTCTTTATTTGCTTTTGTTTTAATGAGATGTTCTTCCCCTTGATTCTATTTATTGCCATTGTTCTTGTCTGTCTGTCTCTCCCGATTAGACTTCAAGCCCGTCAAAGGGCAGGGACTGTCTTCATCTGTTACCAATTTGTACATTCCAAGTGTTTAGTACAGTACTCTGCACATAGTAAGCGCTCAATAAATACTATTGAATGAATAAGTAGTCCATTCTGCTCTCGCCACTAAAAAAAGATATATAAGGACACGTTTTCACCATTAACTAGTTTGCCTGGAGTTCATCTTTCCAATGCAATATGCAAAGGATTTGAGTATTCTCTTAGTGACTGGTAAATGTAGTTCAAACTTTGCCCAACACCTCAAGTTATTGTGAGACCATGTCATCTAAGCCTTACTTTACATTGTGGGGTGCCGCTGGGAAGCTAAGTACTGCAGTGGGACATAATGGATAGAGCATGGATTTATGAGTCCGAAGGTCATGGTTTCTAAACCTGGCCCTGCCACTTGTCTACAGTGTGACCTTGGACAAGTCACCTCACTCTCTGGGCCTCATCTGTAAAATGTGGGTTCCCGTATTCCCTCATCTGTAAAATGGGGATTGAGACTGTGAGCCTCATGTGGGACAGGGACAGTGTCCAACCTGATTTGCTTGTATCCACCACAGTGCTTAATACAGTGCCTGGCACATATGAAACACTTAACAAACACCACAACTTTTATTATTATCTCTCCCAATCCCTGCACTACCCAAATGCAAAGCCTGATGGAAGGAAGAGGAGGGGGAGATTTGAAGAAGGGAAACCCCCCTTTGGGCACAGAATGATCCTAAACCTCTTCACTTTCAGCTGATTGAAGCTGGGTTGCAAAAAGACTCCTTTCAGCAGTTACTGGCTCTGGGGAAATTGAGATTGCTAGGTTCTTCCTTTGTTTAAATTTGCACCTTAGGCCCAGGGATTTGCCTAGAAGGTGCTGGCTTCAGCCCAGTTTTTGGAATGAGTCCCAAACAACCCCTACTCAAGCTAATCCTGGTCTCCTCTCTCACCACTTAATTTTTTAATACTATTTTAAGCTTGGAAATAAAATTTCAAAGGAAAAAAATAATCTACTGACTAAATTCCTTTATACAGCTGTATATATTTAAAAAACCTCAGATTTTCGTAGACATCTACCTTATCTACCTTTGGTGGGGTTTGGAAACTAAAATAACTATGCTAGTGTTTCAGACTTATTAATGTATGCAGTTGTCCTGATTATTCTAATACAAACCAAATGGCATTTAATTTGGGAGAAATTGCTTTGGACGTTCAGTCTAAAGAGGCGAGAAATGGAACCGACTTTCTTTATGCAGTGTTTGGGATGTGGTTAAATTATTTTAGGATGTTCAACAGTGTAGTGCAAATCTAAATCCTATGGGCAAAGCTAAACAAGCAATGTTAGGCAGCTTAGTCACTTAATCTTTTGGTGTTCAGTCTGTTGGGTCTGTGCTGTGAAATGGTTCCTGTGGCTTTCATGTGGAAAATGAGAATGTTCTGTAACGGCTGATGTGGGAATAAAGAAGTAAATACAAGGAAACTCTTACAAGCTCTTAATATTAACTGCACTAAGTAAGTGTAACTAACTGCATTAAGTTATTGATTTATCAGGGCTTGACCAAATAGTATTTCCTTTTGTCCTTTTTCGGGACAAGGACAAAAAGTACAAGAAAGTTAAATGAGCCGATTGGTAACTAGGTGACTGATAAATGATACTGATTAGGCTTGCAGCTGTCTTACTGGAGCGTCCACAGAGCAATTCATAATGTCCTAAAAAAAATGACTAGGTTCATTTGGCCCAAGGGATTTCATTATTAAATTCTGAGTAAAAGCTTTCCCCCCAAATGAATTTTATTTTGGTTCTTCCACTTCAAAAATAATGAATTTCATTATTAGAGCTGGTACGGAGATTAAAAATGACCGAAAAAGGGTGAAACATACAAGTGGTTTTAAAAAGTAGATCATTCATCTGTCCAACTTTTCTGCCAAGTGTATTGGTCATAAGGATGGAAGACAAGTATATCACTATTTCAACACTGTCACAGTGAAATAAATAACTGGTAAATCAACAGTAAATATGTGTTTAGTGATCAAATACGTATATTTAGGGCATAGAAACGACACTTTGATTTCAGTCACATTTGGGTCTGTTCCAGACCTCTGGAAAACTGACAACTAAAATGGCTTTATTTACTCATCGACCTGAGGGGAGTTCTGGGGGTATTCGGCACAGCTGGCCAGCCCATAGGAGTGGCGATGTCCTCTCTAGTGGGTGATTAGACTTTTGGACCATTTTAAAGGAGGCAGAGGAGGTTTCTCTAGAAATTTTAAGGCTTTTAATCACAAATCCCAATTGTGAGCTTCAACACACTTGAATCCTGATTACTTTTGTAGTCCCCAATTACCCAGGAATCAGGTTATGTGTGTGTACTGGAAAAAAAATCACAGAACATGTCTTGTTTTCTAACCGGAGAATCAATTGACCTTTTGCGTTTAATTTTCTTGATGCAAACACTTTTTTATCTTCTTGAAATAAAATGAATCAAACAGTCCTCCAGGCCCACGCCAGAGACAAGAATCAGGAACCAGCTATCTCAATCATTTTTTTCAACTGACCAATAGCTGGATGATGAACAAAAAAAGAGAGTATTTTAAATTCTCCAAATGTAGCATTTGCTTTTAATATTCCATACCTGATGATTTTCCATTACCCAAAGGACAGACAAATTTAGCAATCACATAACCTTATGCTTTAGCTTCTGAAGTCTCCTAAACAGAATTTGTGCATAAACATGGAAATTCTTTGGGGATTCAGAATACAGGGCAGCAGGGCAGGAAGAGGTGATGGAAGAAAACTAGAAGTGTGAGTCACCATGATGCAATGGAAAGACCCCAGGGCTGACATCTAGTCCTGGCTTTTCCACTTGATCGCTGTGTGATGCTTGGCAAGTCACTTAACTTCTCTGTGCCCTCCAGGCTGTAACTCCCATGTGGGACAGGAATTGTGTCTGATATGATAATCTTGTACCGACCCCAATGCTTACCCCAGTGTTCATCACGTGTGAATGTCAGCATCAAGAGTGCGGATGCTGAGAGAGGCCTGTATTGGGAGGGCTTCAGGTTAGACTGTAAGTGTTGAAGACTATGAGCTGCCTGAACACATGCATTCGCCTATACACACCCCTTCCTTTTCAGTCCGAGGTGGAAGTACAAAGAGGACAGAACTTTTAGGGGAGAAGCAAGAGGGATGATATTGGAGAGGAAAGGGAAAGGAAGTCTTGAATAATGAGCAGGTCAGAAAGACATGATTGGAGATCATTTCTACCCAATTCCCAGTTTTTGCTTCACTCTTTTCAGCTCGTCTCAGAAGCATAAAGGGTTCAAATATTGGTTTGTCGGGTTTTTTTTTTTTTTAGGTATTTGTTAAGCACTTACTATGAGCTGTGAATTCTAAGTGCTGGGATAGATAAAAGATAATCAGGTTGGAAATAGTCTCTGTCTCACCCAGGGCTCACAGCCTTAATCCCCATTTTACAGATAATAATAATAATTGTGGTATTTTTTAATCACTTACTGGGTGCCAGTGCCAGGCACTGTACCAAGTGCTGGGGTGAATACAAGCAAGTTGTGTTGGACATAGTCTGTGTCCCACGTGGGGCTCATAGTCTCAAACCCAATTTTACAAATGAGGTAGCTGAGGAACGGAGAATTCAAGTGTTTTGCCGAAGGTCACATAGTAGTCAAGTGGCAGAGCTGGGATTAGAACAAATGACCTTCTGGTTTCCAGGCTCTTTCTCTTTCCACTATGCTATGAGGTGACTGAGGCACAGAGAAGTTAAGTGACTTCCCCAAGGTTACACAGCAAGCAAGTTGAAGAGTTGGGATTAGAACCCAGGTTCTTCCGACTCCCAGGTCTTACTTTTTACACCAGGCCATGCTATTAGTAAGAGTCCTGTGGTGAATAGAACTGTGACCAGTATTCTGTTCCTTTGATCCTTCCACCTCTGAGGAGAATCCTGGAATTTTTTAGGAGATTCAGACAAGACCGTGCAGCATGGCAATGTTAGAGCCCTACTTCAAAGAGAATATCCTTCAAGGAAGCATGGGTTGGGTCATTCTAAAGGATTTATCACTGTTGAAAGATAGAGCCCAAGACTAGCATTCCAGAAATTTGGATCTATTTTTGTCTTAACAGACTCATGGTGTCAGCTGAAGTGTGACACCGCCTCTTTGTTTTTCATGTTTTCTATCACTTTGATGTCTTTTTATAGAGTCCTAAAACTCATAGAAATAATCTAACTAGTATTTCTTTAGGTGGACTAAATCAGCCTCACATACATTTAAGAAACTTAATAGATGACTTTTTTTGCTCCACCATCAAGGTGTCTTCCTTCTATCAGTATTAAAGTCAGTAACAGAGACCTTCCATTTGAACTATTTGGGGCAAGGAATTATTTGTGAAGCTGTTTTAAATAAATGTAATATACAGACCATTGATGAAAAACTAGAGCCTCAAACTTTAAGACTCATACAATATGAAAATTAGGTACTGACTGTTTTATACACCCACACCAGAAAGCTAAATGTAAGAGCTAGGGGTGCCGGTCCAATTTTCTCTTTCTATTTTTAGCTGTTAAAGTTATGTCAACCTCTGAAAGAGCGGAATTTGAGGCCTTATGCTTGCCCTTGTACTTGGATTTTCACCCTTTACTCACACCTCCCTCAACCCCTCAGCGCTTCTGTGCATTTCCATAATTTATTTATTTAGATCAATGTCTGTCTCCCACTCTAAATGGTAAGCTTGTTGTGGGTTTATCAAGCACTGTCCCAAGCACTTAATAGTGCTTTGCACACAGTAAGTGCTCTGTAAACACCATTGATTGATTGATTTTTTTAATCACTGAAATCTTTGTCTAGGTTAAAGGTGATGATGCAGATTAAGTGCTCTTCCCCATATCTTCACTTTCATTTTATTTCCATCATATTCCTTGTGTTCTACTTTGATTCCTTGATGTCCAGCAGAGATGAAATATCTTGGCAAAAATAGCTGCAAAATTCAATTGGTTTTCCTAATTCAGTTTTATAAAGTTAAATAGAGCATAACTCTAGTTCAGGCATATCATTAATAACTAGCTTCTACTTTACTAGTATTGTGGCCTAGTAGAAAAAGCATCTGCCTGGGAGTTAGAGGACCTGAGTTCTAATCTCAGATCTGTCTTTTGCCTGCTGTGTGTCCTTGGGACAGTCACTTAACTTTTCTGTGTTTCAGTGTCTTCATATAAATGATTATTCAATGTCAGTTCTCCCTCTTACTTAGACTGTGAACTTAAAGTGGTTCAGGGACTGTGTCCTACCTGATCAACTTATATCTTTCCCAGCACTTAGGACAGTGCTGGACATATAGTAAGTGTTTAACAAAAACCATAATTATTTTATTTCCAGAATCCTTATGTCTAAGCTATGTAATTGTTTTTAGTCTGTTCACTTGCATTTTATATTACTAAAAAGGAAGTAGTAATAGTATACTTTCCTTTTTCCAAAGCCCATTCATATGTTTCATTTTAACACTGCAGCGATCTGGCGACATGGGAAAAGGCACAGAGGAGTACAGTCACACGACAAACCAGTGACAGAGTTCCTGACACCCAAATTTGTTCATTTTCCACCCACCCTCTCTTAACTGTTTCACTTGTTTATATCTCTTTTTTACTATTTGCCCTCCAGTGACACTTTCATTCAATCCCAACCTCACCCCGCTCTTTCCCTTTCTTTGAAATGCTCACTGTCGGCATCTGCCACCCCTCCAACTTCTCTTCACTGTTATTTACCTCCCCCCGGTCCCAACTCCAGCTTTCTAAACCATTTTGATCTCTCATCCAGTTTTCTTTTCTCATGCTCCATCACTACACCATTATGCTATTCAGCCAAGCATTGATTGTTTTTATTGTGAGACAAATCAATTAATCAGTGGCAAATCAATTAATCAGTGGTATTTTTTGAGCACTTTCTGTGTCCCAAGCACTGTATTAACACTTGGAAGAGTACAAATAAACACACAAATAACTGCGACCTTAGGAATATACCACTTAACATTTCTCTAATGTTCTCTACAAAAAGCCTGTCAATGGTGCCTTGGATATGAATTTACATAACTCCTTCTTGAACCCAGTGATGTTTTCTGCTAGAATTCCATTAATTTCTACCCAATGTGAGAGTGAAGCAAGGGAAAGTTTTCTAGTGGTTTTTTTTTTTACCAATTACAGCTGATACTTCCTCGTACCGATTGTGTGGGATTGAATTTGTCCTGTCCACGCTATTTCTGATTTTGTGGAAAAGAGTCATGAGCTCTCTCCAGTTTTTCCTTAGGGACCGGAGTCCTAATCGGTTCAAGTCAATCTTTCTACAGAATCAGCTTCATCTTTCTGATCAGGCCAACTTCCTTAGTACATTTTAAAACTCCATCATGTCCTTCCCAAAATTTAGCAACTAAAACTGTACACTGCTTCCAGTGTGTATGTAACACATGGCAAATAGGTTTAGAGTGGCAAACCTGTGTTGTTTTTCTTGTACTCTATACCCTTTCAATGATGCTCAACGTTGCATAGGATTTTGGCTGCTGCTGCTCATTAGGCTGGTGATTTGAATGAGGTTGTGCAGGTCCCTTGCTTGAGTGCTGATCTTGATGAAGGATCTACCTCGATTCTACCCACCCGCTTAGTGTTATGGGATTTTTTTGGCCTGGTGTTTTATAAACTAGAGGAGCATTTCACAAATCTTGCAGGGGGGGTGGCTGCTCCTATCACCACTGACCCTATCGCATGGACTTCGGTTGAGATGATAATAATAATAATACTAGTGATGGTATATGTTAAGTGCTTACTATGTGCCAAGCACTGTTCTAAGCGCCGGGGTAGATACCAGGTAATCAGGTTGTCCCATGTTAGGCTCATAGTCTTAATCCCCATTTTACAGATGCAGTAACTGAGGCACCGAAAAGTGAAGTGACTTGCCCAAGGTCACACAGCAGACAAGTGGTGAAGCTGGGATTAGAACCCACATCCTCTGACTCCCAAGCCTGTGCTCTTTGTACTATGCCACGCTGCTTCTCTGGAACGTCTTGGTGGAAAGGAGAAGACCGTAATTGATGGTAGGATCGATTACCTTGAAGTATAGGCCTAAAGCTGTAGTTTCAGTCTCTCTCTCTCCAGATTTGTTTCTTTGCTGAAATTTCTATGAGTTCTAAGAGAACTGAGGCATTATTGTTTTTGATTACTCCAAGCTGCTCCCAGACACACATTAGTTCTTTTACAGATACAGTAGAGATACAAATGCAGGCACTTATATAGATGAATACACAAACCAGATACATATGTCTGTATAGTGGCACTGATATGCTTGCAGGATAAAGTTGATGATCATGATTCAGGAAAACAGGCAGAAAAGTAATGGCTAAAGTAAGACTGTAATATAACTGAATAGAAAGGAATTGATGAAAAGAATTAGAAGAGTTGGACACAGAAGACAAAAGTGAAAAATGCAAAAAAAGGCATCTCTTTCATAGAGAAGCAGCATAGTGTAATAGAGCCCAGTACTGCGAGTCAGAAGGTCGTGGGTTCTAATTCTGGGTATGCCACTTGTCTGCTGTGGGACCTTGGGCAAGTGACTTTACATCTCTCTGCCTCAGTTACCTCACCTGTAAAATGGGGGTTGAGACTATGAGCTCCATATGGGACAGGTACTCTGTCCAACTCTGTTTGCTTGTATCTACCCTGGAGCTTAGTACAGTGCCTTGTACATAATAAGCACTTAGCAAATACCATTATTATTAGTATTATTATTACACAGTCTCTCACAGAAAAGAGGAAATCCACAAATATGGTAATAGTAATGGTAGTGATGATAATAATAATAATAATGGTATTTGTTAAATGCTTACTAAACTACTTACTAGGCTCTAGAGGAGAAGCAAAATAATCAAGTCCCACATTGGCCTCACAGTGTAAGTAGTAGCAAGAACAGGTATCTTCTTTTTGCAGATTAGAAACAGAGGCACAGAGAGGATAAATGACTTGCCCAAGGTACATAACAGGTAAGTGACAGGGCTGGGATAGAACCCAAGTCTTCTGACTCCCAGGTCCAAGCTCTTTCCAGTGGACTACACTGCTTTTCTATTGATTTGATATTTATCAAGGGCTTACTATTTGCTAAGTACTAGGATGAGTAGAGTGTAATCAAGTCTGACACAGTCCCTATTTGACATAGAACTTACAATTTAAGAAGTAGATTTGGCCAAGTAGGCCTTAAAACCTAGATCTCCTGACTTCCTGTCCCACGTTCTTCCAATAGGCTATGCTGCCTATAAAAATTTGCTGTAATGTAGTAATGCCTGTCTATGCCACTAAATTGTAAAGTCCTCAACAGCAGAGATCTGTGTACTGAGAAGCAGCATGACGTAGTGGATAGAGCAGAGACCTGTGAGTCAGAAGATCATGGGTTCTAATTCTGGCTCCGCATTTGCCTGCTGTGTAACTATGAGCAAGTCATTTTACTTCTCTGGGCCTCAGTTACCTTATCTGTAAAATGAGGATTGAGACTGTGAACCCCACGTGGGACAAGCACTGTATCCAACCTGATTTACTCGTATCCTTCCCAGATACATAGCAGGTACATTGTCAAGCACATAATAAGTACTCAACAAATACCATAATTATTGTTATTATTATTACTAATTATATTGTGTTCTCCCACATCTAGGGCAATATTCTGCACAGAGTAAGCTCTTAATAAATATACTATGGATTGATTTCAGAGAGTCATGGCAGTGAATCAGATTAGAGTGTGATTTGGTGCAGCAGATCTGGGATACAGAGTTCAAGATCTCCATTATTAGGTACAATTTAGTAAACAACTTTACTACCCTTTTCTTTTTATGTTTTCAAAACCTTCCAGTCAATAATTGTGCAAACAGCTCTCAACCATCATTATAATGAATTATTTTTTTGTTTAGATTTTAAAATTTACATTCTCTCTTTAAGAAGCCCCAGGCCACAAGTAGAACAAAATATCATTAATTAAAAGATTAAAAACACCCAAAAGTAACAAAGTGTCATGTCAAAGTAAGCAGAATTTTTAAAAAAATCATGGCTGGTTCCTGGTTAAACTTTAATGTGCATGGTAGACCAAAATCTTTGCTTGGCTATTTATTTAAAATTTGTTACAGGACACCTATAACCCTGTCAGTAGAGCCTATGCAATAATGTAGGATTTAGAGCTGTTCAGCCTCTTTTTATGGTCCTAAGCATCCAAAACACTTCACATGCCACCACTTTGACAGAGTTATAGATGCCCTGAATTAACCTTATAAAGATATGTTTCTTCATGACAAGGATAGGTTTGACATCTTGTGGCTTACCATTATCTGCTTTTGTGAGTGTTACAGCTGTGTGAGCTTTTTGAAACAAGGCTGAAGCTTATAGTTGCCAGAACACATTCAAGTTGAATATATTAATATTTGGCTTTGCATTCAGTGTTACATTTCTACTAGGCAGCTAATTTACCATGATAAGATTAATGGATAAAGTCTAATAAGTTTTTATCATAGCCATGTCCCACTTGGGTTGATAAAATGGAATAAAATGTAATACAATGCTTTGGTGAACTCCCTCTTGCTCTAAAAAAAAAAGAGAGAGGAAAAAAAGAAAGAAAACATGTCTGAAGAAGGTGGGAACTTCCTCCATTATTATAAAATCTGACTTGAAATAACCTTTCGATATTTCAGTGAGTCTTACTTTCTGACTGAAACATGTGTTTTAGGATTTGGGTTTTTTATTTTAAGTGAAAAATGAAATGTTTAATTATCACCAAAATAAGGCAGCATACTTATTTGACACCAAACTAATGTGATTTAAGTTTCAGATGGTTCCAATACATCATTTCTACTTTTGGCAGCATTCTGGTAAGGGTGATTTGATATTGCTATAATTAAGACTGTATCTGAAGATGGATGAGCACTGAAATTTCCGGCCCACTTGTTTGCCAAAAGGTACATGAAAAATAACTTCAGCTAATCATGGGTATCTGACCAGTGTGATCCAGATATTCAGCTTCTGAACTCATTAGCAGGAAGTTACACCCAGTTTTTTTCTAATCAACACGCAGCTTCAGGAGACTGGCATCCTTGACTGGCATTAAACTCTGGAAAGAAGAAGCAGATTTCCTGAATAGTTATCACTTGACTGAGGGGGTGGGGGTCATATAAATCACTAAAAATAGCCAAATATCCTTTTTCTGAATAAATTAGCTCATTGTTCTGAGATGTTTAGAACTTATCACTCCACTCTTGTTCTAACATCCTGAATAGGGCCATCCAGAAAAGTGTTGGCAGTTGGGAAGAGAAGAGAGGAAGACACTGAGATGTCCATTTTTTTCAGTCTTATAGTTATTTCTCTGAACCTCTTTATTATGACTTACAGTAGGAACTATCATAACAAGAACATGCTTTTGTAATGTGTTATCTGGGGGGAGCAACCTAAAGACAAAATCAATAGAAATGATAGAAATAGAAATTTGATATTTAAATTTAAAGGGGAGACTAAAAGACATGATTTAAATCTACAAAATCTTGAATCATCTAGGAGCTCAGTTGGTCAATCATATTTATTGAGCACTTACTGTGTGCAGTATAATCGACACATTCCCTGCCCACAAGATAAAAGGGTAGACAGACATCAATATAAATGAATAAATGAATAAATGTAAATATAACTAAATTCAAGGGTCAGTTCTTGGCTCTCTTCTGTTCTCCATCCACACTCACTCCCTTGGTGAATCCATTCACTCCCAAGGCTTCAACTATCACCTCTATGTAGATAACACACAAATCTACATCTCCTCCCCTGTTCTCACCCCCTCCATTCAGTCTCTTATCTCCTCCTGCCTCCAGGACGTCTTTACCTGGATGTCTGCCCACCACCTAAAACTCAGCATGTCCAAAATTGAGCTCCTTATCTACCCTCCCAAGCCCTGTCCTCTTCCTGACTTCCCTGTCCCTGTGGATGGTATGACCATCCTTCCCGTCTCTCAAGCCCACAACCTTGGTGTCATCCTTGATTTAGCTCTCTCACTCCATATATCCGATCCCTCACCAAAGCCTGCCGGTCTCACCTTTACAATATCGCCAAGATCCACCCTTTCCTCTTCAGCCAAAAGGCTATCGTACTGGTACAAGCTCTCATAATATCCCGGCTGGATTAATGTGTCGGCCTTCTCTCTGATCTCCCTTCCTCCTGTCTCTCCCCGCTCCAGTCTATCCTTCATTACACTGCCTGGATCATCTTCCTGCAGAAATGCTCTGGGTATGTCACTCCCCTCCTTAAAAACCTCCAGTGGTTGCCTATCAACCTCCACACGAAACAAAAACTTCTCACTCTGGGCTTCAAGGCTCTCCATCACCTTGCCTCCTCCTCCCTCTCCTCCCTCTCTCTTTCTACTGCCCACCCTGTAGGCTCTGCTCCTCTGCCGCTCACCTCCTCACCATCCCCTGTTCACACCTATCCCGCCGTTGACCTTTGGCCCATGTCGTACCGCTGTCCTGGAATGCCCTCCCTCCTCACCTCTGCCAAACTCTCTTCCCCTCTTCAAAGTCCTACTGAGAGCTCACCTCCTCCAAGAGGCCTTCCCAGACTGAGCTTCCCCTTTTCCCTCTGCTCCCTCTGATCCCTCTCTGCTCCCCCTCCGCCCTCTGCTCCTCCCCCTCTCCCTTCCCATCCCTTCAGCACTGTGCTCATTTGTATATATTTTTATTACCCTATTTATTTTGTTAGTGAGGTGTACATCCCCTTGATTCTATTTATCGTGATTATGTTGTCTTGTTTTTGCCCGTCTGTCTCCCCTGATTAGACTGTAAGCCCATCATTGGGCAGGGATTGTCTCTATTGCCGATTTGTACATTCCAAGTGCTTAGTACAATGCTCTGCACATAGTAAGCGCTCAATAAATACTATTGAATGAATGAATGAAATTACAAAGGTGCTGTTGGACTGGGCGGGGGGATGAGCAAAGGAAGCAAGTCAGAATGACTCAGAAGGGAGTGGAAGAAAAGGAGAAGAGAGTTTAGTCACAGACAGCCTTTTGGAGATTTGCCTTCAATGAAGTTTGAAGGTGGAGAGAGTAATTGCTTAGTACGATACTCTGCACACAGTAACAATAATATTATTGCTGTAAGTGTGTTATTTGTTAAGTACTTATTATGTGCCCAGCAAGCACAATACTAAACTCTGTTGTAGATACATGATAATCACATCTCACATAGGTCTTACATAGAGCTCAGAGTCTTAGAAGGAGGGCGAACATGTATTCCCATTTTGCAGATGAGAGAACTGTGACACAAAGAAGTGAATGACTTGCCTAAGGTCACAGCAAAGAAGTGGCAGATCGGGAATTAGAATTCATGTCCTCTGATTCCCAGGCCCAAGCTCTTTCCACTAGTTCATGCTGCTTAGCTCTAAATAAATGTTGACTACTGAATGATCAGAACAAGGAGTTTAACGACATTGTTGTCCAACAAATTACAGATTAGGATAAATGAGCATTTATTGGAATTTGATAGTAGTACAGTCAAAACAAACTAAAGGAAAGACTTTACACTGTAGGCAGAAATACTATTGTTTTTATTACCACAGAAATCATTCAGGTTGAAATTATTAGCAGGTTGAAGAGCATTGGTTTATATCAACCCATACATGAATAGCACTTAAAGTGTTAAAATTAGGAATGTTAGAAGGTAGAAAGACCAAAACATTAGATGGGATGTTAAAGTGAGCAACTATTACAAACCATTTGTATTTGACCCAAAGTAGAATGCAAATCTGACATATAGGGTGGTAATTTAAAAAAGGAAGTGGTATAGTTTGTATCAGTGTTATAAAGGTATGAAAAAAGGCAGGTCAATAACCCCAACAACTTTATTCTGCTCTAGCCAGACTTCACTTAGAGTACTGTGCCTAATTTTGGTCACTGCCCTTCAAAACTAAGTTGGAGAAACTGAAGAGATCCCAGAGAAGAGTGACAAAAAATGATTAAAGGGTACAGAAATTATGGCTGTTTAGCCTAGAGAGGGTGAGAGGTGATTTAATACTTTCTCCAACTATGTGGGGAGTTGACAATACTGGACAATTTTCTTTGTCCCCTGAGAAATGGACAAAATGGGACAGTTTAAAATTAAAATAGGATACTTTGGTTTGGCATAAGAATATATGCCTTCCCAATCATGAACATTGAAAAGGAGTTTTCTGGCTCAGATGAAGTATATCTGAACTATCCCTAGTCATCTCTAAGAAAAGAATGAACACCCACCTTCTCTGCTTGATTTAATTAGCACTTCCCTGGAGTCAGAGGCAAGATTACTTGAGGTCCTTTTTAGCTCTGTGTTTCCACACTGTATCACTGAATTTGTTTCTTCTATTCTTTTTCACTATCTCCCACTCTAATTCTCCATACCACAACCAATTTGATACCCTGTGGCAAGGAATTTGTCTCGTGTGGTTCCCATGACAGAGCTGTGTTGAAATAAGCATTGCTCCTTTATGGGCTCGCTGTTTCCGAATCTTGTTCTTTGTCATTGACAGTGCCAGGACTTATCTTAGCATCAATTGTCTAAGACTTTCATTCTCAGGAGGTAAAGGTAACATGGTAATTTTTGACCTGCAGTCTAGCAATCATTCAATCAATCAATCACATTTATTGAGCACTTACCATGTGCAGAGAGCTATACTAAGCTCTTGGGAGACTGCAAGCACTTGGAACTGTACAATCATTAGAATCAGCATGGCTTAGTGAAGCAGTGTGGCTTAGTGGAAAGAGCCCAGGCTTGGAAGTCAGAGGTCATGGGTTCTAATCCCATCTCCACCACTCCTCAGCTGTGTAACTTTGGTCAAGTCACTTAACTTCTCTGTGCCTCAGTTACCACATCTGTAAAATGGGGATTAGGAAGGGACAACCTAATAATAATAATAATGTTGGTATTTGTTAAGCGCTTACTATGTGCCGAGCACTGTTCTAAGCGCTGGGGTAGACATAGGGGAATCAGGTTGTCCCACGTGGGGCTCACAGTCTTAATCCCCATTTTACAGATGAGGGAACTGAGGCACAGAGAAGTTAAGTGACTTGCCCACAGTCACACAGCCGACAAGTGGCAGAGCTGGGATTCGAACTCATGAGCCCTGACTCCAAAGCCCGTGCTCTTTCCACTGAGCCACGCTGCTTGTATCCACCCCAGTGCTTAGAACAGTGCTTGGCACATAGTAAGTGCTTAACAAATACCATCATTATAATTATTGTTATTATTATTATTACCATACTTTCCCAAACAATATGGTAGAATTGGTAGACATGATTGTACCTCACTGTGAGCAGGGACTGTGTCTACCAACTCTTCCAAGTGCTTAGCAGATAGTAAGTGCTCAATAAATACCAGTGATGGTGGTGATGATCCCTACTCACAAGAAGCTTACAGTTTCCAATAATATAAGTGTATACAAGAGACAGTTTGGACTGCTAGTTTCCCAGGAGGCTCTTAGCCACACTTGCCTCCACAGGTAAACTTCACATCTAGTGGTGTCATTTGTAAACATTCATTCATTCATTCAGCTGTATTTATTGAGCACTTACTGTGTGCAGAACACTGTCCTAAGCGCTTAGAAAGTACAATAAGGGAACAGATAGAGACAATCCCTACCCAACAATGGGCTCACAGTCTAGAAAGGAGAGACAGACAACAAAATAAAACAAGTAAATGTGAAGGTCAATCATCCACTGAAAATCAGGCTGACCACCACTAGAAAAGTTTCCTAGTTTGTCTAGTTGTACCTCATTCGAGAGTGTCTTACCTAGACAGCAAAATTTGATGATGCCAATGAAATGTGTAGCTAATTTTTTTTTCCATTGTTTTTCTTTTTTTTTCCCATTGGATCCAAAGTGAAGCTCATTTGCAGCACAGTCATAAAGTAGAATCAGAGTCAGCCTGTATTCAGGAATACCAAAGGAAGGCATGAATTCAGGAACTCCAGCCTGGATCCAGTTGAAAGTTCTGTGTAGATCCATGTACCTCTTTGAACCTATCTCCCAAACCAGGCGAGACCAAAGCCAGGATTTAATTAATAACATAGTTGGCAAGGATCATAAAGAAGATACTAAAATAAAAGACTGCAAAATAATATTAGCAGCCATAAGATTTAAGATTGTTAGAATAGATTAAGATTTGATTAATAGAAATCAAAGGCATGTACTAAGCCAAGGGCTACACTTTTGAGAAAAGGCTTGGAAACAGGATTTATTCTGAAATAATCCCCAAATGAAGATGACAACCACATTAACCTGTTAGATTCCTGTTTACCCCAGTGAAGTTTGAGTAGAAAGAAATACATTAGCCTAAGATCTCTTCTATGCTGAGCCTCAGGAAAGAGAGGCAGGGGTACATAAAGAAGTTAATCAGTGACAGTTACTTAGCATTTACTATGCGCACAGAATTGTACTAAGCCCTTGGGAGAGTACAATGCAATAGAGTTAGTAGACACAAACCCAGCCTTTGAGAACGTTACAATGTAATATTCAGCACCCCAATTGATAGCTGTTTCCAACTCCCTAACTTCCCTCTCACCTGTTTTTGAATGAACATAAAGCTACTCCCAGAGGTAGAGCTTTGTCTCTATAGTCTGAGTTGCCATTTCTCTTCCAGAATATTCCAAATGGCCCTCGGGTGGATATCTGACCTGCTTGTCAAATCCATGATCTTGCTATCCAAGAGCAAGTTGGTTCAAAGCCTTCATCTTTCGTTTAATTGTTCATCCATAATTATTTGATGATTCTGCAAAGGAATTCATGATAATTAATAAACCTTCTTGGTGGTATATTTCTGAACAGTCATTAGCATGTGGCAGTTCCCGATAGACTGATCTGAAGATTTTTAATAAGGCTCTTGTTTTATTGAATTTAATGAGTTACCTTAAGAAATAGAATTGTATTCTACCATTATTTTCATGATCTTTCTTTTGTCAGTAGTTGATCAATAGCATTTGTAGAGCACTTTCTGGTGCAATGCACTGAGCTAAGCCCATGGGAAAATATAGTACAGTTGAGTTGATACAATAGAGTTGATAGACATGATCCCATCCCTAAAGGAGCTTACACTCTAGCTGGGTATAAGTAGCAGAGTTTAAGGATATGTACATAAGTGCTATGGGGTTGGGGTAGTTGCCATTGTTTTTACGAGATGTTCTTCCCCTTGACTCTATTTATTGCCATTGTTCTTGTCTGCGTCAAACAGCAGGGACTGTCTCTGTCTGTTGCCGACTTGTTCATTCCAAGCACTTAGTACAGTGCTCTGCACATAGTAAGCGCTCAATAAATACTATTGAATGAATGAATGAATGGGTGGGATGAGAGAAGCAATGTTGCCAGATGGATGGAGCATGGTCCTGGGAGTCAGAAGGATGTGGGTTCTAATCCCGTCTCCACTACATTCATTCATTCAATTATATTTATCGGATGCTTACTGTGTTCAGAACAGTGTATGAAGCCCTTGGAAAATTACAATACAACAATAAGCAGTGACATTCCCTGTCCACAATGAGCTCACAGTCTATTCAGTTCAATGCAATAGTATTTATTGAGCATTGACTATGTGCAGAGCACTGTACTAAGCGATTGGAATGTACAATTTGGCAACAGACAGAGACAATCCCTGCCCATTGATGGGCATACAGTCTAATCGGGGGAGACAGACAAAACAATAGCAATAAATAGAATCAAGGGGATGTACATCTCATTAACAAAATAAATAGGGTAATAAAAATATATACAAATGAGCAGATAAGCACAGTGCTGAGGGGAGGGGAAGGGAGAGGGGGAGAAGCAGAGGGAAAGCTGGGGAAAGGAAGCTTAACTGAGGGGAATGAGCGGGGGGCAGAGAGACAGCAGAGGGAGCAGAGGGAAAAGGGGAAGCTCAGTCTGGGAAGCCCTCATGGAGGAGGTGAGCTCTCATTAGGGCTTTGAAGAGGGCAAGAGAGTTAGTTTGGCGGAGGTGAGGAGGGAGGGCATTCCAGGACAGCAGGAGTACTTGGGCCAGGGGTCGATGGGATAGGCAAGAACGGGGGATGGTGAGGAGGTGGGCGGCAGAGGAGCGGAGCCTATGGGGTGGGCAGTAGAAAGAGAGAAGGGAGGAGAGGTAGGAGGGGGCAAGGTGATGGAGAACCTTGAAGCCTATAGTGAGAAGTTTTTGTTTCATGCGGAGGTTGATAGGCAACCACTGGAGGTTTTTAAGGAGGGGAGTGACATACCCAGAGCATTTCTGCAGGAAGATGAGCCGGGCAGCGGAATGAAGAATAGACTGGAGTGGGGAGAGGCAGGAGGAAGGGAGATCAGAGAGAAGGCTGACACAATAATCCAGCCGGGATATTATGAGAGCCTGTAGCAGTAAGATAGCCATTTGGGTGGAGAGGAAAGGGCGGATCTTGGCGATATTGTAAAGGTGAGACCGGCAGGTCTTGGTTATGGATTGGATGTGTGGGGTGAATAAGGGAGCCGAGTCCAGAGTGACACCAATATGGCTCAGTGGAAAAGAGCCTGGGCTTCGGAGTCAGAGGTCATGAGTTTGACTCCTGGCTTTGCCACTTGTCAGCTGTGTGACTGTGGGCAAGTCACTTAACTTCTCTGTGCCTCAGTTACCTCATCTGTAAAATGGGGATTAACTGTGAACCTCACGTGGGACAACCTGATTACCCTGTATCTACCCCAGCGCTTAGAACAGTGCTCTGCACATAGTAAGTGCTTAACAAATATCAACAAAAAAAATACCAAGGTTGCGGACTTGAGAGACGGGAAGGATGGTCATACCATCCACAGTGATAGGGAAGTCAGGAAGAGGACAGGGCTTGGACGGGAAGATAAGGAGCTTAGTCTTGGACATGTTGAGTTTTAGGTGGCAGGCAGACATCCAAGTAGAGCCGTCCTGGAGGCAGGAGGAGATACGAGCCTGAAGGAAGGGGAAGAGGATGGGCAGAGATGTAGATTTGTTTGTCATCTGCATAGAGATGATAGTCGAAGCCGTGGGAGTGAATGAGTTCACCAAGGGAGTGAGTGTAGATGGAGAACAGAAAAGGGCCAAGAACTGTTCCTTGAGGAACTCCTACAGTTAGAGGATGGGAGGGGGAGGAGGAGCCTGCGAAGGAGACTGAGAATGAATGGCCAGAAAGGTAAGAGGAGAATCAGGAGAGGACGGAGTCCGTGAAGCCAAAGTTAGATAAGGTGTGGAGGAGAAGGGGATGGTCGACAGTGTCAAAGGCAAGACTAGAGTGGGAGTGGCAGACATCAATACAAATAAAAAAAATTACAGATATATACATAAGTGCTTTGGGGATGGGAGGGGGAAAGAGCAAAGGGAGCAGGTCAGGGTGATGAAGAAGGGAGTGGAAGATGATGAAAAGTGGGGCTTAATATGGGAAGGCCTCTTGGCGGAGATGTGCCTTCAATAAGCAGGGGGAGAGTGGTTGTCTGTAGATTAGAGGAGGGAGGGTGTTCCAGGCCAGAGGCAGGATATGACCTAGAAGTCAGCAATGAGGCAGGTGAGATCAAGGCACAGTGAAAAGGAGTGAAGAGTGTGGGCTTGTTGTAGGAGGAGAGAAGCGAGGTGAGGTAGGAGGGGGCAAGGTGGAGTGTTTTAAAGCCAATGGGGAGGAGTTTTTATTTGGTATGAAAGTGGATGGGCAGCCATTGGAGTTCTTTGAGCAGCAGGGTGATGTGTTCAGAAAGTTTCTGTAGAAAAATGATCCAGGCAGTAGAGTGAAATATGGATTGGAGCGAGGATAGACAAGTGGCTGGGAGGGTCAGCATGGAGGCTGATCCAAGTGGGATAGGATGAATGACTGTATTAATGTGGCAGCAGTGTGGATGTATGGATGGAGAAGAAAGGGCAGATTTTAGCAATGTTATGAAGGTGGGACTGAGATAATTTGGTGATGGATTTAAGGTGTAAATTGGACAAGAGAGAGGAGTCAAGGATAACACCATGATTACAGGCTAGTGAGACAGGAAGGATGGTGGTGCCATCTACAGTGATGGGACTGCCTGCTCTGTGACCTTGGGAAAGATATTTAACTTCTCTGTGCCTCAGTTACCTCATCTGTAAAATGGGGATTAAGATTGTGAGCCCCATGTGAGATAAGGACTGTGTCCAACCCAATTTGCTTGTATCCACCCCAGCACTTAGAACTGTGCCTGGCACATAGTAAGCACTTAACGAACACCACAGTTATTATTATTATTATTATGAATATCAAAAGTGGATAGGTGTTGCAGAAGGAGGGAGAATAGGGTGCGAAATAGGAGGTACTGAAAGATTAAAAAAAAATCACTGTGAAGTCAGGGTTGTCTTCCTGCCGCCACATCTCCCTGAAAGCAAGCTGCCTTTCAGTAAGGGGAGGGAATGGCAAGTTGCTTTGGGAGACTGTGGCTATGGCTGCTAGTGACCGAAAGGGTAATGGGATAGAGGCAGGCTTCTGACTCCACCCCTTCCCTGCTTTGTGTCCTTGGGCAAATCACTTAATTCTCTGTGCCTTATATTCCCCAACAGTGAAATGAATACAGGATACCTGTTCTCCCATCCCTCTGACTGTGCATTCCATGTGGGAAAGAGATTGAGTCTGATAAGATTGTATTGTATCTACTCCAGTGTTTAGCACAATGCTTAGCAAATACTATTTTTGAGAGGCTCAGCCCCTCAATAATAATGATAATAGTAATAATGGTATTTGTTAATCTCTTACTATGTACCAAGCCCTGTTTTAAGTACTGGAGTAGATACAAGATAATTGGGTTGGATAAAGTTCCTGTCATTCATTCATTCAATTGCATTTATTGAGCACTTACTATGTGCAGATCACTGTATTAATCACTTGGGGGAGTACAGTAAAACAATAAACAGACACACAGGTCACCCAGCAGATGTGGCAGGACTGGGATTAGAATCCCAGGTCCTTCAGGCTCCAGGCTTGTGCTCTATCCACTAGGCGGCTTCCCCATGTGGGCAAGGGCATTACCACTACTCCACAACTTCTGAGTTTCTATCACTCAGGAACAACCATTGTAGAACATTTTCTTAAACCAATACCAAGTTCACCCCAGCTGGGGCTCACTTATTTCGGCCTAAGCAGGGCTGTGTCAAATAGTCCAATTAGGATGGGCCCAATGCTTCCTTTGGTAAATGGCTAGTAGTCCCTTTTTCCGCGGACAGTGTCTTGATTTAAGTATATTAAATCCTCACTTGGAGAGTCTTCAGTACTCTAGCAGTCTCAACTACAGGAGGGAGAGTCAAGCAGAAGCAAACTCATTCTATTCCTAGCTTGGGCTGTGGCTAGAGAGTGTAAAGCAATCTGCTACAAATCAAAACTCCCTGTGCTGGGCAGCAGCAACATGAGAGAGAGTCGAGGGTGGAGACTCAAGTTTATGGCATGGAAGGAGGCAATTGTAAACCACTTTTGTATTTTTACCAAGAAAACTCTGGGGATACACTACCAGAATGATTGCAAGTGGGCATAGGGTGTTCTGAGAGAGATGTGCTCATGATATCGCTATGGGTCAGAGATGACTCGACAGCGTAAGACAAGACAAAGGGAATTAACATTTCTACTTTATTAAATGACTAAGAATGTGTACCAGAAATATGAAGGCACATAATGTTAATGGTGGATGCTCTCAGATATTTGCTGCAGTTCCACTATCACTGGATTTGTCTTTTGCCAGTTGTCTGGACTACAGTGAAATAGGAGCTGGGGAACATGGTTCCAGAACTTGAGATTCAGTGGAGGGTAAACTCCTTGTGGAATAGTCAATTATTTGTTTTGTACTTCCTATTTGGTTAGTGATCCATCACTGACTGAGGTGCTTTTTACTCTGTCCTGGTATTTCTACTACTGCAAGGTGTCACTCTGCTAAATTACCCTGAGGATGGAAATGTACCACTGAAACTTTTTAGCCTCCCATTATTGTTAGTCCTGGTCATTATAAGTGTATCTGAGTTTTGTTGCCCTTGAGGAAAGTGGCACAGAACTAACTCTCTAATTCTGGATAGGTGATTGCGCTTAAGAAGACCATGAAAGGGTGAACCAGAAATGTATATTGATTTTATTTATTATGATATTTGTCAAGTGCTTAGGTGTCAAGCATTGTTCTAACCACTGGGGTAGATACATGTTAATCAAGTTGGTCAGAGTCCCCATTTTAAGTAGGAGGGAGAACAGATATTGAATGCCCATTTTATATTTGAGGAAGCCAAGGTACAGAGAAGTTAAGTCACTTGCCCAAGTTCACACAGCAATCACCTGGTAGAGCAGGGCTTAAAACCCAGGTCCTCCGGCTCCAGACCTATGCTCTTTCCACTAGAACATGGTGATTCCCAGAAATAATAAGGAAGTTATTAGGCTAACTTCGCTTTCATATCTTTATTTTACTCTCCTGAATATAACATTTTGAGGATGGTGTAGGAATTTTATAAAGTGAAATTACCATATTATTGATTAGTTTCATATTAAATTCCATAATGAAATTAGTACAAATATGGCAGAGTGAGAGAATATTTAAGTCCTAAATAGCTTTCTTTTTCAAGGATAAAATTTTCAAATGTATCCTTTAATCCAAAGATGAATAGCCTTTTTGTTTCTGAAGTCCAGTGAAATTCAGTGAAAAACAGTAGTGGATTTGACTGGGGTTAGACACCAAACTTACTAACAAGGGCAAAAATATCAATGATGGGGAAAGAAAAAGAAAGATCTCTCCTATCTACACTGAGGAAAAACATTCTTGAAACAAAAACCTCATAAAAATGCTAATTGTTGCCTATCTTTTTCAAATGCTCTGATTTAGCACAAAAAGTTCATTTTGGTAAAATTGCATAATGTGTACTCCTCTCATATTCCTTTTAATCTGTGCTTCTCAGTGTGAACTTGGAACCAATAAAACTAATCTATAAAAAGACACTCTGAATTCTCTAGCAAATATGATATTTGGAGAAGGATGTGATTTGGGGAAGAAAATAGCTTGTTTTCCTTATTTCTCAGTATTGCAATCAGATGTACACATTTTCCCCAACCCATATGCATCCATTTCCTACTTCTGTGAATGGTCTCAAGCAACAAAGTAATGTGAGAGATGCTGAGAATATGATGGTAAGAGAAAGCAGTACTGAATGTCCCTTGATCATTTTCCATCCTTTGCTTGCTACTCAGGATCTTCTGAGCCTTTCTTGAGAAACCAGATAAGAAGGATTGATTTTTCTAATTGTGAACCTGATGTGACCTGTTTCTCCTGTACAGGTAAAGGACTGGGATTTGTTTAGTTGAACAAACAGGGTCTCACTCACGAAGCCATTGAATCTCAGACTCGAGTCCAGGCATTTACATTTAGACTAGGAATACCTGTTGCTTTGAGGAACTTAACTGCATTGACTGAAGTCAAAAAACATGATGCAAGGTAATCAAAGACACATAATTAACTCTAAAGCAAGGGAAAGCCATGAGATAATTTATATTGATTCTTAGCAATAAGTCTTTCCCAAGATAACAAGTATTGTCTTGTTCCCTGAGATGGAGGGAGATTAACTAATCCACAATTACCCTATTCATTTTTGTATATTTGAACATAAGTAGCATCCAAAAATCCAACTGCCCTTATCTATCTCTAACCTGCAAGGACTGGTGTGAACACTAATGAAAAGCAGCTGTTTGATATTTTGGAACATGTTTTTATCTAAGCGTTTTTTTTAAAGACCTGCCAACTACAGTTTAAAAACCATAAATATAAGAGAAAATGCTCATTTATAAAGAATATTATGAAGTCTACATTACTGAAATATCAATTGCAGGACACTACATTTTATATCCCAATTTCTGCCCCTTTTGGTGCCAAATTCTTATGAAATGACTAGAAGCAAACTTCCTTTGCAATTAACGTAGGTGATTTTTGTCAAGATTCCAAAGCCACCAGAAGCGAGCAGATTTATATCTGATCCTCAGTCTCCAGAGAGTGTACTTGCTTTGGATGTTGTTTTGGAGATTGAATTTGAATTATATCTTTCTCTCTATGTATAATACTCGGGTAGATAAAATCCCTGGAATTGAGGTTAGTGTGTGCGATTGGGTCTATCTGAAAATGGAGAGAGCTTTGGGAAAAAAAACTTCAATGGGAGTCAGAAGGACATGGGTTATAATCCCAGCTCTGCCACTTTGGTAGCTGTTTGACCATGGGAAAATCAACTAACTTCTCTGTGCCTCAGTTACCTCATCTGTAAAATGGAGATGAAGAGAGTGAGCCCTATGTGGGACATGAACTGTGACCAAACTGATTACATTGTATCTACTCCTGCTCTTAGAACAGTGCCTGGCACAAAGTAAGCACTTAACAAAATAGCAAAAAAAAAAATAATCTTCTATTCAAAACCAATCTGGAGAGCTAGATTTCTGAGCACTGAGACACATGCACTGTACACATAAAAACAGACTTTATTGACATTTATTGACATTTCTGGAAGTGGAAATCATGATCTCTAAAACTAAATGTCATCCAGGGTTTAAATTATCCAATTGTTCCGCTCAGTATTATTTGTTGGTCTCTCTAAGTGCAATCCTTGAAACAAGGGCATAGTGGAAGAAGCATCAAAGCCTAAAGATAAGGAAGGGCTGGAAGGCATGGCCTACCATCAGAGTATCTGGGTGAAGTTCTCAACACTTGGAAACTACGTATCAGTATCGAAATAAGCAGTCAAAATAACAGAATGATTCCACATGGCTCTAACCAGTGATTATTATGTCACCGCACCGTTTCTCGACTGCTTCTTAGGCAGAGATACATTTTGGCATTGTGAGTAAAGACACATGCCATTAAAGAGAGACTGTCTTAATTTTCTTAGGGCTGGGATTAAGATATTGGAATCCAACAACAGTGGGTTGGATAGCAGAGCTGCTTCCAGATACAGATTCTATAAACCCACTTTAAATTCTAGGTAATTCTAATAGCCCTAAAAGGGGCCCTAAAATTCTGTTCTAAGAGTTGGGGTGTGAATATAGGTGTAGTTTCCAAAGTGCAGCACCTCAAACATCCCCAAAGAACTCTGCTGAAGTGAGATAAAGACTTAGTATTGAAGAGACCACGTGAACAACACGGGTAGGCATTGCATCCCTTCCATTGTTACATACCCTAACTCAGGGGATGGCCATTTGTTTCTGCAGAAGAGCCCAGTGAAATGAAATATCTGAACTGTTGGTATCTACAGAGTTGGGAAGCAGCATAGTCTAATGGAAAGAGCATTTATTCATTTATTCAATTGTATTCATTGAACGCTTACTGAGAGAACTGTACAAATGCTTGGGAGAGTACAATACAGTAATGAACAGACATATTCCCTGCCCACAGTGAGCTTACAATCTAGAGACAGAGGACAGGCTTGGGAGCCGGAGGACCTGGGTTCTAATCCAGTCTCTGCTAAGTGTCTGTGGTGTGACCATGGGCAAATACTTCTTTTCTGTGACCCAGTCTCCTCTACTGTAAAATCTTCTCCCCCCTACTTAGACTGTGAACCCCATTTGGGACAGGGGACTGTGTCCAACCTGATTAACTTGTAGCTACCCCAGCACTTAGAATGCTGACACACAGTAAGCCCATAATAAATGATAAGTAAGGACAAAGCTGGAGCAGGGTGTTGTAAAATTATTTCAAACATGGATGACAGGAGAGCAAGAGGATTGGGGAGGTAAGGGAAAATGGCACTAAGGAGCTGGTTTCACCTATGCTTTCCAGAAACTATCGCGATATTCTGGGAGATGACTGACTTCTTAGTCTGGGTTCTAGTCCTAGCTCTGCTACTTGCTTTCTGGTGACCTTGGGCATGTCACAATCTCTCTGTGTCACTTTCCTCATCTGTGTATTCTTCATCAATCAGTGGTACTTGATAAGGGCTTACTGCATGCAAAGTGCCATACTAAGTAATGGGAAGAACAAAATACAACAGAGTTGGTAGACACATTCCCTGCTCACAAGAAGCTTACAATCTAGAGGGGGAGACAGAAACTAAAATGAATTACAAATATGTACATAGGTGCTGTGGGGCTGAGGTTGGGGTGAATATCAAATGTTCAAAGGGTACAGATCCAAATGTATAGGTGAAGCAGAAGGGAGAGGGAGTAGGAGGAATTGAAGGCTAAGTCAAAGAAAGTCTTTTGAAGGAAATGTGATTTTAATAGGGCTTAGAAGGTAAGGAGAGTGATGGTCTGCCAAATATGAAACATTCTGGAGTTCCATGCCAGAATGGGGATGTGAACAAAAGATCAGAAGCAAGACAAACAAGATCGAGGTACAGTGAGTTGGTGTTAGAGGAGCAAAGTGTGCAGATTGCATTGTAGTAGGAAATAAGGAATTTTTAAGATAAATGATCCATACAGCAGAGGGAATGATAGACTGGTGTGAAAGATACAAGAGACAGAGACACTAAGCAGTATGACCTAATGTATAGAGCATGGGCCAGGGAATCAGAAGGACCTGGGTTCTAATTCCGGATACCCCACTTAATAATAATAATTGTAGTATTTCTCACGTGCTTACCATATGCCAGGCACTATACTAAGCACTGGATTGGTTACAAGCAAATCAAGGTGGACTTGCCTGCTGTGTGACCTTGGGCATGTTGCCTAACATTTCTGTTTCTCAGTTAACTGTAAAATGGGATTAAGACTGTATTTTCTATGTCCAACGTGGCCTGTGTCCAACCTGGTTAGTTTATTTCTACCCCAGCATTTAGTTTTGCCTGGCCCATAGTTAGTACTTGAAACATACCATAAAATAAAAGGGGAGAGATCAGAGAGGAGGCTGATGAACTTGTCAAGGGTGGATATGATAAGGGCTTGGTTCAGGGTAGTAGCAGTTTGGATGGGGACGAAAAGAAAGATATTAGTAATGTTGTGAAAGTAGGTTCAGCACTTCACCCAAGGTACAGGTGTACATCAGGGTGCTTTGTATACCTTATTTCTGTACCCAGACATATGTCCTGCCTCCCTTGTCCTGCTCCTATATTGTGAAATCCCACTGGGCAAGGAGCAGTGACTGAATCGATGTCCTTGTAATTTCTCTCTAGTGCTTAGAACGGTGTGCGGCATGCTGTAAACACTAAGTGAATGTTATTCCTACCAGTACAATTACAACTATTACTACCACTGTGACTATTATATCATGATGTGGGTACATGATATAAGTGTGAAGTGCCTAAACTATATTTGATTGGATTCTGGATATTCCTCAGCGCCCCTACCCAATCTTCCTCTACTCAGTTGAAAGGGTTAACTTATAACACAGTTACAAGATGCATCCTCCCATTCAGTCCTGCTGGCAGGATCTGATTCATTTGGAACATCTGCCAAATATAGAATGCAGACTGATGCAGATGGGGGTCAGAGAGGAGCACTGAAGCTTTCTAACAATCCTCCCCATTCCCAAATAATAGTGAAATCAGTGAGATACAGAGACTGAGAGAGAGATAGAGTTTGCTTTTGTGGAGAGAGCATGGTCCTGGGAGTCAGAAGGTCATGGGTTCTAATCCCAGCACCGCCACTTTCTCTGCTACATGACCTTGGACAATTCACTTCACTTCTCTGGACCTCAGAGCTTTCTTCTGTAAAATGGAGATTGAGACAGCGAGTCCCACGTGGGACAGAGACTGTGTCCAACTTGATCACCTTGTATCCACCCCAGCGCTTAGTACAGTGCCTGCCACACAGTAAGCACTGAACAAATACCATAATTACCATTATTATTCTGGAATATCAAAATCAGTAACCTTTCCCCTGCCTGTTGCACCCGCTGTGGGAAGAGTGGGAATTCAGTTCATTAATGCTGTGTCTGCAGCTGCCCAATTCCTTGGGATACAGTGCCACAGAAGAGGGGTAGAGGAAAGGAGGAGGGGGGCTTCAGGAAAGGTAGAAATGCAGCCCATCCGATGTCCTACCTCCCTCTTCCCTGGCTCCATTCCCTTGTCTCTTGGTCAGTGACTACATAGTTTAAACCACTTAGACCATGGGTGAGGCACAAGATATTATACGGCTTATCCATTCATTTTGGAGGACTTGTCAGATAAATGGCTCATAGTTCAAAATGATGATAATCATTTGTGGAACCCCCGATGATACTGAGGATGAGAGCACTACACCACTTGAGAAAATAGATATAAAAAAGAGTGCACTTGGGAGAAAACCCAAAGAATCATCTGCCACAAAAAGCATAGATACCCCACCAGATACAAAGGGAAACAAGTATGAAACTTCTGACCTTCTAACCTCATCCCTTTGTCATTTCCAATCTCGGTACTTGAGCTGTTATCTCAGAAATCCCACTGTCACCTTTACCCTGTCCCAAACTCACCTCTTTGATAAATCATAACCCTTTTCAATCTGTCCTCAATTTTTTACTAAAATTAAAGTGATTGGAAGTTTTTTTCTCTCTTTCCTTTATACCCAGAGCCCTAAATTGAGTGTGAAGTGTGGCAAGATTTATCGCCTGCTAAAAGGTAGATTTCTGATTGAGAGAAATTCATTTCTTTGGTGCAGGAAATGGAATTCTGCCTTTTTCATTGCAAAAGGGATATGTTTACTGGTGCCAATCCTAGATAGATTTCATAAATAACTTGCTAATACAGCAGCGTGATTCCTCATAGCATAGCATCCTGTGGCCACTTGGGGTGAATACCAGATGCTGCAGAAAATGTAAGTAGGCTCTTACAAGCCGCTCTCCTAATGTGACATACTGTTGAAAGGATAAGCTTTCTCTGGGAGCATACTTCACACAATGTTTATATGACCTCTCAGTGCATTAACGACAGCAGGTAAATTATCAAGTTTTGTCTAACAGATGCATTGACTTAGGGATGCAAAGAAAGTAGTACTAAACACTGGGCTCGCCAGCTGCAGCATAAACACACCTATAGTCAAACAAATGAGCTAAATACTTAATTAACTTTCTTTCACCTTCCAAACAGTGGTGACTCCAAAGCTACAATCAACCTAATCTGTTCAACTTTAATTTTTGTCAGCATTCCGTGTGTTTGTTTTGTGTCAGACCTCGGGCCGAGATATTGTTAACACTCCATTTCACTGCTCCTCATCCACCTGTCCTATGTTCCAAAGCTGCCAGCCAGCAGGCATTAACTGGTGTTCTCCAAGAGAATACCAATAAGCCCTGTTTACCAGTCTTTTAGTGGGAGGGCAGCACTCGATAAGCCCAAAGGCAGATCTTTGCATAAAGTTTTCTGAGGCCAGCAACAATGGAAATAACGTTGGCAATATCTCCAGCAGGATTAGCAGGTGCTGTAGTTGCTATAGGCATTATTCTGGTCCTGAAGCAAGCATGGAAGCCTAATATAAAATATAATAATAGTGCCTTAAATTCAATGGTAAAGAGTTTCTGTTTGATATGAAGATGGGGTTGTGGGGGTCAACTATTGGGATTTTTGAGGATTGGAGTGTGGGCCCAGAACAAATTTTAGAAAAATGATATGGTCAGCAGAGTGAAGAATAGACTGGGAAGTGAGGAGAGCGTGGTAGGAAAGGAAGTTAGCAAGTTTATTTTGGAAAGCAACATGGCCTAGTTGAAAGAGCTCAGGCCTGGGTGTCAAGGGATGTGGGTTCTAATCCCCACTCTACCTCATGTCCGTTGTGTGACCCTGGGCAAGTCACTTAACTTCTCTGTGCCTCCAGTTACCTCATCTGTAAAATGGGGATTAACACAGTGATCCCCAACTACGACAGGGTCAGTGTCTGATCCAATTATGTTGTATTTACTCCAGCACTTAGAATAGTGCTTGACACCTAGTAAGTGCTTAACAAATACCACAATTATTATTATTAAAAATTAAGCGTTCTAATCCTAGCTCCAGCACTTATCTGCTGTGTGACCTTGGGCAAGTCACTTCATTTCTCTGGTCCTCAGTTATTTCATATAATAATAGTAATAATAATAAAGGCCCATTGTTTGTTGTGAACTATGCAGTTCAACCTTGCCACGTAAACAATTCTCATGGTTTGGGGATTTTGTTTAAACCCTGAGGGTTCAGGAGAGGGTTCCAGGCTGGAGTGGCTAAGTAAATTAACATCTTTACTAGACAACAAAATCCAGTTTCATTGAGGTTTATTTTCAAATGTGTAAACAAATGCCAGATAATATAGTTGTCTAACCTGACTTCAAAGCCAAAGGTATGTGTCAAATCTGGCTGCTCACTAAACCTCTCCCCAATCAGACTAACTGCAGTGCTTTATTTGGGATTCTTCTGGGGTTAGCCAGTTCTAAGCAATTTAAATTTCACCATCTCTTATCATGTGCGAAATTTGAATGAATAGCATTTTGAAGTAGGTTTAATCCATCATTCTAATTTTATTAGAATGGGTATTTTGGTGAATAGACCAGGTCTGAGAGAGATATCTGATTTTTGTCTTTTAAAGTTCATCTAGCTTCTTTTGTTTTTTACCCCCCCAGGCCAGTCTTACAAATTCCTTTCTAAATACTGCTTTCTAAGATCCAGAACATGCCACATCTCTTTTCCTTTCCTATTAGATCTTTTCCTTCAAATAATTTACTTGCCTTAAGGCAGAGGACTGGACCAGATGATCTTCAAGGTCTCTTTCTTCAAGCTCCAGGATTTTCTGGCATTCAAGGGAATGCAACAACAGCTGGCTTTGTTTTTCAAGGGTTCTTCTGCTATTTTTATTTTTCATGCCCAAGGGATGTGATAATCTTTGCCTTCGATTATCTGTCCCCTCCCTAATTTAAGAACTCTGGGGAATGAAATTACTGTCAGTCCTTGTTGTTTTACCTTAATATTCATTGAGCTCAAGAGGTTACGGACAAATTTGCCTTCGATGAAGGTTCTATCATACATCACATTAATCCCTGTCACTTCATCATCTGTTACTGGAGTTACTCTACTTAAATTTTCAGAATAGTTGGTTTGTAATTTTATGCAGTTCAAGAAAAAATCCTTAGTGACCTCATTTCTACTTTAAGCCCATTTTCTGGGTACTGAATCCACAACTTGCCCCATTTAATATGGCACCAATAGAGAATATAACTTTATGTTCATTCTTTCCATACTAAATTTGGATTTTTTTCTAATGTGCATAACGAAAAATAGCATCTATAATAATGGTGGTATTTGTTAAGTGCTTACTATGTGCAAAGCACTGTTCTAAGCGCTGGGGTGATACAGGGTGATCACATTGTCTCACGTGGGGCTCACGGATTTAATCCCCATTTTACAGATGAGGTATCTGAGGCGCTGAGAAGTTAAGTGTCTTGCCCAAAGTCATACAGCTGGCAAGCGGCGGAGCCGGGATTAGAACCCATGACCTCTGACGCCCAAGCCCAGGCTCTTTCCACTGAGCCGTGCTGCTTCTCCAAAGTACAGGTTCCTGAAGAATTTTTCTCCCAGATTAAGTCATTTATTTTACATGCCTGAGCCTCACCTAGAATTAAAATTATGGTCACGATCCCATTTTGCTTTTTGGGGATCAAAATAAGGAAATAAGGAAGCACTATTGAGAAAATTGGCATACACTGTACTTCACATGGCAATTTGCAAACTTCCATGACAAATTAGATAAGGTCACCTTCACTTCCATTAAAAACATTTGGATTTGTGAGCATGACTGAATGCTTTCAATCTCACGTCCTTTTTCTTTTCATTTCATAGTGTCAAAGTTTGCAACCTCCAGCTTCACTAAAATATACAAGCTTATAGCTAATATTGTTACATTATTCCCTTCGTGGTGATATTTGATGCACTGCTGGAGTTTACTGCACTGCCAAGTGCTCATTTTTCTATTCATAGAGCTATAAAAAGGATTGCATCGTGTTGAAGATGTCATAAAGTCATTTGGTAGCTTATATCTGATTTAAATTAGCACTGTTACATAATTATTAGGATCTGGCATTCATGTTCTCCATTACGCCATATGGAACAAGCACCTAACTTCAGCATTTTAGAATAGAGCAAAGTAGTATTGCTTCCAATGAATACCCTTGAAAGTAGTTCATCAGAAAACATACTGCTGTCTTCAGTAACAGTGTGGGCCTGAGAGTCGGAGGCCTTGGATTCTAATCTCTGCTCTGCCACTTGTCTGCTGTGTGACCTTGGGCAAGTCACTTAACTTCACTGTGCCTCAGTTACATCATCTTTTAAGTGAGGATTGATACTGTGAGCCCTATGTGGGACAGGGACAGTGTCCAACTTGATCATCTTGTATCTACCGCGGTGCTTAGTATGGTGCCTAGCACACAGCAAGGACTTAACAAGTATCATTAAAAAAAAGAATAATTCACTTGCATGATGAATATTCTGAGCCCGGTTTTCTCTCTCCACTTTAAGAGGACATGAGCGATGTTTCCTCTGGAGCCTAAAGTACAGAATCGTGGATAAGAAAAAGTGACATTCACTCCCTAGGATATTACCTGGATGTTTCCCTTCTTTAGGATCCAGGCTTCTGAACTCTGGTTTTGATTATGATTTAATGAGAATCAAAAAAAACCATAAAAGTGGTAGAGAATTCAACATAATATCCAACCTATTCCATCCCTTTGGGCAGATGAATAACAAAGTCATTCAGTAGCAATGGCTGTCTGTTGATAATGATGATGATGATGATGAGAGTATTATTTCCTGAGTACTTTGTGCCAAGCACTGTGCTAAGTATAGGATAGATTCAAGCTAATCGGGTTTGCCATAGCCACTGACCCAAACAAGGCTACAAGAAGGAAAAACAATAATAATAATTTTGGAATTTACTGTGTGCCCAGCACTATACCAAATGCTGGGATAAATGCCATATAAATAGATTAGACACAGTCTCTGTTCACAGGTGCTTAATCTTCATTTCCAAGCATTTAGTACAGTGCTCTGCACACAGTAAGTGCTCAATAAATACGATTGAATGAATGAATGATTAAATTTTACAGATGAGGAAAATAAGGCAGAGAGAAGTTAAATGATTTGCACAAGGTCACCAAGCACGGTGGCAGACCCTGCCCTCTCCCTCACTTTCCTATTACTGTAGAAAGCACCACCATCCTCCCTCCAAAGAACCCCATAGTCTTGGCATTAGCCTGAACTCATCTCTTATTCAACTCATATATTCAGTCTGTCACAAAACCATGTCAGTTCAACCTCAACAACATTGCTAAAGTCTACCCTTACTTCTCCATCCAAATTGCTACCATTTTTATCCAAGCACTTAATAATAACAATAATAATAATAATGTTGGTATTTGTTAAGCACTTACTATGTGCCAAACACTGTTCTAAGCGCTAGAGTAGATATAGGGTCATCAGGTCATCCCATGTAGGGCTCACAGTCCTCATCCCCATTTTACAGATGAGGTAACTGAGGCAGAGAAGTGAAGTGACTTGCCCAAGGTCACACAGCTGACTAGCGATGGAAGTGGAATTATAACCTATGACCTCTGATTCCCAAGCCTGGGCTCTTTCCACTGAGCCACGGTCCTTCTCATATTACTGCATTAGCCTCTTGTCTCTCCCTGCTCTAGTCCATACTTACCCCTGCTGCACAGATTATTTTTCTACAGAAACATTCAGACCAAGTTTCCCCACTCTTCAGGAACCTCCAGTGGTGGTGCGTTGACCTGAACCGGAGACTTCATTCATTCATTCATTCAATAGTATTTATTGAGCGCTTACTATGTGCAGAGCACTGTACTAAGCGCTTGGAATGAACAAGTCAGCAACAGATAGCGACAGTCCCTGCCGTTTGACGGGCTTACAGTCTAATCGGGGGAGACGGACAGACAAGAACAATGGCAATAAATAGAGTCAAGGGGAAGAACATCTCGTAAAAACAGTGGCAACTAAATAGAATCAAGGCAATGTACAATTTATTAACTAAATCACTGACTGAGCTACAGAGGCCCAACACTATGGGCTACTGTACCACACTGCCCCCACCACTTTATCATCCCCCTTTTTCATAGTAGTGCCAAAACCAAGGCTTAATACACTTGAAAAACGAAGTAGTCACTTAAACACCTTAAATAAGTATTCAATATTTGGGGAATTCACCAAACAGGAAAATCACTGTCTATGTGGATGACTTGGCTTTGTGGCACTCAGGAAAGTAATGATTCAGGCTGAGGCTACCAAAGTTTAGAGAAGAATCATTCAAATGTTCCCAAGGATGAGGATGACCTGTTCTCTGTCCTGAAACTATCTGTGGGAACAGCAATAGCCATTAATTCCAGGAACTAATAACAAGAATCAGCCTTCTCTCTGATCTCCCTTCCTCCTGTCTCTCCCCACTCCAGTCTATTCTTCATTCCTCTGCCCGGATCATCTTCCTGCAAAAACACTCTGGGCATGTCACTCCCCTTCTTAAAAACTCCAATGGTTGCCTATCAACTCCGCACAAAACAAAAACTTCTCACTCTAGGCTTAAAGGCTCTCCATCACCTTGGCCCCTCCTACCTCTCCTCCCTTCTCTCTTTCTACTGCCCACCCCACACGCTCTGCTCCTCTGCTGCCCACCTCCTCACTGTCCCCCGTTCTTGCCTATCCCGCCATCGAGCCCTGGCCCACATCCCCCCATTGTCCTGGAATGCCCTCCCTCCTCACCTCCACCAACCTAACTCTCATCCCCTCTTCAAAACCCTACTGAGAGCTCACCTCCTCCAAGAGGCCTTCCCAGACTGAGCTTCCCCTTTTCCCTCTGCTCCCTCTGCTACCTCTCTGCACGCCCTTCACCTCCCCTCAGCACTGTGCTCATCTGCTCATTTGTATATATTTTTATTACCCTATTTATTTTGTTAATGAGATGTACATCCCCTTGATTCTATTTATTGCAATTGTTTTTGTCCGTCTCCCCCGATTAGACTGTAACCCCATCAATGGGTAAGGATTGTCTCTATCTGTGGCCGAATTGTACATTCCAAGCTCTTAGTACAGTTCTCTGCACATAGTAAGTGCTCAATAAATGCTATTGAATGAAATACTATTGAATGACTAGGTTGGGAGACACATGTGCTTTTAGTGGAAGGACCATGCGCTTTAGAACCCAGAAGTCTAATCCCGCCTCTGCCACTTGTCAGATGTGTGGCTTTGGACAAGTTGTTTCACTTCTCTGTGCTTCAATTACCTCATCTGTAAAATGGGGATTCAGACTGTGAGCCCCACGTGGGATAACCTGATTACCGTGTATCTACACCAGCACTTAGAACAGTGCTTGGCACTTAATAAGCATTTAACAAATGCCATCATTTTTTTCTTCTTCAACAACCCCCTCTCCTGGAAATATTATCTAATCTTGGCTTCACTGACACTGTCCTCTCCTGGTTCATCTCCTATCTCCCTGGATGCTCATTTGCAGGCTTCTCCTCCGCCTCCCATCCTGCAATTCTGGGACAATTCTGGGTCCCCTTCTATTTTCCATCTGCATCCACTCTCTTAGGGAACTCACTTGCTCCTATGGCTTCAACTACCAACTCTTCATGGATGATTCCCACATCTAAATATCAAGTCCTGATGTATCTGCTTTTCTGCAATCTCATTTCCTCCCACTTTCAAGACATTTCTCCTTGAATGTCATGCTGACACCTCAAACTTAAAATGTCCAAAACAGAACTTTTCTTTCCACCCAAACCCTGCCCTCGCCCTGATTTTACCATCACTGTGGACAGCACCACCATCCTTCCTGTCTCACAAGCATGCAACCTTGACATTATTCTTGATTCATGTCTTTCATTCAGTCTATCACCAAATCCTGTTGGTTAGACCTTCACAACACCACTAAAATCTGCCTTTTGCTCTCCATCCAAACTGCTAATCTATTAATCCTATCTTATTATCCTATCCTGCTATGATTACTCCATCAGACCCCTTGCTTACCTTCCTGCCTCCTGTTTCCCCATTTCAGTTCATACCTCACTCTGTTACCCAGATCATTTCTCTACAAAACCATATTTCCCCACTCTTCAAGAACTTTCAGTGCTTGCCCACCGATCTCTTCATCAGACACACCGTACCATTGGCATTAAAGCACTCAATCACCTTGCTGCCTTTTACCTTTTCTCCCTGATTTAATAATGATGGTACTTGTTAAACATTACTGTGTGCCAAGCACTGTTTTAAGAGCTGAGTTGAATACAAGTTAATCAGGTTAGACACAAACTTCCTGTGTCTGTCTAAGTAGGGGGGAGTAGGATCTAATCCCCATTTTACAGATGAGGTAACTGAGGCTTAGAGAAGTTGTGACATGCCCCAGGTCACGGAGGAGGCAAGTGGCAGAGCCAGTCCCATGTTCTTTCCACTAGGTAATCAGCTTCCATGCTGATTTCCTACTTCAACATAGCCTTGCACACTTTGCTCTTCTAAAGCCAACCTACTCACTGTACTTCATTCTCATCTTTCTCACCTTCAGTCCCTCCCCCACATCCTGTCTCTGGCCTGGATTTCCCTTTCCTTGAGTATATTGCAGGCCATCACTCTCTCCATCTTTGAAGCCTTATTAAAAGCCCCTCTCCCCCAAGAGTTGTTCCTCAACTAAGCCCTCATTTCCTCTTTCCTACTCCTTTGTGCATCACCATTACATTTGTATTTCCACACTTTGTTCACCCTACACTCAGGCCACAGCACTTATTTACATATCTGTAATTTATTTCTATTAATGTCTGACTCCCCCTCTAGGCTCTAAGCTCCCTGAGGTCAGGGAACATGTCTACCAACTCTGTTATATTGTACTCTCCCAAGCACTTAGTGCAGTGCTTTGCACACTGCAAACATTAAATAAATGCTATTGATTTGTGTGAAAATATGTGTTTGTGGAGTACAGATGTTTGAGAAGAATAATTGGGGTGAGAAATGCAGAAGGCTACTTAGAAATATGGAAATACCATAAATAAGAAAATGTCATGCCACGTCAGTCAGTCGTTTTTATTGATTATTACTGTCTGCAGAGCACTGTACTAAGCAACTGGGAGTACAGTACAACAATAAACAGACACATTTGCTACCCACAATGAGATTACAGTCTAGAAGGGGAGACAGACATTAAAATAAATAAATTACAGATACGTACATTTGCAGATATGTAACAATAATGATGGCATATGTTAAACATTTATTATGTGCCAGTTGTTGTTTTAAGCTCTGGGGTAGATAGAAGGTATTCAGTTTGTCTCATTTGGGGCTCACAGTCTAAGGCCCCATTTTAGAGATGAGGTAACTGAGACACAGAAAAATTAAGTGGCTTGCCCAAGGTCACAAAGCAGACAAGTGGAGAAGCAGGGATTAGAAACCACATCCCCTATCTCCCCTGACCTGAAATGTCCCTGTTGTCTCTCCAGAAACAACAACAAAAAAAGTGTTTTCACAAAATGAACTAAATCAATAATAGTTTTGTGGGTGAAGGATTAAAGCCAATCTTAATTTTCCTTCCTTTAGGATGTTGTGGCTTGATTTTTGTGCTCATTAAGCTTTTCAATTATTTTTTAAAAAAAATATTAACACACAACCCAGTTCACTAGATGTAATGGGTGAATTAGACCCAGAATAAAGAGGTAAAATGAACTAATATACCTCTCTTGAATCTGTGGAAAAATTAAACATTTTCTCTTCAGAAAAATTTTTTTTTATGTTTCTTGACTTTGCTAAGAAGCAGAATAATTCAGTTTTTCCCATTAGCCATCCCTGTGTTTCATCTATTATTTAGTTTCATTTTTCCTTTGTAGAGAGGGACTCAGTACAGTCTGAGTACTATGGTGAGATCCTGCACAATGTCTTCCCTCATGAAGGTTCATAATATCCTCTCCACCCAAACAGACAGGCCAGAGATGGTTCTGAGAGGTTTCTGAGACTTTATGAAATCAGGCTTATTCCCAGCATCTCTCTTTTCCTGCAAGGAAAACCATTTTCTCCTACCCTTCCTAATTGAAAATTGCCTGCTATCCAGTGATGAATTCATTGGGCTTATAGCTAATGATGCCACCAACCAGTAAAAATCCAGCTTCATTTGCTAAATTGTTCATTTATACTACTAACCCAATAATTTAATTATATAAACTATAACATGCCCCACACTGCTCATTCACCATGAACAAGAGGTTCTACAGGATTCTCTGTGTGCAAAGGTGTTCTAACCTTGTTTTACAATGTGACAAGATCATTCTAGTTTGTTCCAGCATTGGTTTATGAATTAAGAGGACTTGGATTCTCATCCTGTCTCTGCCAGTTGCCTGCTGTGTGACCTTAGGAAAGTCACTTAACTTCATTGTGCCTCAGTATCCTCACCTGTCAAACAATTATTTGGTCCCTGTTCTCCCTCCTACTTAGAGATCCATGTGGGACAGGGAGTGATTGATGTGTACCCACAACAGCACTTAGAACAGTGCTTGATAAATAAATCCTTAAAAATATCATTAAAAAATGCATGTTGATTACTTCCTTGGGTTTGGTCATTTCATTTATATATTGAGGCCTTAGTAATAATAATAATAATAATGTTGGTATTTGTTAAGTGCTTACTATGTGCAGAGCACTGTTCATTCATTCAATAGTATTTATTGAGCGCTTACTATGTGCAGAGCACTGTACTAAGCGTTTGGAATGAACACGTCGGCAACAGATAGAGACAGTCCCTGCCGTTTGACGGGCTTACAGTCTAATCGGAGGAGACGGACAGACAAGAACAATGGCAATAAATAGAATCAAGGGGAAGAACATCTCGTAAAAACAATGGCAACTAAATAGAATCAAGGCGATGTACATTTCATTAACAAAATAAATAGGGTAATGAAAATATATACAGTTGAGCAGACGAGTACGGTGCTGAGGGGATGGGAAGGTAGAGGAGGAGGAGCAGAGGGAAATGGGGGGAAAAGAGGGTTAAGTTGCAAAGAGGTGAAGGGGGGGTGGTAGAGGGAGTAGAGGGAGAAGAGGAGCTCAGTCTGAGAAGGCCTCTTGGAGGAGGTGAGTTTTAAGTAGGGTTCTGAAGAGGGGAAGAGAATCGGTTTGGCGGAGGTGAGGAGGGAGGGCGTTCCAGGACCGCGGGAGGACATGGCCCAGGGGTCGACGGCGGGATAGGCGAGACCGAGGGACGGTGAGGAGGTGGGCGGCAGAGGAGCGGAGCGTGCGGGGTGGGTGGTAGAAAGAGAGAAGGGAGGAGAGGTAGGAAGGGGCAAGGTGATGTAGAGCCTTGAAGTGTTCTAAGTGCTGGGGTAGACACAGGGGAATCAGGTTATCCTGTGTTTCAACTCAGACAGGAAATTGTTTTCAATGAGATGATTCTAAAATTTATGTGGATTACTTAGATATTTTTGTTTAATTTGATATGTTTCTCCATTTATATTTCTACCCTCTGTATGATGATGCCTAGAGTTAATTGTATATGAAACAAATGAATTACCTAGAAGAAGCAAGGGACATTTAGATCGCTTGCTAGTAATGCTCTTCCTAACCTGAGTGTGGGCGGGCCATAGGGTAGGAAAAGCAATTGGTTTGCATATCACTGTGAAAATGCAGGTCCAAAGAAATGGCATTTGTGATACCTTGATGAGATTATAGAGGTAGGTAGGGTAGAGGGCCAGCATGAAGCTTGAGAAGCAACATGATTAACTGACTGTAAGCCCATCAAATGGCAGGGACTGTCTCTATCTGTTGCCGACTTGTTCATTCCAAGCGCTTAGTACAGTGCTCTGCACATAGTAAGCGCTCAATAAATACTATTGAATGAATGAATTAATTAATTAATGGAAAGAGCACGGGCTTGGGACTCAGAGGACGTGGGTTCCAATCCCAGCTCTGCTACTTGTCTGCTGTGTGACCTTGTGCAAGCCACTTAACTTTTTAGTACCTCATTTACCTCATCTGTAAAATTGGATTAAGACTGTGAGCCCCATGAGGGGACCTGATTATATTGCATCTACCCCGAAGTTTAGAACAGTGCTTAACAAATAGCATAATTTTTATTATTATTAGCGTCTTATTTTTTGAAGGGCTAAATTCTTTGTGCAAAATATAGAGGGAACCTTAAGGACAAGAGTTTATTGTGGGCAGGGATATGTCTACAAATTCTGTTAATATTGTATTTTCCCAAATGCTTCGTGCAGCTCTCTGCACACAGTAAGCTCTCCGTATATACCATTGATTGATTTATGGAAAGCATTCTGCTGTCACAGAAGGAAAGATAAATCACTTCTAGTTGAAATCCCCTACCAGCACCCTAGTGTGAACAGGGAATGCGCAACAATAAAAACTGATGACTCACTTCTGATAAGATTTTGTTTTTAATAACATTTCTTATGACTTGCCCACCTTTATTTTCTGCACAGAACAACAGCTTTAACTTTAATACTGTTCAGAAAAACCTGTTTCACTTCACATTTTGTTCTCCAAAGATATGCCATGGAAACAGATTTCCATTCACCTACTGGCTTATGCTGAAGATTCAGCAATATGTTGCTTTAAACCATATACTTTCTGACTTTAATTTATAATCAAGTACTTGGGGCACCTTTGCCATTTCTATGGAAGAAGATAAGCATAATCTGTTGGTGACATGGCTTTGTAGTTTTCACATGCCAAAGAATGCTATTAAAACAGCTGTTTGAACAGACTAAAGAGAAACATTCCAATGTCTTCTAAGAAAAGGAGATTGCAAATTATTTTCATTTCTAGTAACAAAGTTACTAGAATGATACAGGATGATACAATAGTTGCAGGAAAATGATCAAATTGAGAAAAAAGTCACACTTGCCGATTTTTGTAAGGTTGGAAACAAGGAACACTGCAATTTGTGAATTACAAAAGCTCTTCTTGCAAACATCAGATCAGCTTCACTTCTGTTGTAGTGTCTGATTCATGGGGGGAAGCTTAATTTTGTGGGTTTTGACCACCACCAAGAAGTGACTTGCAATGATCACTTGGTGTGCTATCCTTTAGCAGTGTCCATGGATCCATCTCCCTGACCTAACTCTCACTCTCCAATCTCTCTGTTAATAGAAATAATAATAATTATAATAACGATGATACTTTTTAAGCACTTACTTTGTGCCAACCACTGTTCTAAGTGCTGGGGTAGATATAAGCTAATCAGTTGGACACCGTCCCTGTCCCACATGGGGATCACAGTCTCAATCCCCATTTTCCAGATGAGGTAACTGAGGTCCAGCGAAGTGAAATGACTTTCCCAAGGTCCCACAGCAGACAAGTGGAAGGGCGGGGATTAGAAGACTATGAACTTCTGACTTCCAGGCCCATGTTCTATCCACTACATCATGCTGCTTCTGGGAAGGTTGGTTTGTCTCTCAGATTCCTAACTCTGTTCACAAACCATCAGATTGAGCTGTTGGCTAAAGTTTTCCAGCATGCTGCCTGAAGCTGTCTCCAATTCCATTGCCATATAGTTGTATAAAGGGTTTTTTTTTCTATAAGAATAGATAGATTTGCTTCTGGTAAAGCTCTCTAGGAAGTTAAAAAAATACAGTAGGAGTTTAGTGATTATCAAAGGTATATTTTTGCCTAGGAAAATTTGACTGAAATAAAGTTTAAAAACCTAAGCTACCCACCTAGGTATTCAGGGAATCCCTGCTTTGAGTCCCAAAATGTGCATTAATTCATTCAGTTGTATTTATTAAGTGTTTATTGTGTGTAGGGCACTGTAGTAAATGCTTGGGAAAGTACAGTACAACAGTAAACAGTGACACTCTCTGCCTAGGACAAGCTCACAGTCCAGAGCGGGGGAGATAGACATCAATACAAATAAATAAAATTACAGATAAAAACATAAGTGTTGTGGGACTGGTAGTAGGGAGGAAGAGCAAAGGGAGCAAATCAGGGTGATGCATAACAGAGTGGGAGATGAGGATTAATGGGGCTTAGTCTGGAAAGACCTTTTGGAGGAAATGTGCCTTAATTAAGGCTTTGAAGGTGGGAAGAGTGATTGTCTGTCGGATTTGAGGAGGGAGGGCATTCCAGGCCAGAGGCAGGACGTGGGCCAGAGGATAGGAGTGAGACAGGCTAGATCAAGCCACAGTGAAAAGGTTAGCACCAGAGTAGCAAAGTATGTGTTGTAGAAAGACAGAAGAGAGGTAGGAGGGGGTGAGGTGATGGAGTGCTTTAAAGCCAATGGTGAGGAGGTTTTTGTTTGATAGGAGGGAGATAGGCAATGATTAGAGATTTTTGAGAGGGTGACATGTCCTGAACATTTCTGTAGAAAGATGATCCGGGTAGCAGAGTGAAGTATGGATGTAAGTAGGGAGAGACAGGAGGTTGAGAAGTCAAAAAGAAGGCTGATACGGGATAGGATGAGTGATTGTCTTAATGGGGTAGCAGTTTGGATGGAGAGGAAAGGGCAGGTTTTAGCGATGTTGTGAGGGAGGAACCAACAGGATTTGGTGACGGATTGAATATGTGGGTTGAATGAGAGAGAAGTCAAAGATAACTCCAAGGTTACGGGCTTGTGAGACAGGAAGGATGGTGGTACTGAGGACTCTTACATGCACTGTTTGGACAGGGAAGACATCTGTTTCAACCTCATCTTGAGGAAAAAACATTTTTCCTATAATCAGCTTTATATCATTCTTGAAGTTTCTTCATATAATCATATATAAGCTTATAGTGGAGTACACTGTAAGTTCATTATGGGTAGGCAACATGTCTACCAATCCTGTTGTTGTGTACTCCTTCAAGCACTTATTTAAAGTGCTGTGCACACAGTAAGTGCTGAGTTCTGACACTTGTCTGCTGTGTGACTTTATGCAAGTCACTTAACTTCTCTGTACCTCAGTTCCCTCTGCTGCAAAGTGGGGATTCGATCCCTGTTCTCCCTCATACTTAGACCATAAGCCCCATGTGTGACCTAATTATCTTGTATCTACCCCAATGCTTAGAACAGTGCTTTCTTTTTTTTTTATAGTATTTGTTAAGCGCTTAATATGTGCCAGGCACTGTACTAAGTTCTTGACATAGTAAGCACCAAATATCACAATTCTTATTATTATCATTATTATTATCACCAAGGGGCCCTTAGTAAGGGTTACTCCCCTGACTGCTACTGCTAGTCTGTCTAACAGAGAGGGAAGCTGGACTCCCCTCTAGACCAAGAGGATTTGAGTTCCGATTCCAGTTCTGCCATTTGCTGCTGTGTGAGATCTTGGACAAATCACTTACTTCTCTGTGCCTCAGTTCCCTCATCTGTGAAATGAGGATTTATTACCAGTTCTTCCTCCTACTTAGACTGTGAGCCCCAAATAGGGCCTGATTATCTTGTATTTCCCTTCCACCCCAACCCCCTTCTGCTTATTTCAGTGCTTTCTTTTTTTTTTTACAACATTTCTTAAGTGCTTACTTTGTGTCATGCACTGTACTAAGCTCTTGACAAATAGTAAGTGCTTAGCAAATACCACAGTACGTATAATTATTATTATTATTATAATTTTTACTTGGTTATTCTGAATTTTCTAAGCACCTTGTAAAGAGCACCACATAAATGGTCGCTCAAAAAGAGTTACTGCTCTGACTGTTATTATAGAATAATAGAGAGCTAAACTGAATGCTCTAGTGGGAAGATCACAGGCCTTAGAGCAAGAGGATCTGGGTTCCAGTCCTACCATTTGCCTGCTGTGAGAGACCTTGGGCAAATCACTTATCTATTTTTTGTGTGGTAATTGTTAAGTGCTTCCACTGTGCCAAACACTAAACGAAGCAAAAGGGTAGATTCAAGGCAATCTGGTTGAACACAGGCCATGTCCCACATAAGGCTCACAGTTTTAATCTCCATTTTAAAGATGAGGTGACTGAGGCTCAAGTATTGAAGTGATTTCTCAAGGTCAAACAGCAGAGAAGAGCCAGGAGCCAGAATTGGAATCCAGGTCCTCCTGTCCCCAGGCCCATGCTCTATCTATTAGGCCATGCTGTTTCTCAGTGCCTCAGTTTCCTCATCTGTATAACTATAAGCCCTACAGATAATAATGTTGGTATTTGTTAAGCACTAACTATGTGCAGAGCACTGTTCTAAGCGCTGGGATAGAGACAGAGTGATCAGGTTGTCCCATGTGGGGCTCACAGTTTTAATCCCCATTCTACAGATGAGGTAATTGAGGCACAGAGAAGTTAAGTGACTTGCCCACAGTCACACAGCTGACAAGTGGCGGAGCCGGGATTCGAACCCATGACCTCTGACTCCCAAGCCCGCGCTCTTTCCACTGAGCCACGCTGCAGATTTTGAGCCCCATGTGGGACAGTGACTATGTCCAACTTGATTATCTTGCATTTTCCCCCGTACTTAATACAGTGCTTGGTATAGAACAAGTGCTGAACAAATACCATGGTCATTTTTATTATCATTATTTCAGATACATACATCTGTATTTAGTAATTAGCGGTTGCTTGTAAACCTTGAATAGAACTTTCCAGAAGTAAAGTACTGCATATTTTTGGCTGAAAAAGTTGGTTAAAATTTTGGACCCACTACAAGGTATTATATTAAACCTTGGAAATGGGTTTCTAATAGAAAAACCAATTGACCATTAACTAGAGTAATGCTAGCAGTATCTGCTGGTATAATGATACACGTATAATGAATAACTGATTAACTCCTGCTGTGATTAAAGAGAGGTGACTAACCTCCATTTTTATCCCCCTCTGGGGTCTTTGTGCACTGTTTGTGTATTATTATCAGGGGTTTCTATGAGCTGCAAAATCATTAATCCAGTGGTTTAATAAGTATATAGCCGTATCCTTTCTCATAGCAGTGTTTCCATGACCTGTTTTACCGTGGTATTCCAGAACATAACCGTGGAAAACTCAGAGCTTGGACTTTTACAAATAGCCTGCCTTTAAAGAACAAAAAGAAAGACGGTTATAGCTCAAAATACTGAGTGAGACAGAACAGTATTTTAACTGGAAAGGAGGTTCAATTTGATGGAGCAAACACTTAAAACCCCCAGTCACAAAACACAGCCAAGGGAGGGGAAAATGAAGAAATATCAACATCATATTTTGGCAAGGAGGAAGTGGAGAATGAGACCAGCCTGGGGTTATCTCTCCTCACTCAGTGGAGCAGAAAGGAATTGATCCAAAACCGCCAGGTGTATATGCCTCTGCCCTCAGGGGTGCAAAAGGAGGAAAGAGGAGAAAGGGGTGAACTGAAAATTTTTCACCCATTTCTTGCAGTTCTTTTCCTGAATGCTAATATAAATCAAAAAGCCAATATAAATTGATTGAAGTGGTACCGTGGCCAGATGGTGATGCGAGGAAGGAAAGAAGAGCTCTCAGCTGGCAGTCACTGCCATCCAACCATGGCAGTATGACAATGCAGGGAGCTGTTGGAATGGAGAATGCTTTTTGGCTGCCATATGGAAATCCAAACATGGCGGCTGAAAGCCTCTCACAGTTTAGGAAAAATTTTCTCACTTTCAATATGTTAGATCTTTGGGTTTGTAAAAGCGACATGTTCTTCTACCAATTCATTATAAAACCGAATGGCAACATATATGGTAAACTATACCAATAATTGTAATTATTAGCATCTCTTTCCCTTCTTAAGTGGTGGCATCTGGATGGGGGCATATTTAGTCAACTAGCTGCTATACAATTCTCATAAAATTCAAATCATGCAGATAATTTCAATCATGAACTAGTGGAAGTGGCTCACACCTGCAGGTTAGGAGCCCTGTGTTCTAATCCGGTTCTGCTACTTGCCTATGTGTAACTTTGGGCAAGTCACTTACTTCTCCCCTCCTCATTTTTCTCATTTCTGAAATAGAGATTATATTCTTTCTTCTCACTACCCCTTAAATTTTGAGCTATTTATGGGACAGGGATTGTGCTTGATCTGATTATCTTGTATCACCCTGGCATTCAACATCCTACTTGGCCCATACTAAGCTCTTAACAAGTACTGCCATTATTATTATCAGTCCCAAATCACAGGAGTATTTGAGAGACTTAAAATTCTTAGGTGAATACTCAAACAAGTTTAATTATTTACAGAACAACTCAACCTGGGCCTTGGAAGTCTCCCGTTGCATGAACCACTTTTAGATCATAACATTTCTTCTAATCTGTGTAGTCTATTTTAGCCCTTTTTCCGAAGCATTTCCTCATTAACCACCTCCCTGTGTCCTCACAAGATCTCTATGAGCTTAGGAAAGACAGATGTGATTGCCCTCATTTTCAGATGAGGTACCTGAAGCTTGTCTGCTGTGTGACCTTGGGCAAATCACTCCTCTTCTCTGTGCCTCATTTACCTCATCTGTGAAAAATGGGGATTAAGAGAGTGAGCCCAATATGGGACAGGGAGTGTGTACAACTTAACTTATATCTACCCCAGCACTTAGAACAGTTCTTGGTGTAACAATTACCATAATTATCAATTATTATTATTTTTGAGAGGTTAGGTGGTTGGCAAAACAGGAACTAGAAGCCAGGTCTCTTGCCTGATTCATTCATTCATTCATTCATTCATTCATTCATTCATTCGTTCGTTCGTTCGTTCATTCATTTCTTCACTCAATCATATTTATTGAGTTCTTACTGTGTGCAAAACTCTGTATTAAGCACTTGGGATAATACAACTCCTAGATCCATGTATATTCGGCTTCTCTTTGAACTTAAACTGGTTACGATATCAATCAATGAATTAAAGGTATTTCGTGAACACTTACATGTACAGAGCACTACAATCAGCACCTGGTCTTCCAGTACAATGGAATTGGTAGGCATGTTTCCTGCCCACAGCGAGCTCACAGTCTAGAGGGAGCTCACTATCCAGAGTGACATGGTATGTGCCCCCAAAGACAGCCATGAAGGATGGGGGTAAGGAGAGAAGTAGTGTATGAGCTGCACTCCTCTGGAGAATAGGGGAGGGAATAGGGAAACAGCATGGTGTAGTTGATAGAGCATGGGCCTGGGAGTTAGAAGGTCATGGGTTCTCATCCCGGCTCTGCCATTTGTCTGCTGTGTGACTTTAGGCAAGTCACTTCACTTCTCTGGGTCTCAGTTACCTCATCTGTAAAATGGGGTTGAGACTTGTGAGCCCCACTTGGGACAGAGACTGTGTCCAACTTGATTTGCTTGTATCCACCCCATTGCTTAGTACGATGCCTGGTACATAGTAAGTGCTTAACAAATAGCATAATAATAATAATAATGTTGATATTTCTTAAGCGCTTACTATGTGCCGAGCACTGTTCTAAGTGCTGGGGTAGATACAAGGTAATCAGGTTGTCCCACGTGGGGCTCACAGTATTAATGCCCATTTTACAGATGAGGGAACTGAGGCACAGAGAAGTTAAGTGACTGCCCACAGTCACATAGCTGATAAGTGGCAGAGCCAGGATTTGAACCCAGGATTAATAACATAAAGTCAGTGTTGCACCTCTTTGCCAGGGCCAGATTGATTGTGGTAGTTAAGCATTTACTATGTGCCGCGTACTGTAAACTCTTTGTGGGAAGGGAATATGTCTGTTTTTTGCTGTATTGTATTGTCCCAAGCACTTAGTACAGTGCTCTGCACACAGTAGGTGCTCAATAAATACAACTGAATGGATGAATGAATACTACTGTGCAATCAGACTGAGCACAGTCCCTGTTCCACCGTCTAAGGGGAAAGGAGAATAGCTGTCAAATATCCACTTTACAGATGAAGCACAAAGACGTTGAAGTGGATTGCCCAAGGCATCACAGCAGGCAAGTGGTGGAGTTGGGATTAGAACCCATTTCTCCAGACTCCTAGTTCTGTGCTTTTTCCACTAGGACAAGCTACCTCTCTAACAGAATGTGTAAGATATGATACCGAATTTGGAGCCTAAGAGCTCAGCCCATCCTGATATTTCCTTAGTTCTAATTCCTACTCCAGGGTCCTAACTTCACAGTCATGATGTAAACATGCAAAATGGTGACAGTAAGAGAGCAGGGTACAGAACGTGCTCATAGTAATCGCAACTTTCCCCAGAGTCTACATCCTTAATTGTGACTTTTGGAAAGCACTTACTATGGGCCAAGTCGTGTACTAAGGGCTTGGTAGAGAAAATGCAATACAATCTGATAATAATTAACAGTGATAACTGTGATAATTGTCAAGCACTTACTTTGTGCCAGGCACTGTACTAAGCTAATCAGATTGGACATAGTCCCTGTCCCACATGGGGCTCACAGTCTTCATCCCCATTTTACAGATGAGGTATCTGAAGCACAGAGAAGTGAAGTGACTGTCCCAATATCACGCAACAGACAGGTGGCTGAGCCAGGATTAGAACTCAGGTCCTTCTGACTAAAAGGCCCATGATCTGTTCACTAGGCCACACTTGTTCTTACACAGCTTAGTAAATAAAAGAACAAATAAATAAATAAAGGAGTCTAGGAACCAAGTGTCCCTCTCAGGGTCACACCTGGAGAGTTTCCAGTAGTCTATGCGTCTCGACTCCTGGAGGGAGAATCAAGCAGGGGCGTTCCCATTCCATTCCTAGATTGTGCAGTGGCTAGAGAGTGGAAGGCAATCTGCTACAAATCAAAACTCACCTGTGCTGGGCAACAGTGTCACGGGAGAGAGTCGAAGGTGGAGATTTGAGTTTACTGTGCGAAAGGCGGGAATGGTAAACCACTTTTGCATTTTTACCAAGAAAACTCTATGGATACACTACCAGAAAGATTGCAGATGGAGAGCGGGTAGTTCTGGAAGAGATATGTCCATGGTGTCTCTATGGGTCGGAAACAAGCCGACGGCATAAGGCAAGGCAAGACAAGAACCTAGTGACTGCTTCTGGTGACATAGCCAGGTTTGAACTGTATGTCCAGCTAGTTTTATGGCAGAGATTTAAGCAGTTGTAGATTCATCGATTGTGAGCCTCCCGAGGGATAGGGACCATATTTAATTCTTAACTGTGTATTCCCACCCAGCATTTATAGTAAGTACTTAATGAATACTATTACTACACCTCTGATCTTTCTATAGTCAATCATATTTATTGTGCACTTATTGGGTGCAGAGCACTGTACTATGTAGTTGGGAGAGTACAACATTAGAGAGTTGGTACGCATGTTAGAAGGGGAGAAAAACGTTAAAATAAATGATGGATATGTACATACGAGCTGTGGGGCTGAATGAAGTCACAAATCAAGTGCAAGGAGAGGCAGAAAGAGAGACAGAGTAGAGGATTAGTAGAAGAAGACCCCTTGGAGAAGATGAGATTTTAAGTAGTTTTTGAGGTGGAGAGAGTGATGATGGTTTGTTGGATATGAAGGGTGATAGATTTCCAGGCCAGAGGTAGGAATCAGGAAAGGGGTCAGTAATGGAGATGCCACATCTGTTGATCATTTCAGCTTGCTTAGTGTCTTATTCAAGATTATGATGACAAGGAGGTATAATCTCATCCAGTTACTCAATGTTTCAATGTATAAATTACAACATTATTTGGGGGTGTCCAGAGACTAATAATTTTTCTGGGGGGTAATGTTAAGTACTTACTATATGTCAAGTGCTGGGGAACATACAAGCTAATCAGTTTGGATACAGTCCATGTCCCACATGGGGCTTATTGTCTTAATCCTTATTTTATAGATGAGGAAACTGAGGCACAGAGAAGTTAAGTGAGTTGTCCTATCATATAAACATAAAAGTACTGTTTTTGAGAAGTTTAAATTGGCCTTCAATATGTCTACTGTCTCCTAGCCTGGTCTCTGTAAGGGCTACACTGAGCTTTCCAACGGTCTCTGTTTTCCCACACTGTAATGCAGTGCTTGAGTCATCTGCATAGGAAAAGACCCATTCCCTATGAAATAATATTTTCCTTTTTTCCTTTCTGCAGAGAATAAATATCATACCACTAAACTTATAGTGTAGCAATTCACTTTGTTTTGACCTAACATAAACCCCTGGTTATCCTTTGAGAGAGAGAGATAGAGAACAAGAAAACGAAGATTTGAAAATCAGAAGATGGTGCTTCAAAAGACCGAGGTTGGGGGAGTTTATTCGATTTACACCAAACTAAAATTGAATACAAAAATAATATTGATTCTCTCACATTTAGAATATTCCAGAGAGACAGAACATGTATATATTTTTGTTAATATCCTGTTACTAAACAAAGTCTCCCAATTCCCCCAAAATAATAATAGCCAAAATGAAGATTTTGATGAAAGCGTCCTATGCAAAATGTGATTGTCTGATTACCAAAGCTACTCACCCTGTGTTCAGACAAATCAGTCAATCAATCAATGGTATTTATCGAGTGCTAAGCACTTGGGAGAGTATAATATAACATAATTAGCAGACACATGGGCAGGGAATGTGTCTGTATATTGTACTTTCCTGAGGGGTTAGCTCAGTGCTCTGCACACAGTAACTGCTCAATAATAATGATGAAATAATAATTATGGCATTCATTAAGCAATTATTATGTGCCAGGCACTGAACTAAGCACTGGGGTGGATGCATGCAAATTTATTTGGACAGAGTTCCAGTCCCACATGGGGCTCACAGTATCAATCTCCATTTTACAGTTGAGGAAACTGAGACCCAGGGAAGTTAGTTGATTTGCCCAAGGTCACATAGCAGATAAGTGGCAGAGCTGGGTTTAGAACCATGACCTTTTGACTCCCATACGATTGAATGAATGAATGAGAGTTCTCTGTTCATAAGGAGCTTACAGGCTAGAAGGACTGTGCAGGTAATAGAGCAGGAAAGCATTCACAGGGATTCAGAGCAGTGTGCCAGATTAAAGATTTTGTCATATTATCCCTGTGGAAATCTCAGCACTTCCTGGAGGAGAAGAAGAGCTCTTCTGCTATTGACAAACTCCTTCCAGAATATTCCATTATTTTCTGTGAGATTTAGGCATACACCAGCTCCTTTGTACCCTGGGTTTTGTAGTTTTCTTATCCTTTCCTTCCCTGAAATAATCTTGTCAGACATGTATCCAACCTTGTTTGAAAGGTTTTTAAAACACACTGCTAAATCTGTGACCTCATTATTTAAAAGAGAGTATTTAAAATTTGGTTACACTAATTAGCACTTGTTAATATCATTATTTTAATGCAACAGAGAGATACAATTAAACGGTAGGTTGAATCAATGGAATTAGTTGGGAAGAAGATCTTGTACAACTGTGAATGCATCTAAGAAATGTTGATTCACCCAATGACTAAAATTACACGTCAAAAGGAAGACAACTTTAGAATGTTAAAATAATATGGTCATATCATGTCATTATTTGTTGAAGATGATGCAATGCTATATAGATTTTCCTTTCCTTCATAGAATGTTTGTTTTGTTGAAGTGTAACTGATTATTTTTATAATATGTCAACCTGGCATTTTGCTGGTCTAGATGCTATGTATAATGTTTAAATGCAAATATGGTGTGCTTGGTTTTTACTGGATTTACATTAATTTAACTGATGTCAAACAAGTCTTAATGCTGATACATTCCTTTTTAAAAATAATACTGGTGTTTCTAAAATGTTTTCTTTGGGTGAAAGTACCTGAGCTAAAAGCTAAGAGATATGCAAGTTAATCAGAATTGGTCCATTCCCTGTCTTACACTAAGCTAAGTATATAGGAAGCAGAGAGAGCAGACATCATCTAGATTATGCAGATAAAAAGAATAAGGTTCGAAGGTCCACAAGATCCTTGTCTGTAAAATGAGGAAATAGAATCCCAGAAATATTAAGTGATTTACTCAAAAGTCACACACGGCAATCCAATGACCAGAAATGGATTTTGAGCCAAGATCTCCTGACTCCCAATCAGTGGTATTTGTTGAGCACTTTCTCTGTGTGGAGCACTGGCTTAGTGTAAAGAGCATAGGCTTGGGAGTCAGAGGTCATGGGTTCTAATTCCATTTCTGCCACTTGTCAGCTGGGTGACTGTGAGCAGGTCACTTAACTTCTCTGTGCCTCAATTACCTCATCTGTAAAATGGGGATTAAGACTGTGAGCCCCACCTGGAACAAGCTGGTAACCTTGTATTGCCCCCAGTGCTTAGAACAGTAAATAACACATAGTAAGTGCTTAACAAATACAGTCATTCTTCTTTACCAAGCACATGTTCTTTCAGGTAGGCAATACAGATTCAAATTACTTGAGAGAAAAAACAGTTATTTATAGAAGCAAATCATTGTACTGACTTCTGTGTTCAGAGTAATGTACAAAGTGCTTGGAAAGTATAGTGCAGCAGGGTTTGTAGGAATGACCCCTATCCACAATGAGCTTACAGCTTAGAAGGGAAGACAGACAATCTAAATAAGTTATGGCTATGTACATAAGTGATGTGGGGATGTGAGTGGAGTAAATATCAAGTGCCCAAAAAGCACAGATGCAAGTTCATAGACGATATAGAAGGAAGAGGGAAATGAGAAAAAGAAGACTTAATCGGGAAAGGCTTCTCAGAGATGTGACCTTAAAAAGGCTTTGAAGATGGAGAGAGTAGTGGTCTGGAGAATATGAATGGGCAGGGAGTTCTAGCTAAGAGGAAGGATGTGGAACAGGGATTGGTGGTGAGAGAAAGGAGAGAGGGGAACAGGCAGCAAGCTGGTGCTAGAGGAGCAGAGTGTGCATACTGAGCTGTAGTACAAGTACAGGTAAAATAGGAGGTGGCAAACTGATTGAGTGCTTTAAAGCCAGTGCAAAGGAATTTACTGTGTGATTATGGAGTTAGATGGGCAACCACTGGAGGTTCTTGAAGAGTGGGGAGATGAAAACTTAACTTTTTTAGGATAATGATCTGAGCAGCAGAATGATGTGGACTGGAGTGGGAAGAGAAAGGAGGCAGAGTGGTTAGTGAGGAGGCAGATGCAATAGTCAAGGCAGGATAGGATAAGTGTTTGGATTAGTATAGTAGCACTCTTTATAGGCAAGAAATGGTGGATTTTAATGATGCTGTGAAGGTAGAGCCAACAGTATTTGGTGCCATATACTTGAATATGTGGGTTGAATGAGAGAGATAAATCGAATAAAACACCAAGGTTACCGGCTTGTAAAACAGGGAGGTTGGTGGTGCTGTTTTCAGTGGTGAGAAGGTCAGGAGGAGGACAGGGTTTGGTGGGATGATGAGAGGTTCTGTTTCATATATGTTGCGTTTGAGGTGTTGGGAGAAGATCCAAGAATAGATGTCCTAAAGGCAGGAGGAAGTATGAGACTGCAGAGAAGGAAAGTGATCAGGATTGGAGATGGTAGCTGAAGCCAGGGGAGTAGGCAAAAATAGAGAATAGCAGGGTATCCAGAACTGAAACTTGAGGGACTCCCACAGTTAGAGAATGGGAAGCAAAGGAAAACCCTGTGGAAGAGCCTGAGAATGAATTGCCATAGAGGTAGGAGGAGAACCAGGAGAGGATAGTGGTAGTGAAGCCAAAGTTGGATAAAGTTTCCACAAGGGGGTGGTCACCAGTTTCAAGAGGTCGCAAAGGATTAGGATAGAATAGAGGCCATTGGATTTGGCAAGAAGGAGATTGCGCATGACCTATGAGAGGGCAGTTTCCATGGAGTGAAGGAGGTGGAAGCCATTTTGAAGGGAATTAAGGAGAGAATTGGAGGAGAGGAAGTGGAGAAGGGTGTAGAAAACTTGCTCAAATCATTTTGAGGGGAATAGTAGGAGGGAAATGGAAAAATAACTGGAGGGAGCTGTGGAGTCCAGGGAGAGGTTTTTAGGATAGAGGATAAATAAGCAAGTTCTAAATCAGTGGGGAAGCCATTGGAAAGTAAATAATTGAAGATGGCGGTCAGAGAAGGAGGAAGGGAAAGGACAAGTGTCTTGATAAGATGCAAAGGGATGGGGTCAGAGGTGCATGTGGTGGGGATTGATTTTTGTCATACGGCAGGCGATTTCTTGAGCTACTGCTGGGAAAGATGGGAGAATTGCATAAGGGACAGTTGGAAAGAGACACTGGAGAGGAGCAGGGGATATTTTAGGAGATTATTCAGTCAGTCAGTTGTATTTATTGAGTGTTTACTGTGTGTGGAACACTGTACTTAGTGCTTGGGAGAGTTCAGTATAACAACAAACAGACCCATTCACAGCCCACGGTGATATTGAGGTTACCTAGGATGGGGAGAGCTGATTGAGTGCCTTCTGCCAATGGTGAGGAGTTTCTCTTTTATGCAGAAATGGGTCAGCATCTTTGGAGGTTTTAGAAGTGTGGGATAACATGGACTGAGGCCTCTTCTTAGAAAAAAAAATATAAGGGCAGAAAATAGAGAATGGACTGGAGAGGGGAGAAACTGGAGGCAGGGAGGTCAGGAGAAGGCTGATAATAATGATGGTATTTGTTAAGCGCTTACTCTGTGCTAAGCACTGTTCTAAATGCTGAAAAAAATTCTGGGCATCCCACCCTTTTTTATTGGTGCTAATATGATCCGACTCATTCGGTAATTAATGAAAGGAGGTTTGACAGGAAGTATTTTTGTTGTAGTTTGCACGTGAGGTTGGGTTTGCGAAGTCAAAGCAGGATGGCCATGGAATTACTTCCTTGTACGGGATTCCTGAAAGGCTGTGATTGGCACACAGCCCATAACTGGTCATAAAAATTATGGTATTTTGTTAAGTGCTTACTAAGTACCAAATGCTATATTAAGTGCTGAAGTGGATACAAGCAAATCAGGTCAGACATGGTCCCTGTCCTATGTGGGACTCACAGTCTCAATCTCCATTTTCCAGATGAGGGAACTGAGGCCCAGAGAAGTGAAGTGACTTGCCCAGGGTCACAGAGCAGAGAAGTGGTGTCTCTGGGATTAGAACCCATGACCTTATGACTCCCAGGTCTGTGCTCTATCCACTAGGCAGTAGTTAAGGCAGGATATAATAAGTGTGCAAAGAATTGTAATTTCTGCTTTTTTCTGATGAATTCTGCACCTGTAATTTTTTCCTTAAAGAGAGAAAAGTGGAATTTTAAAATTAATGAAACTAATCCAAATCAGATGAAATAACAAGGGCATTTTTGCATCATTGTTACTGTTTTTCATTTACAGTTGGTTGCTAAAGAATATTTGAAATTGTATAGTATATAAATCATGCAGAAGCAGTAGGTGGGTTTTTTTTTTGGTTCAAGTAATTATTTTTCAGTATTTTATTTTTTCTTATTTTATGGTAAAAAGAACTTAAGAGTTCTTGGCATTACAGAACCATGATTATTCTCTTTACATTCACTAGGGGACAACTTAGGTTTACACTTACATAGGAAAGTTTTCAACATCAACGTGATGCTAACAAAGAAGGAAAATGTCAAAGCATGAGCAGTTAACTGCTTGATGATCAACAGAAAGGCCGGGCTTTAAACTTAGATGCACAGACATATATTGTTTCCAGGACTGCCATCATACAAGTGAGACTGCCTTTTTATTCCTTTGCTTTTCACTCCGGGCACCTTTGACTACAAAGTCCATTCATCATGTTCACCATTGTCTGACACTTTAGAGATCTCACCACCAACAGGAGCAGCAGGATATTCGGGTTGAGAAGAAGAAACTTATTTCAGAATCGTTTTTATAGAAAGGGATCCATTTAACATTCTTTATATCTTATCTTGTTCTATATTAACCATATTACCAATAACACTATTGTATATGTGCTCTGAATTCATTCATGTTAAGGGGGTTGTCTAGATATTTAGCAGTTTGAAAGGTAAAGGGAGCTCATTTTCTTTTCCATTGCCTAAGGACTCTCAGGATACAAGGTTGTCTTCAGCTCTTCAACCCCCAGTCTTCTTGGAAAAATAGAATAGTCCATATCAAAGAGTTGAAATTCATTGACACCATTTTACCTTGCTATGGTTATCAAAGTCTGATTCCTGACAAGAATTTGAACAGTTAACACCAAGAGACAGAGTTGTAAAGCCTCTGTTCAGAAAAGATCGGTGAGTAGAATTGTGAACAGAAAGATGGACACAGGATAGTTGTCTCTTCAGGGTCTTTGCCTCTTGTTGATCATCATTTCTCAGACATTTCTTGCTGCTTTTGATGGATTGGACTGGGAATAGAGAGGGAGAATATTTAATGAAACTGCTCTTCCATCTGTGATCAAGGAAATAAGCCTATTCCCCTTTCCTCTAAAGGTGAAGCAATGAAAGTAATGGAAGTATTTATTCAGGACTGGCGGATCATGAAATTGATCCTGAAATGGTACCGTGGTCCAAGAGCTAGAGCTAGATTGGAGGACTAAGGTAACCAATGACCTTCTACTTGTCAAATCTAATGGCTTCTATTCCGTATTAATCCTCCTAGATCTCTCAGCTGCCTTTGACATTGTAGACCACCCTCTTCTTGAAACTTTATCCAACACCTTGGCTTCAGTGACACTGTTCTCTTTTGATTATCTTTCCATTTTTCCAAGCACTCCATCTCTATCTCTTTTGCAGGATTCTCAACTGCCTCCCACCTGTAACTCTGGGAATCCCTCCAGGCTCATTTCTGAGACCCCTTCTATTCTCCATCTACACCCACTCTCCTGGAGAACTCATTCACTCCCATGGCTTTAACTACCATCTCTGTGCAAATGATTCCCAAATCTATACCTCCAGCCCTGCTGACCCCTCTCCTTCTCTGCAGTCTCACAATTCCTCCTGCTTTCAGGATTTCTAATAATAATAATAACTATGGTATTTGTTAAATTCTTACTACATGCAGGCACTGTACAAGCACTGTACAGCGTGGCTTAGTGGAAGGAGCACGGGCTGGGGAGTAGGAGGTCATGGATTCTAATTCTGGTTCTGCCACTTGTCTGCTTTGTGGCCTTGGGCAAGTCACTTAACTTCTCTGTACCTCAGTTCCCTCATCTGTAAAATGGGGATTAAGACTGAGCCCCACATGGGACAATCTGATTACCTTGTATCTATCCCAGCGCTTAATTCAATTTGAATTCAATTCAATAGTATTTATTGAGCGCTTACTATGTGCAGAGCACTGTACTAAGCGCTTGGAATGAACAAGTCGGCAACAGATAGAGACAGTCCCTGCCATTTGATGGGCTTACAGTCTAATCAGGGGAGACAGACAGACAAGAACAAGACCAGTGCCTGGCACCCCAGCACTTAGAAGAGTGCCTGGGACATAGTAAGCATTTAACAAATACCATCATTTTTATTATTATTACTAAGTGCCAGGGTGAATACAAGCAAATTGGTTTGGACACAGTCTGGGTCTCACCACGAAGCACACAATCTCAACTCCCATTTTACAGATAAAGTAACAAGGCCCAGAGAAGTGAAGTGACTTGCCCAAGGCCACACAGAAGACAAGTAGTGGATCCATGAGTAGAGCCCACATCCTGCCTCTGGTCTCGAATACGCTCCTTCTTCATATCTGACAGTTACTCACCCTCCCTTCAAAACCTTACTGAAGATACATCTCTTCCAAGAGGCCTTCCCAGACTAAACCCCACTTTTCCTCATCTCCCACTCCCTTCTGAATCATCCTGACTTGCTCCCTTTACTCCTCCCCCTCTCCCAATCCCACAGCACTCATGTACAAATCTGTTATTTCATTTATTTGTATTGATATCTGCCTCCCCTACTGTAGACTGTAATCCCATTGTGGGCAGTGAATGTGACTGTTTATTGTTGTACTGTACCAAGTGCTTATACAGTGCTCTGCACATAGTAGCATCTCCTCCCCTGTTCTCTCCCCCTCCCTTCAGGCTCACATATCCTCCTGCCTCCAGGACATCTCCACCTGGATGTTTGCCCACCACCTAAAACTCAACATGTCCAAAACTGAGCTCCTTATTGTCTCTCTCAAACCCTGTCCTCTTCCTGACTTCCCTGTGACTGTGGATGGTACAACCATTCTTCCTGTCTCTCAAGTCCACAACCTTGGTGTTATTGAGAAGCAGCGTGGCTCAGTGGAAAGAGCACAGGCTTTGGAGTCAGAGGTCATGGGTTAGAATGCTGACTCAGCCACTTGTCAGCTGTGTGACTTTGGGCAAGTCACTTAACTTCTCAGTGCCTCAGTTACCTCATCTGTAAAATGGGGATTAAGACTGGGAGCCCCACGTGGGACAACCTGATTCCCCTGTGTCTACCCCAGTGCTTAGAACAGTGTTCGGCACATAGTAAGCGCTTAACAAATACCAACATTATTATTATTATTATCTTTGACTCTGCTCTCTCATTCACCCCACACATCCAATTCGTCACCAACGCCTGCCGGTCTCACCTTTACAATATCTCCAAGATCCGCCCTTTCCTCCCCATCCAAATGGCTATCATACTGGTACAAGCTCTCATAATATCATGGCTGGATTATTGTGTCATCCTTCTCTCTGATCTCACTTCCTCCTGTCTCTCCCCGCTCCAGTCTATTCTTCATTCGCTGCCTGGCTCATCTTCCTGCAGAAACACTCTAATTATATCACTCCCCTCCTTAAAAACCTCCAGTGGTTGCCTATCAACCTCCGCACAAAACAAAAACTTCTTACTCTGGGCTTCGAGGATCTCCATCACCTTGCCCCCTCCTACCTCTCCTCCCTTCTCTCTTTCTACAGCCCACCCCGCACGCTCCACTCCTCTGCCACTCACCTCCTCAACGTCCCCCATTCACACATATCCCACCATCGACCTCTGGCCCATGTCCTCCTGCTGTCCTGGAATGCCCTCCCTCCTCACCTCCACCAAACTAACTCTTTTCCCCACTTCAAAGCCCTAGTGAGAGCTCACCTACTCCAAGAGGCCTTCCCAGACTGAGCTTCCCCTTTTCCCTCTGCTCCCTCTGCTCCCTCTTTGCTCCCCCTCTTCCCTCTGCTCCCTCCCCCCTTCCTCCCTTCACCTCCCCTCAGCTGAGCCCCCTTTCCCTCTGCTCCTCCCCCCTCCCTTCCCTTCCCCTCAGCACTGTGCTCATTTGTATATATTTTTATTACCCTATTTGTTTTAATGAGGTGTACATCCTCTTGATTCTATTTATTGTGATTATGTTGTCTTGTTTTTGTCTGTCTGTCTCCCCCAATTAGACTGTGAGCCCGTCATTGGGCAGGGATTGTCTCTATCTGTTGCCGAAGTGTATATTACAAGCACTTAGTACAGTGCTCTGCACATAGTAAGCACTCAATAAATACCATTGAATGAATAGTAAATGCTCAATAAATACAATTGAATGTATGAAAGAATGAATGAATCTCTGATTTTCTGACTCCCAGGCCCTGTGCTCTGTTTATTGCACCATGCTGCTTCTCTTTAATCTTTTTATGACAGTCACGGGTTGGTTGCTTTACCACACATGGGTGAAGTTCACCAGGAATGAATGATATCCTAGGGGAGGGAGCATGGTGTAGTTGGAAGACCATTGGTCTGGAAGCCAGAGAGTTCAAATTCAAACCCAAGCTTGGCCACAGGCCTTCTGTGTGATCTTGGATGTGTCACTTAACCTCTTTGTACCTCAGTTTCCTCATCTGGAGGTACAAATGGAGGTGATAATACCTATCTTCATATCTACCACACTGGATTTTTTTAGGGCAAAAATGAGATTAAAGTAATGCAAGAACACTTAGGTAATAAAAGCATTATAAAAAAGAGTTTTCACTTGTCTCTCCTCTGCCTCTGAAAAGTTGAAAAAAAATTGTTTTCTGGGAAACCAAAATAAATGATTATTCAAATTAGATATACTGGTGATCAATCAATCAGTGGTACTTATTGAGTGCTTACTCTGTGCAGTGACCTGTACAAAGTGCTTGGGAGAATACAATAGTATAGGTAGAGATGTTCCCTCTTAGGATTGCACCTGGAGAGTTTCCAGTACTCTACTAGTCTCGGCTACAGGAGGGAGAGTCAAGCAGAGGCATACCCATTTGATTACTAGCCTGTGCAGTGGCTAGAGAGTGGAAGGCAATCTACAACAAGTCAAATCTCACCTATGCTGGGCAGCGGCAATGAGAGAGAGTCCAAGGTGGAGACTCAAGTTTACCACACAGGACAAGGCAGTGGTAAACCACTTTTATATTTTTACCAAGAAAACTCTTTGGATACACTACCAGAGCAATTGCAGATGGAGGTGGGTCGTTCTGGGAGCGACATGTCCATGGAGTCACTATGGGTCAGAGACGACTCGACAGCATAAGACAAGACAAGGTAGACATGAAGGCTGTCCTTGAGTGGCTTACAATCTAGTTCACTGACACAAAGTCAAGAAACCTTTGGAGGATAAATGAAGAAAATGGTAAATGTGATTTGTGGATAGTGAGTTATTAACAGGAAGAAATTGTATTCATGATGGGGAGCCACCCTGATGCCAAACATTCAGCCACAGCTCTACTCACTCTGCCCATTTCATTGATAGAGATAAGAGCATCTTGTACACTGAAGGGCGTACACAAAGTAGCAGGTAAAAAGTACTTTAGTGGCTCATTTGAAGAAAAGAGCACTCATTAATCATTTTTGATGGCAATAATAATACAGTTTATGAAGACCTACCTTCCCATTAAGTTCAGCGTCAAATGTTATTGCCCATCCGTCAGTCCTTCCCAATGAACTTTCAATGACATTAAAAATGAGAAATAACCTTAATTGTCCACTTGAACCCTCTTAAAACAGAAGCCGGGTTTAGATAACTAAACTTTGCCTGTTAAGCTGAACTGAAATGGTGGCTGTTCCCATTTTTTGCTATCTACCTAGCGAGAAAGTTCTGTGAATGAGTCAAATGGTGCTTTCAGGCAACCTATGCAATGTTCTTTTTAAGTAAAAATCCTACTGGATCTTGAGGGATTTTGAAATCAATTACAGAGTTTACTAGATCCAGTATCAAGGTGACCACTTGGCATATCTAGATAATAATGATGTTTTTTGTTGAGCACTTACTGTATGCCAAGCACTGTTCTAAGCACTGGGGTAGACACAGAGTAATCAGGTTGTTCCATGTGGGGCTCACCCTTTAATCTTCATTTTACATATGAGCTAACTGAGGCATAGGGAAGTTAAGTGACTTGCCCAAGGCCACAGAGTAAACAAATGGCCGGGGCAGGATTAGAACCCACTTCCTCTGACTTCCAAGCCTGTGCTCTTTCCACTAAGCCATACTGAGGTGAGATTGGATGATCTTTCTAGGAGGAGGAGGAGGTGGTCCACAGGGTTGAAGGCAGCCCGAGAGGTCAAGGAAAATTAGGATGGAGTAGCGGTGGTTGGGTACATAGCTAGTGCTTAGCAAAGACCTCAGTTATTATTACTATTCTTATATCTAGATCAATCGAGGATGCTTCAGAATCTGTATCTAATGTGTCACTTAGCACCAGAATGTTCTTGGGACCCCTGAATCAAGAATATTGACAGCCTATGTGGACATACCACTTAACTAAGTGCCTGGGTAATAGACATGATCTTTGCTCTCAAGGATGTTGCAATCTAGCAGAGGAGACCCACTAATAAAGTGACAGATCAGAGGGAGTTAGTAGACAGTAAATTATATACATAAGAAGGATGCCATAGCCTGGTGGAAAGAGCATTGGATTGGAAGACACATAGTCCAAATTAATTTCCAGCTCTGCCACTGGCTTATTGTGTGACCTTGGCCAAGTCATTTAACTTCTGTGTCCATCAGTTTCTAAACAGGTTTAATGGTAATAAGGCAGACTGTAAATCCCAAGATGGACAGGGATTGTGTTCCATCTGATAATCATGTAATAGTGTAGCCTAGTGGAAAGACCATAGGTCTAGGAGTCACAGGCCCTGGGTTCTAATGCCAGCTCTGCCACTTACCTGCTGTGTGGTCCTGGGCAAATCACTTAAATTCTCTGTGTCTGAGTTGCCTCATCTGTGAAAAGGGGATTCAATAGCTGTTTTCCCTCCATGAGCCCTCTGTGGAACCTGATTATCTTGAATCAATCCCATAACTTAGTACCGTGCTTAGCATATATTAAGTGCTTAACAAATACTACAACCATCATCGTCATCTAATTTCCATTTTATGATTATTCCAAGTGCTGTGGATGTGTATGTATCTAACTATTTAGATTGGGTAATAAATAATAATAATGTTGGTATTTGTTAAGTGCTTCTATGTGCAGAGCACTATTCTAAGCACTGGGGTAAATACAGGGTAATCAGGTTGTCCCATGTGAGGCTCACAGTCTTAATCCCCATTTTACAGATGAGGTAACTGAGGCACAGAGAAGTTAAGTGACTTGCCCACGGTCACACAGCTGACAAGTGGCACAGCCGGGATTCAAACCCAGAGAAGTGCAGAAGTGTCATTTGTGGTTTATAAGGTGGTGAAATTAGCAATTAATTGCGGGAGGCTTCCCAGGGAACATGAGATTTCAGAAGGACTTTCAAAATGGGGTGAGCAGCTACCCATCAAATGTGAAATAGGAGCAACTTAAAGGCTGGAGATAAGCTATGAGAAGGAGGTAGAAGAGAGAGGAACAACGAACAATGAATACATTAGTTTGGGAGAAGTGAAGTGCATGTGCTGGAATAAAGTGGGAAAAGAAGGTGAATAAATAGGACATGGAGAGCTGATTGAGTACCTTAGAGACTAAGGTCAGGAGTTTTCTACTTGATGCAGACTGGAATGGGAAAGCATTTATTGGTTTTGAGGAGTGGGGCTATGTCTGCAGAATTATATTTTAGAAAAATGATCCAGGTGGCAAAGTGACTCATCGACTGGAGAGAGGGAACATGGCAGGTAGATGAGCAAGAAGACTAATGGAAAATGTTTAGCTAGTATATGTGGGACAGGGACTGTGTCCAACCTGATTAGCATGTGTCTATCCCAGTGCCTTGAATAGAGCCAGGCACATAGTAAGCACTTAACTATATATATATATATATATATAAACACACACACACATATTTATTGGGGATTAAGTAATAAGCACCAGGTGTTCTATGGCACAGCCAAAACAAAGTAATGACCCAAGATTTTAGAAATGGTGTCATGATCTCAATATTGATGAAGAAAAGTAAAAAAGCTGAGTATAGAAAAGGTTGTAGCACCTCACTGCTCTCACCTTTGACTCGATGTTCTAGCTTCCAAAGAACATTAACCATACACTCTCAACGATCACAGTGAGCCTTTATAACAGAACCTTTGGCATCTCAGTCAATATAGTCAGGTTATCATACACCCCAGTTTAGCTGGGACAGTCCTAGCCATTTGCAGACTCTCCTGGGAATTTTTAGAAAAATACACAATGTCCCCGAATTGAAACTACCCCAGCTAAACTGATTGACATTTCTTGAAACAGTCAGCAGCTGTTTCTGCTCACTTTAATTACTTGAACTTCCACACCGAGGCAGAAGCAGGCTTAGTTTATATGCTTAAACATTTTGGAACCTAGCATAGATATCCCAGAATACTGTGGGGGGCTTTAACCCAACTCCTTTCTTCTCTACCATGCCTTTTATGACCCTTGCTGAGGAAGTATGTACCCTGTTTCACATATATGTATATATATATATATACAGCAGAAATAATATGGTGAACCTAAATATCGGAGCAGTATAAGTACTTCAATGAGGATATCTGAAGCTGAAAGTCATTCAATCACTCATATTTAATGGATGTTTACTGTGTGCAGAGTACTGTACTAAGTGCTTGGGAGAGTAAAGCACAATGATATAACAGACATTCTCTGCCCACAATGAGCTTATGGTCTAGAGGGAGAGACAGACTTTAAATAAATAAAAATGTACAGTTGTTGTACCAATATGTACATAAGTGCTGTGAGGATTGGAGGTGGAGTGAATAAAGGGAGAAAGTCAGAGCAGAAAGGAGTGGAAGAAAAGGAAAACAGGCCTTAGGGAAAGCCTCTTGGAGGAGAGATGTGTAAGTCTTTTTTGGTGGGGCAAGTAATTGTTGGATTGAGGAGAGAGGGCATTTCAGGCCAGAGGCAGGATGTGGAGAAAACTTCAGTGGCAGGATAGAGGTGATTGAGGTACAGTGAAATGGCTAGCATTAAAGGAATGAATTGTGAAGCCTGGGTTGTAGTAGGAGACTGGAGAGGTGTTGCAGGAGTGGGCAATGTTGATGATAAGTGCTTTAAAGTTGATGATAAGGAGTGTCTGTTTGATGTGGAGGTGGATGGGCAACACTGGTGTTTCTTGAGAAAGGGGGAAAATGGTCTGAAAGAGTGAAGTATGGACTGGAGTGGGTAGATTTGGGAGGCAGGGAAGTCAGCAAGGATGCTGATTCAGTAATCAAGGCAGGATAGAACAAGTGATTGGATTAATGTGGAAGCAGTTTGGATAGAAAGGAAAGGGTGGATTTGAGCAGTGTTGTGAAGATAGAACTGACAGGATTTAGTGATGGATTGAATATACAGGTTGAATGAGAGAAAGGAGTCAAAGATAATGCCAAGGTTATGGACTTGTGAGAAGGAAAGATGGTGGTGCTGTCTACTGTGAAGGAAAAATCAGGGGAAGGACAGGGTTTAGGTGGGAAGATTAGGAGTTCTGTTTTAAACATGAGGTGATGACATGACCATGAAGTAGAGAGGTCTTGAAGACTCTGTGAGACTGCAGAGAGGAAAAGAGATTAGGGGTAGAGATGTAGATCTGGGAGCCATATGAATAGAGGTGGCAGTTGAAGCCATCTGAGCAAATGAATTCTCCAAGGGAGTGGATGTAGATGTAGAATAGAAGAGGTCACAAAATCGAACCTTTAGGGACACCCACAGTTATGGGGTTTAGGGGTGGTGGGCAGAGATGAACCCTGCAAAAGAGACTGACACCAAGACTTGTCATCTAGAAGCATATCCTCTGTCCCAGAACCCAGGTCAACCCAACTCTGAGAAGCAGCATGTCCTAGTGGAAAGAGCATGGGCCTGGGAGTCAGAGGACCTGGGTTCTAATATGATTTCTCCACTTGTCTGCTATGTGACCTTGGACAAGTCACTTAACTTCTCTGTGCCTCAGTTACCTCAGCTGTAAAATAGGGATTAAAAACTGTAAACCCTATGTGTGGGGCAGAACTGTATGTGGGGCAGAGACAGTGTCCAACACAGTCATCTTGTAGCTACCCCAGCGCTCAGCCATTCAGTGCCTGACACATAGTAAGTGCTTAGATATTTGAAAAAAAATTGTATCCACTTGACTAACCTCAATGCAGTCATTCATTTTTTTTGATACATCCATTTTGTCTGTGGCAAAGGAGATTAATTTTCTTAAATAGAATTTTATTTCTTAATAAGCTCTCTTTTCTTCTTGTTAGATCTAAATACTTCAACTCTACTTTTTCCTGACAGCATAACTGATGCAATTATCATCCCTAATTGCAGTTACTGAAGCAATAGAGAATGTTCCACTGTGAGTTGGAACCAATTGGGAAGAACCTGGGTCAAAATGTCTTGAGGTCCATAGGTTCAAAACCCACTCGGGCTTCAGGGTGTTGACTCTCCTCTGTGAACTCAGCCTCTGAGATTGTTTACTCTTGACAGGATTCATCTTCATTTTAAGAAACCCAGCTTTAAAAAGACATGAAAAGACATTTAGAAAATGGTTTGAAGACTTGGTGTATATGAATTAGTGTTTTAACAAAGTGCATTTATTTTAATTATCTACGACTGGATCAAGAATACATGGACTAGAACTTTCTAAATAAATGTTGTTCATGTGCCTAAGGAGCACTGGGAATGGTAAATGGGCTAGGGTTTTTTCTAAAACCCACCATCCAGGTGTCTGCAGTTTGAATCAACCAATCAATCAATGGCATTTATTGAGTACCTACTATGTGCTGAGCACTGTACTAAGCACTTGGAGGAGTATAATATAACAGAATTAGCAGTAATGTTCCCTGTCCATAATGAGCTTAGGAAAGTTAGTAGTCATTTGGAAAATTGTGGTTAGGAAAACTGCTAACCTGAAAGATAACCAAGTCTTACTTAACTACCGGTACTGGTACTGCTCATGGGTTCTAATTCGGGCTCCACCACTTGTCTGCTGTGTGACCTTGGGCAACTCACTTCACTTCTCTGGGCCTCAGTTCCCTCATCTGTAAAATGGGGATTGAGACTTTGAGACTCATGTGGGACAGGGACTGTGTCCAACCCAATTTGCTTGTAATCATCCCAGTGCTTAGTACAGTGCCTGTCACATAATAATAGCTTAACAAATACCATCATTATTATTATTATTAGCCGGAACCTGTATTGGCTCAGGAACAGCTGATTATCTCTTCGACCACTTTTCTTTAGGCCATAAGGCGGCCACATAGATGATTCCTCCCCTACTGCTACTTCTGCACTTCCTTGTCACTTATTCACTTGAGTCCACCCACAATTCCCCATCTCTACCCATAGTAGAACTTATGTAGATATTTCTGTACTGCATTCATTCAATCATATTATTAAGTGCTTACTGTGTGCAAGCGCTGACTTGTTCATTCCAAGCGCTGACTTGTTCATTCCAAGCGCTTAGTACAGTGCTCTGCACATAGTAAGCACTCAATAAATACTATTGAATGAATGAATGAATACTAAGCACTTGGGAAAGTAAGATATAACAATAAACAGTGACAGTCCCTGCCCACAGTGACTTCACCGTCTAGTGGGGGGACACAGACATCAATACAATGAATAAAATTACAGATATATACAAAAGTGCTGTGGGCCTGGGGCCAGGGGGAAGAGAAAAAGGAGCAAGTCAGGGTGATGCTGAAGGGAATGGAAGATGGGGAATTGTGGGGCTTAGTCTAGTAAGGCTTCTTGGAGTAGATGTGCCTTCAATAAGGCTTTGAAACCAGGGAGAGTAATTGTCTGGTGGATTTGAGGAGGTAGGGCATTCCAAACCAGAAGCAGGACATGGGCCAGTGTTCAGCGGCCAGACAGGTGACATTGAGGCACATTGAGAAAGTTAGCACCAGAGGAACAAAGTATGTGGGCTGGATTGTTTAAGGAGAGAAGCGAGGAGAAGTCAAAGGAGTCAAGGTGATGGAGTGTTTTAAAGTCAATGTTGAAGAGTTTTTGTTTGATATGGGGGTAGATAGGTAACCACTGGAGATTTTTGAGGAGGGAGATGACATGTCCTGTCGTTTCTGTAGAAAGATGATCCAGGCAGCAGAGTGAAGTATGGACTGGAGTCAGGAGAAGCAGGAGGTTGGGCAGTCAGGAAGGAGGGTGATGCATTAATCTAGGCAGGATAGAGTGACTGTATTAATGTGGTAGAAGTTGGGATGGAGAAGAAAGGGCAGATTTTAGCAATGTTGCTTCCACCTCATCTGACATTTATTTTAATGCCTGTCTCCCCCACTAGATTATAGATTCTCTGAGGGCAGGGATCATGATTCGACTGCACTCTTCTAAGCCCTTAATGCAATGTTCTGCATAGAATAAGTGCTTAATAAATGCTATCAATTGTTTGCTTTGTGAATTATCTGGATTGGTTGTATTTACAGTCCAAATTCAATCAATCAGTGTTATTTACTGAGCACTTACTGTGTGCAGTAAGCACTGTACTAAGCACTTGGGAGAGTACAACCTCTAGATTGTAAACTCTCTGTGGGCAGGCAATGTGTCTACCAACTCTGGTATAGTGTACTCTTTCTCCCAAGCTCTCTAAGCAAAGTAAGTGCTCAATAAATACTACTGATTATTTACAAGGAAATACAGCACATATTTGTGGTATGAAAGTTGTTTGCTTCAGTCATTTTCAGGGAATACTCCCAGTATATTTTTGGTTTAAAACCAAAGTATGTCACTAAGCTAATTGTTCTGATTATTGTGTTTCATTTTCATGTTCAGATGAAACGCTCTAATCTCACTCTTTAAAAGTGTAGTTGCAGCTATTTGATTGTTTACTCAAAACATGAACAATATGAATGAATTTAAATGTTTTAATTTTTGATTACCAACATTATGAAGAATACTATGAGAAATCTGTTTCATAAATAAGATAAAGATGGCACCCTTTAAAGGGTCCTTCTAAATCATTTTTCCTAGTCCATGATATATAGTGTCAATTAGAAGACATTGCTAAACAGAAATGTCCCTAGTTTTTTTAAAATATACTTCCATTACTGTATTTTTTAGTCTTTGCTGTTAGCATAATCTATTCTGCTACAGTGCATGTTTGTCATGTGTTTTGGCTAGAACACAGTCAGGGAATTAGGGAGTGTTTGTTCCATAACACAGGGCCCCTTGGGTTTCACCATGCCATATCACAATAATGGTATTTATCAAGCACTGTACTGAGCACTGGGATGGATGGATGATAATCGGATAAGACAGAGTCATGCAAAAAACTACTCGAATTAATAATGGTTGTGGTATTTGTTAAGCATTTAATATATGCCAAGCACTGTACTAAGCACTGGGATCGATTCAAGATAATCAAATTGGTCACAATCCCTCTGTGCCAGATGCAGTCCAAGGAGGAAGGAGAACAGGGATTTAATACCCTTTCTGAAGACAGAGGAACTTAGGCACAGAAAAATTAAGCAATTTGCCCAAGGTCACACAGCAGGAAAGTGAGGTTTTCTAACCCCAAGGCCCATGCTATTTCCACTGGGAAACATTGCTTACAGTGTTCGAACAGGTGAGTACTGGAGTACAAGTTTTTTCATACTAGTTTTTCTAGTTTTTCTTTTGTTGACCCAATTTTAAACCAACATCACAGGTTTAGACTTTCACCTACCTGAGACAGAAAGTATCTTAGGATTCTTTACTGCTCAGTGATTTGATGGTAGTAGTCATAATGGTGTTTATTGACCCCCATTAGTGGCTGCAGAGCAGTGTGCTAAACACTTGAGAAAGTAAATCAGAAGCAAGAGGTATTATACTCTATTTGGGAATATTTTTGTGCTGCTCTGCACTGTTAGAGTGATCAGAATAAAAAATTGAGTGTATAATTGAATGTACACATATATCTAAATGCTGAGGCTGGACATAAAGAAATAAAGTGTTGGGAATTCATTGCAGAAGGTTTGTCAGAGGAGGCATGATTTTAGGAGGGCCTGGAAAATGTCAAGAGCTGTGGTGTGCTGGATCTTGATAAGAAAAGGAATTCTAGGTTGGTGACACCACAGGAGTGAGCAAACAGAAATGGGAGATTAAAGTGTGAGGCACAGTCAGTACACTCACATGAAAACATAGACCCACATACAGACACATCTGTGGACACACACAAGCATACACAGGGTCATGTGTGCTCATGAATTGCACAGACATTTGTTTACCCTTGCAAGGAGGTGGTCAAAGACAGAAAAACAAATCCACATGAAGATCCATTTTTAAATGCTAACATTCCCAGAGGAAAAGCAGGAAAAATTATAGAACCACAAATCCTAAATACAGATAGAGATGCAGATGAATTGCATCAATACTGTTTTGAGTGCCTAATATGCATTGACTCAATGCGTCATAATAGAGTGCTTTCCAAGAAGCCAACTAAAGTGTTACACAAGGCTTAAATATATTTAGTGTTTTACATGATATATCATTGCTACCAATCATATTATTCATAGGGGACAAGTACTATTAGTAAGTCTATTTTTAGAAAGGGGAAAATGTTATTGATTTTGACCAAGGAGCTGAGAACCAGTCATTGAAGCATTATTTAAATTGAGAATAGAAATCCCTGGCCTTCTACTTAGTTCATGCAGCTTTGGGTAGGTGTGGCAAAGGTGGGGGGGATAATTAATTATCATTATTATTATCACTGCTATCATTGTTATTATCATAATTAGTAGCCTTGATAGTAGTATTCTGTGAATGCCCACTGGGAAGTACAAAACTACTAAGGGACATAATGCTTAACCATGAGGCAATTAAACTCTAGGGAGTCAAAAATAAAAGTATTTATAGAAAGATGAATCAAAATCAAAACTTGAATGTAAAATCAAATAGATATGTATATGTAAGTGCAGAGGTTGAATAAAACTTCAAAATGGTTCTATATAGTCATGAAGTTTGTAAATGGATAATCTTATCTATAGATAAGGTGGAGTTTGTAAGGATTTTGGGGGTTACTTTGTTCATTCTCACATTTACTGACCCAAAACCTGCTGGGATCTGGCTTTCCTCCTAAGAATTGCAAAAAATCTACTCCTTGCTTCAGTTGTGATGTCTTGATTTAGGGATTCTGTATGATGAAATGTTAAATGGAAATACAGTGTGTCTACAGTGCAGTTAAAAGCCTTTACAAAAGATACAGAAGGTAGCCTCAGTAACTGGGCCATATACCTTTTCAATAAATGATGTAATTTCTGAGTCAAGTAATTCAATTTTTCTTAGTTGTTGCAATTATTGACCGTTTGATTACAAGTGTGTCTTGCCTTAAGTGGAACCTTTCTTTCAGGTGCTGAAACACAAAGAATTTAGATTTCCTACATCCTATTTATCCTTTCACACACTGTATCAAGTCCTTAAGCTTCCATTTCAGTACCTGACTGAGAAGCTGGGCAAATGCAATTCAGACTCACAAAGCCATTTAAAGTAAATATGCAGCAAAATGTTGGCCCTGTAGAGTATGAGTAAAATAGTCTTTTCTTTCATGAAGCCCTTTCAATGACACACTGTTATTAACTTTCTCCAAAGAGCAAAAAGGAAGATAAAAAGGAGAGGGTGTGATGACAGGATATAAATAGACAATAGATTGGGGAAAAAGAAGAAATGGAGAAAAGGTGACTTTTCCTCTTACAGCTCAATCAACTGGCACTTATATGCTTAAATCACTTTGTCTGTTTTACAAAAGCATGACTTAATTTTACAGGATTAAAACACATGAAAGAGTTCCTCTGTGGAAAAGTGAGGAAAGAGATGGAAGGAAAGAAGAAATGGAACAATGGGTAAATAAAAAAAGAAGAGAATGTATTGACTTGGGAAAAAGGAGGGAAAATGTTTCTTTCTTAGTTGAATGTAAAATTTAAGTCCAGATAAGTAAGTTGGAAAGAAAAGTGGAGGAAATTGGTTTGGGATGCATGCTTGGAAGGTTTTAAGAGAAGCAACGTGATTTACTGGAAAGGGCATGGGTTTAGGAGTCAGAGGTCATGGTGCTAATCCTGACTCTGCCACTGATCAGCTGTGTGACATTGGAAAGTCTCTTTACTTCTCTGTAGCTCAGTTACCTCATCTGTAAAATGGGGATGAAGACTGTGAGCCCCACCTGGACAACCTGATTACCTTGCATCTTCCCCAGCACTTTGAACAGTGCTCGGCACATAGTAAGCACTTCACAAATGCCATAATCATCATCATCATTCAAGGATGCTTTGTTGACCTCAAACGAGTGAAGGTACCCAGTAATCATGCTCTCCCCTACCTCCTTGAGAGCACTATGAAGAATGACTAATACATTATTGAGAAAAATTTAGAAATAAAAAATGTTAAACGGTAAATTCATATCTTGTATTTTCATATTAGAATTACTTAATAATATGTAGTAACCAAATAGAATTATCTGGAAATTGAGAAGATGACTCTTTGAATGGATGAGAAACAAAAGGGGACTCACTACTTCAAGAAGTGAAGGAAATGGCTGTATGGCTTCTGTGTTTTTGTAAGCGTGTGTGTGTGTGTGTGTGTGTGTGTGTGTGTATCTCTTTCACCAAACCAGAATTATTTTGTTGGGTCAAGAGGTTAGATGTTTGTATTTGTCTGTTTAGAACTTTTAATGATTTATGTTGTCTGTGGGCATTAGCCCAAAACACAATTGAATAATCAGCTGGTATTCCATAATGAAACTGAAGCAATTTTATGCATGATTTTTTTTTATTTTAAGGGACGTCCTTGTTTTAATATGGTATTTAATATATGTTTGAATATAATTTATTACATTTATTTAATATTTATTTATACATTTATTAAATCACTATATTGAAACATCTATTGGCAAGAACAATTAGAAAATAAATAATTTTTTCAAACATCAATTGCTCATGTTCGTTTATGGTAAATTGCTAGCTAAGGAAGTTTAGCTCCTTGAGGGTAGGGATTGTATCTATCAACTTTTCATTCCCAAGTTCATAGTGGAGTGCTCCACTTGTAGTAATTAGTCAATAAATACTACTGATTAATTGAGGTGCCTCAATTTGTTTGAAGAAAAATCAATTCATGCCCTTCCAAAGGTCAAAGTAATAGAAAGCCAGAAGTGATAAATCAAAATACACTCTGGGAGAAAAGGCCCTGATATAAATGCAGAACCAAGTAGCAGAAAAGCTTTTTGACTGGATGGAAACCCTTCTATCTAGTCAGTCCTTTGAAGTCTGAACCTTTATTTCCTTAGACTTGATCATGCAATAGAAAATTAGGCTAGGTGAGTTAATGTGCAGATAAAAGTGAAGTGAGCAGAAGGAACCTTAAAAGGCTCTTCCAATCAGCATGGTTTATTGACTACAAGAAACAATAGCAGGAGAGAGTCTATTATTATTACATGTAGTTGTGAGATTGGTTTAGGAAGAGAGGTATCATTTATATAGCCCATGAGGCAAAGGGACATAGTTGATATAGTGATGTGCCCTAAACTATCTTATAGCCAGGGTGCAAAGTATTAGAAGTGACAGCTATCTTTTCTGTCACATTCACACAGATAAATTAAAACCTATCCAATTCATTGCTAGATCAGATGATATCTCAGAATGATTTAGATGCACTGTTCCTAATGAGGATGGGTTCAACTAAAATCTTCAAAAACTATCATCTGTCATTCCCGATAAAAGCACACATATGAGTAGTCTTTTATAATAGGATTCACTGAGTAGCTATCTGTGTGTTTACGATCTGTGGATAAGATTGCTTTCTTCCCACTTTCTGAAGAGATTAAACTATCCAGAGCACTTCTCTAAATGGTTGTGATCTGAATATTGATAAACTATAAACAGGGTGTTTCTCAGGGAGATTTTGCACTCCACTGACTCTACCAGCTGGGCTGTTGCCCAGGTTCTGAGTTGACATTTGGGACAAGGGACATGAATTTTCAATTTTCATTTTCTAGATTTTTAATAAAAATCTATTACTACTTACTTGAGGCATACCCATAATTTGATAATATTTCATGGATGGATAGAATCTTTTACATCCAAGAGTTAGACATTTTAAAAGTCTATTGAACTATTTAACTATTTTTTACTCTGATATTAGGGTCTACCCAGCCTTAGTTAAGATGGAAGCCAGTTTCATAGGTAATCCTCTCACAAGACATGGAATAATATCTATTTTCCTTTATAAAAGTTCAAAAAAGTCAACATCCCTAAACCTATTGAACTTAAGAATGAAAGATCTGCTCAATTTTTTCTCCAAATATATTGAATGATTGGCCCATGGGTATCTCTCAGAGGAAATAGGATTTAATAGAGACACATATTTTTAAAGCTAAAGTTAAAGACAAGGTTCAAAATCTATAGAATACGTAATTAAAATTTCATTCCATGTCATTTGAAGTGGGACCTGAATATTCCTGCTAAGATGTAACTGTATATTCTATAAGTTCTGCTAGCAGCCCATATTTGTGGCTATTTTTAAAGACATTTTTAGGATAAGGGAGTTTTAAAAATTTTCAGTCAGCAGTTATTTGTAGAGAAGACACTAATACAAGTTTTGATATATAAGGTAAATGCACTAATAGAATAATTAGTCATTTGGAAGTGGAGATGTATCAGAAAATCTGTGACAAAAATATTTCATCCAAATATAGTAGATAAGACTTGATTTAGAAAATAGAAGTTTTATAATTCTAAAGTCATTTTTTTTTCAATAGCCTTCATTAACCATAAAATAATCAGATCCCGAGTTGAATTCAGAAATAATTCAAGTACGACTTCTATTATCAATATGATAATATTGATCATTTGGGAAAGCATCTTCCAGGTAGATTCTGTTTGGTTGAACTGGGACAATAAATGAATTCATATCTCCTTCCAGACAAGCACTTCGAATGGGAAAGAAGAAAATATCCTAAGTGTATTCCTTCTAGCATTCCACACTCTCATAATAGGCCAGAATGGAAAGTCTAGTCACCCTGATTACTCCAGCTCTGTATAGTATTACTAGTAGTAGGAATAGTAGTTTTTAAGTGCATATTGAGTGCAGTACATTGTACTAAGTGCTGGGAGAAAATACAGAGGTGTGAGTTAGACAGAGTCTCTGGCCCTCCATGGGCTCACATTCTAAAAATAGGAGGTTGAGGTTTGGCTGCAGACACAATAAAATGATGAAATAATATCAATACAAAGCAGCATAAAAGACAACATAAAAGTAGACAGTTCCACGAATCTGTGGTAAAAGGGACCTGTAGGGGCCTTTTACAATTTGGAGATGTGGCAGGCTGCTGCTGCTTAAATCCCAGCAGTCCTGCATACACAGAGCATGTCAGGAATATCACTTAAATACCTCCTTGAATATTATGGGTAGGTGCTTCTGCTGTGTGTATTTATATTTATTTCAAAGCCTAGGCATGACAGTGCGTAGCCCTGCTGTTAGTCCAATGGAACGAGTATGCCTCTGAGAATCAGGAAACCTGGCTTCTAATCTCAGCTCTGAAAGTGGGGAAATGCCTGCTGGGCTATGTCATAAGTGATTAAGATTTCTGACTAAAGAATCACTTAGAGTGTCCCTCAAACCTGAAGGGTCCAGTGGTAATCTTGAAAAAATAGCTGTCTAGTACAAGCAGAAATCGCCACAGGAACTCCCAAGCCTGCTATAGTATGGTATGATGGCACAGCATTTTCCCTATAATCAATCGTATTTCTTGAGTGCTTACTGTGTTCACGGGGCTGTACTAAGTGCGTGGGAGACTACAATGTAGTAAACTTATAGACCCATTCCCTGCCCTCAACAAGTTTACAGTCTAGAGGGGTAGACAGACATTAATATGTCAATTAATTAAGGATATTTTCATAAATTCTGTGGGACTGAAGGGAGGTATGAATAAACAGTGCAAATCCAAATCCAAGTGCACAGAAGGGAGTGGAAGAAAAGAAAATGAGGGTTTAGTCAAAAAAGGCTTCTTGGAGGAGATGTGCGTTCAATGAGGCTTTGAGGGTGGAGGGAGTTATTGTCTGTCAGATATGAAGAGAGAGGGTGTTCCAGGCAAAAGGCAGTCCGTGGGTGAGAGGTCAGCTTCGAGATAGATAAGATGGAGGTACAGTGCCATTGGAGAAGTGAAGCGTATGGGCTGGTTTGTAGGAGGAAATCAAGGAGGTAAGGTAGTAGGGAGAAAGGTAATTTAGTGCTTTAAATCTGATGGTAAAGAGTTTCTGTTTGATGTTTCTGCTTGAATCACTCTTCCCATCTTCAAAGTCTTATTGAAGGTATATTTCCTCCAAGAGGCCTTCCCTAACTGCGCCATCATTTCCTCTTTTGCCACACCCTTCTGTATCACCCTGACTTGTTCCCTTTATTCATCCTCTGACTCGAGCCCCATAGCACTTGTGAACATATCTGTAATTTACCTATTCATATTAATATCTGGCTTCCCCTCTAGATGGGAAGCTTGTTGTGGACAGGTATTGTGTCTGTCATATTGTTGTGTTGCACTCTCCCAAGTGTTTAGTGCCCTGCTCTGCATAGAGTAAGCTCTCAATAAATATGATTGATTGATTGAGGTAGATAGGCAACTCCTGCAGGTTCTTGAGGAGTTGGGAAACGTGGAGTGAATGTTTTTGTAGAAAAATGATCTGCTCAGCAGAATGAAGTATGGACTGGAGTGGGAAGAGACAGGAGGCAGGGAAGTCAGCAAGGAGGCTGATATAGTAATCAAGATGGAATAAGATAAGTTCTTGTATTAACATGGTAGCAGTTTGGATGGAGAGGAAAGGGTGGATTTTAACAATGTTAAGAAGGTTGAATTGATGGGATTTAGTGACAGGTTGAGTATGTGGGTTGAATCAGAGGAGTCGAGGATAATGCCAAAGTTCTGGGCTTGTGAGAAAGGAAAGGTGGGGGTGCTATCTACAGTGATGGGGAAGTTAGGGAGAGGACAGGGTTTGGATGTGAAGATATGGACTTCTGTTTTGAACGCTGTTGCCTTATATAGCATTGTGAACACTGCATAATGTGTTCCACTCCTGCCCCAATGTCCACTCTTGTGCTTTCATAAAGTCCCGACTGGATTATTGTGTCAGTCTCCACTCTGATCTCCCATCCTCCTGTCTCTCCCCGCTCCAGTCTATTCTTCATTCTGCTGGCCGGATCATCTTTCTAAAGAAATGCTCTGGTCATGTCACTCCCCTCCTCAAAAACCTCCAGTGGTTGTCTATCAGCCTTCACGTGAAACAAAAACTCCTCACTCTTGGCTTCTAAGCTCTCCATCACCTTGCCCCCTCCTATCTCACCTTCCTTCTCTCTTTGTACAGCCCACACTGTACACTCCGCTCCTCTGCCGCTAACCTCTTCACGGTCATATGTTTGCTCCTGTCCCACCGTCGACCCCTGGCCCACGTCCTACCGCTGACTTGGAATACCTTCCCTCCTCACATCAGCCAAACTAACTCTCTTCCCCTTTTCAAAGCCCTACTGAGAGCTCACCTCCTCCAGGAGGCCTTTCCAGACTGAACCCTCCCCTTCCCTCTGCTCCTCCTCCCCTCCCCAATCCCCCTTCTACCATCCTCTGCTCTTCCCCCTTCCCCTCCCCACAGCACTTGTGTATATTTGTATGTATTATTTATTACTCTATTTATTTTGTTAATGATGTGTATATATCTATGATTCTATTTATCTTGATGATATTGATGCCAGACCACTTGTTTTGTTTTGTTCTGTTTTCTTGTCTCCCCTGTTTAGACTGTGAGCCCGTTGTTGGGAAGGGATTTTCTCTATCTGTTTCCGAACTGTACATTCAAAGCACTTAGTACAGTGCTCTGCACATAGTAAGTGCTCAATAAATATGATTGAATGAATGAATGAATGCCCCAGTAGGAACATGACTGATGGAAATGAGAGCATGTAAGTGGCACTGTGCCAACCACTAAGGGGTATGCATTAACAAAGGAGTGGAGATGTAGTTTTATGCATTTAAAGGCAGGGAAAGAAAAGGATGGAATGCCAAAGGCCAGGTGTAAGACAAAAAGCTAGTTTACAAAACTGCGTCCCCAAAAGAATGAAAGACTCCACAGGGAGTGTGGAAGCAAAAATTCTAGCTAGCAAGCCCTAGACAAAACTGCTTGAGAGCAGAAGATGGAGGGGCCCACAGAGGGAACCGTTCCCGAGTACACCTAAACCAACCAGTCAGAAGGATGTAGTTGGAGAAGAGGAGCAATAGGAGAAACATCTCAGCGGGTCTGAGGGAGAGTGTATATAAACTGGTAAATTGTCATTCATAGTCAGTGTGACTCTTTGGTTGATATCCCTGGTAAAGATCACCCTTTGGATCTGGACTGGTATGGCAGCCCTCCTTGACAGGCTAGAATCGCATCTTAGGAACACCTCCTTCTTGTAGAATTGCAGTATCCCATCTCCACTACCAACAAATTAAGTTGCTTCTTGGTGTTTCTCATCACCTCTCTTTAGCCTTGAAGCTTCACCCCCACCAACGGAGAATGAAATGGTTTCTTGCCACTTCTGGCACTTTCTCGGTGTGACTTCGCAACATCGACCTGGACTAACAACTCCTATCCCTACAACTAATTTTTCATTCAAGCAAATTGCGTTGGACATAATCCCTGTCCCACGTGAGGCTCAGAGTCTCAATCCCAGTTTTACAGATGAGGTAACCAAGGCACAGAGAAATGAAGTGACTTTCCCAAGGCCACATAGTAGGCAAGCGGCAGATCTGGGATTAGAACCCATGACCAATCCATCGTGCACTGGATACTTGCTTTTTATATCTACTTTTATTTGTTGTAAGATTTGTGTTAATCTGATTTCTACCATTAGACCATGAAGTCTCTGAGGGCTGTTTCTTGTTCTTCCTTTATATTCCCACCACAATGAAAACTCACAGAGTGAACACATTAAATACTGTTGATGGATAAAATTTGTTTTGCCTCACTACATTTGAAGGTGACCATAGGCTTAGAAATTAAATCAGTATGGGTATTTTTTGTAATTAAAATGAGTTAAATAGTTGGTAGCATCTGTTTGAAGTATTTGAAAAACGACATTGGCAAGGATCTTTAATAAGGAATGGATAACAGATATAAGTGAATATAATTTGTTCTCTCTTTAGAATAATCATTCACGTATGTGTCAGAATGAATCAGTCATTATCAAATGACCAAATGAACGGAATTGATTCTTTGAACCCTCTGGATTTCTACACTCTGCTATAACATAAACTATATTTTCACCACCAAACCTTTCAAACTGTAACAATTTTCTCATGTCTAAACAGTTGTGAAGATGACAAAATGACTTACGTTTCACAGGTTTCCAGTAAAACATTTAGATGACAATATAATTCAAAGGTCACCTTTTCAGTTTCCCATGGGATTCATCATGTCTCTCTCAGCTGTTCAGACTTTTTTTAATGATTTATGTAGTAAAAATGAAATCAATAAAGTGTGAAATTTTTCCCCAAATCTCCTGTTTGGGAAATACTATGTGTAGTAATTCAAAAGTTGAATGAAACATATATAGAACATGGTGTCGAGGAAAGAAATGAATATGTCATTTCTCTATTGTTAGTGATCTGGTATTTTATACTACCGATGTTCATCTTTGGAAAGGAAGTTGTTTTCAAAGTAATTTTATCAAAGCCTTATACAAACTGTAGCTCTTTTACCATATGTTAGTGATTCTGATTTGCAGCAGATTATTCATAGATATCCCAAAACCCTAAATCAAATTCATTAGATTATAAAAGGAGAAAAATAAATTTTGATAACAGAGAATATTACTTTTTCTCCTTAAAGTATCACAATTTATCTTCCTGCTATTCGCAGTAGTACAAACTGTGAATCAAACACTCTTTGCATCAACTTGGAAGATGCAAATATACCAATTTGGTATATGCATCCTCTTCTCTTCATCTGAAGGTTGACTTGTCCGGCAAAAACCTCATCTCCCAGCTCCCATTCCTATTCAAACTCTTAAAGCATGCTGTACACACACACTCCCTTCATTTTGTCTCTGCCACTCTCTTCTTGACTTCTATAATCAGGTTTTCAGCCCCTACGATCCACTAAGGTGGCAATCTCCAAGGACTCCAGTGATGTGCTTATGGCTAAGCCAAATGGGCTCTACCTAGGCCTAATCCTTCATGGCTCAGTGGAAAGAGCACGGGCTTGGAGAGTCAGAGGTTATGGGTTCTGATCCTGGCTCCACTGCTTGCCAGCTGTATGACTTTGGGCAAGTCACTTAACGTCTCTGTGCCTCAGTCACCTCATCTGTAAAAAGGGGATTAAAACTGTGAGCCCCACGTGGGACAACCTGATCATCTTGTATCCCCCCAGCACTTAGAACAGTGCTTTGCACATAGTAAGCACTTAACAAATGCCACCATTATTATTGGGAAGCAGTGTGGCTTAGTGGAAAGAGCATGGGCTTGAGAGTCAGAGGACACGGGTTCTAATCCTGACTCCACCTCTTGTCTGGTGTGTGACCTTGGGCAAGTCGCTTAACTTCTCTGTGCCTCATTTACCTCAACTGTAAAATGGGGATTAAAACTGTGAGCCTCACGTGGGACAACCTGATCATCTTGTATCCCCCCAGCACTTAGAACAGTGCTTTGCACATAGTAAGCACTTAACAAATGCCACCATTATTTTTGGGAAGCAGTGTGGCTTAGTGGAAAGAGCATGGGCTTGAGAGTCAGAGGACATGGGTTCTAATCCTGACTCCGCCTCTTGTCTGGTGTGTGACCTTGGGCAAGTCGCTTAACTTCTCTGTGCCTCATTTACCTCAACTGTAAAATGGGGATTAAAACTGTGAGCCCCACGTGGGACAAATTGATTACCTTGTATCCACCCCAGCACTTAGAATAGTGCTCTGCACATAGTAAGCACTTAATAAATTCCATAATTGTTAGTATTATTAACCTCTCAACTGCTTTTGATTCTGGGTACCACACCTTCCCCCTTGATCTTGCCAACTCAGTATTGTGCAGGATCTCCTCCTGTCTCTGACCACTCCTGTTCTATTCTCCAGTTCCCCTTAGGCTTCTAATTCACGCACTGTGGGTGTCCAAAAGGCTCTGTTCTAATTTCCTACTCTTCTCCCTTTCACCAAAATCATTATCTCAGACATCTCATTGCCTTACACGGATTCAGCCACCTCCTCCTCATGGACAACTCCCAAATCTCCCTTCAACCCGATCTCTCATTAAACCTACAATTCCTCATTTTAACTTATCTCCCATTTGGATATCCCAGGAGTAAGATTCAGCAAATCTTCACCTACTCCTCTTCAAAACACTCTCATTTCTGGTGATAACATCATCATTGTCCTTGACCCAGTAGTCCTTGGTGTTATTCTGGATTCCATACTGTGTTTCAGCTCTCACATGAAATCTACTGCTAAACCCTGTTAGTATTGTTTCTTTCTACACAATAATCCTACATCTGTTCCCTCTTCTCCACCAACCAACTACTACCCAAGTCCTAGGTCTTGTCGATAGATCTCTTTTCCCATTAGCTTCCAGCTTGCATACTTTATTCCTTCTAAACTCACCTTGTAACTATACTCTTCTAACAATGAGAAGCAGCGTGCCCTTGGAGAAAAAGCCTGAGTCTGGAGCTAGGAGTGCTGAGTTATAATTTGACTCTTCTGCTTGTCTCCTGTGTAATCTTGGGCCAATCACTTAACTTCTTTGAGCTGTGATTTCCTCACCTATCAGACAGAGGTGAAATACCTGCCCTGCCTCCTTCTTAGACCGTGAGTCCTGGGTGGGACAGGGGCTGTGTTCAACCTGGTTATTGCATCTATAAAAGTGGCTAGTATAGTGCTTGGCACATGGAAAGCACTTAACAAATACCATAATTATTGTTATTATTATTAATATGCCTCTCTTTTGGCTCTCCCACCTCTGCTCCTTTGCTCATGCTGTTTTGTGGTCTAGAGCCCCCTGATGTCTTCATCTTCAAAGCTCAACACTCCTCCCCTGACTCTAGACTGTAAACTCATCTTGGGCATGGAATGTGCCTACCACCTGTGTTATACTGTTAAATTACATTCTTCCAAGCACTTAGTACAGTGCTCTGCATATAGTTAATGCTCGATAAATATGATTGATTGTACATTGATTGAAGCCTTCCCTGAATGATTCACTACCACCTACTCATGGCAAACTAATATCCACCCTTACCACTTGTTCATTTTATTTTGCTCCTTACTTTCAACTGAACTAGATTGTTAATGGATCCTGCAAAAATTGACTGAAAGAGAAATTCCAGGAAACTGGAAAGAAACTGTCTTTCATTTCCTCCATCAGGAATAAAACTAGCTTACATTTTGGTTAAGCTTGCTTTATCCTACCTATAGCTGGATTACTATATAATATTAAACATTATATATGTGAAAGGAACTTTTTAGCACACAGTTTCCCTCTATATGGTGTTCCTTATTATTTCTATGTGATCCTACAAGCTAAACTTTGTAAAATAAACCCAAATCTAGTTGCATTTGAGATGAGGTTGTCACAATCATTTCAGTTCATATCCAGTTGATATTAAAAATACAGTTTTTCACCAGCTAAGCAACAAGGAAATTACATTTCCTGGATCCTGGTCCCCTACACAATTGCCAAGTGATGTAGCATCAACATCAGGCAGGGAGTTTGATTTTATGACAGTGTTTACGAATATATTAGGGGTGGAATTTTCAGCATATTGAATGGGAATTGAGACACGTTTCTTGCTCATGATAAGTCTGGATGTTTGCCTACAGGTAAATCTCAAGACAACACGATGAAAATGTGCCTGAAGTTTATTTTTGTTCTGCTTTTGTTTCAAACTGCCAATAAAAACGTTGATCTGAATAATATTTTAAGTGTCACTAGGACTCACTAATTAGATACTGCAGAGCGAATGTTCCAAAAAGGATGTCACTTTTTCACAAAGCTTCAGAACAAAGTTGATTTTGAATCTTAAAACTCTCCATATGCAACACAAAATAAATTATAGCAGCTCATCAAAAACAGCTTCTCATCAAAAGCAAGGTAATAGTTCTCCGTTGAATCTGACATCAAGATTTATAATTAAAATCCCAACCTCTTTCTATCCTCTCCTTCCTTCTCCTATAAGGCAGATTTCTGATTAGTGATGGGCAAACCACAAAGGGTTGGTGGTTTAGATAGTCCAAAGTTCAGATACTTATCTGACTGAACCTGTCTTCTTCTGAATCTCTTTCACTTCAGATACGTGCCATGATTACCCAAGTGAAACAGTCCACGATATTTTCTCCACTGAATGCAAAGCCAGTATGTGTGATGACATAGGGAAATTTTATTTGAAAGAAAGAGGATGGAGTTTCTTCAAAACTTCACCAAAGATTGAACAGGATAAGCATGTACATCTGTTTTGTACATCACGTAGTCAAAAAAGAAGATTGAGTCACCCTGAACAAAGTAGGGGACACCAAGGAAATTAAAGACTCCTTGTTAGCATTCAAGGGGGAATGCAGATCATGGGGGAGGAGCCAGAGACATAGCTATACAATACAAGTATATAAGAAATGAAATGCAAAACTGGATCTAGCTCTATTGAACAATCAAATTTTTAATTCTGATTCTACTCCTTATAAATTTTTAACATCTACCTTTCTGTGTCCTTCCCACTCTGGTGGCACAGCGCAGGGTGGAAGTGAGACCCCCAGAATGGTATGGAGGGGAAGCAGTGGGGTGTTTTGAGTGATGCAAATTTCCCTTTAGTTGTGATGCCATTAATTGATTAATTGATTGATTGATTGATTGATCGCCCTTCTTAGTTTGGCAGGGAGCTGGGTTGTCTGTAGAATTGCAGAATCTCAAACTGTAAATCTGGGCCGTTTTTTTTCCTAATGTATTGATTTTGGTTACTGCTGTGTTTTAATATGTCAAGTGTGATGTGTGACTCCTTGAATTCCAGTTCCAATTTGATACTCCTATCAAATACTCAAGTAATGACAGGAAATAGAGCAGGAGTAGTCAATATGCAATGGTAATTCAGGAAGGATCTAAATGAACTAATTAACTCAAATATTTGTCGGGAATAATGATTATACAGACTGTTGGCAAGTATCTATCTAGCTACACTTTTCAGGGTTCACTGCCTAGACTCTGTAGATTTTTTTCAGGCAATAGCATTGTTTACTGTGAAATTTCATGTTAAAAATGAGTGTCTACAATTCACCTTTCCATGTAGCAGTTTCTTAGAATGAGTGATACTTTACATGCATTCCCATGGAGGTAGGAGTCTGTCAGTGACCCATATTCACTTGTTAGGGTTCATATTTTCACATCAAGAAGCAGCCTGACAAGAAAGTTCTGAAAATGTGTCATTCCCATAAATTTTTCCCAGCCTGCTCTATTCCATGGAAACCGTTTAGTAATCAAATAAATAAATTAAATAAATTCAACATTTTCCATCTTTGAGGAAAGAGGTAACATCATTCACCCACAGTAAATAGTCTGCATCAAATCAATCAGTCAGTAGTACTTATTGAGTACCTACCAGATTCAGCATTGTACTATTCATTCATTCAATAGTATTTATTGAGTATTTATGTGCAGAGCACTGTACTAAGTACTTGGAGTGTACAATTCGGGCAACAGATAATAATAATAATAATGTTGGTATTTGTTAAGCGCTTACTATGTTCAGAGAACTGTTCTAACACGCTGGGGTAGACACAGGGGACTCAGGTTGTCCCACGTGGGGCTCACAGTTTTAATATCCATTTTACAGATGAGGTAACTGAGTCACAGAGAAGTGAAGTGACTTGCCCACAGTCACACAGCTGACAAGTGGCAAAGATAGAGACAATCCCTGCCCAATAATGGGCTCACAGTGCTTTAGCACTTGGGAAAGTACAGGGGCATTAGTATACGTGATCCTTGCCCTCAAGGGGAAGAAGATACTATCACTAAAATAAATAACAGATAGGCGAATAGACAGATATGTTCATCAGTGTTCCAGTAGGGTAGAAATGCTAGGGGTTATTCCTAAAGTTTGGGGCAGGGGAGGATGGGGGGCAATTTTCAGGAATCAGCATAACCCAAGGCTTTGCCAATGAACTTGATAGACTTGGCAGAGTTTGACACATGCAGCCCCCAAGCCCAGTGGGGAATGCCATTTGATCACGCTTCAATCTAAATCTGTCTTTAGGGTTTCTAATTTCAGGGCAATGGCCTGAAATGGACCATAGCTCTCCTGAGGTACCGATGTTAGCTACAGCTTCGAACAATCTTGAACATTTTCAAAACACAAAACTGATTTACAAGTCTATTAGTATCATACGGTGGGCATGCTAGCTGGAATCTGGAACGAAATGTCGGTGATATTAAACAACTCACAGATTGCTTGTTAGTGTTAACATTTCAGCATGGAGGGAGGTGTGACTAACACAGTGCCAGAATAATCAATGGCTCCCTTTTGGTCTGCATATAATGTAGCATTCACTTGTATTATCGCTTTTAGGATTTCTAAGTGCATTTAAAATCTCTGAAAAGACAAATCTCATGCAAACTTGTTAATGATAAAAGAAAACAAAGACTTTTTTTTTTAGAAAAGAGAAGGTTAAGGTGGAAGTTTGCAGTACAAAGATAACACATTTGAAGAGAATGCTAGAGTGCTATTTAAATAATTATAACCCCTGAATAAGAATAAGAAATTAAGAAAGGAAGGCTGGGTTCTAAAGAATAAAGGAAATCATATTTTTTGACTCATATTTATGCAAGCATATTTTTTTTTTAGTCTTCATAATTTGAAGGCCTGGAGTGTGGACCCATGGGGCATGTGGACCTTGTGGCTGGTTTCTCAGCTTCATTTACTTCATTTATTATTATTAATGACAATAATGGTATTTATTAAGTGTTTGCTATGTTCCAGGTACTGTACTAAGCACTGCAGTAGATTCAAGATCTTTAAGTTGGACACAAAGTCCCTAACTAACATAGAGCTCACAGTCTTAATCCCCATTTTACAGATGTGGAAACTGAGACACAGAAAAGTTAAGTTACTTGCCCAGGGTCCGACAGCAGACAAGTGGTGGAACTAGGACTAGACATCAGTCCTCTGATTCCCAAGCCCATGATCTTTCCATTATGTCATGCTGCTTTATTCTTTTTTGACTCACTCTCAGTTTTGGAGAAATAGTGTGGGCTAGTGGTAAGAGCTCCTCTCAGGATTGCACCAGTCTCAGCTATGGGAAAGAGAGTCAAATAGAGGCATACCCATTCCATTCCTAGTTTGGGCAGTGGCTACCGAGTGGCAGACCATCTGCTGCAAGTCAGAACATACCTGTGCTGGGCAGCAGAAGCATAGGAGTGGGTCGAGGGTGGAAACTCAAGTCTACCCCATGGAAGAAGGCACTGGTAAACCACTTCCATATTTTTACCTAGAAAACTCTATGGTACACTGCCGGAACAATGTGATTGGAGGTGTGGCATTCTGGGAGAGATGTGGATAATAATAATAATAAAATAATATTGGTTTTTGTTAACCACTTACTATGTGCCGAGCACTGTTCTAAGCACTGGGGTAGGTATAGGGTAAGTAAGTTTTCCCACGTGAGGCTCACAGTCTTAATCCCCATTTTACAGATGAGGTCACTGAGGCACCAAGAAGTTAAGTGACTTGCCCAATGTCACACAGCTGACAGGACGCAGAGCCGGAAATAGAACCCATGACCTCTGACTCCTATGCCTGTGCTCTTTCCACTGACCCACACTGCTGGATGTTTCCATGAAGTCACTATGGGTCAGAGTCAACTTGACAGCATATGACAAGACAAGTGAAAAGAGCATATGCCTGAAAGTCAGAGGATCTGGGTTCAAATCCCAGTTATGCCATTTGCTGTGTGACCTTAGACAAGCCATTTAGTTTCTCTGGTCCTAGGTTTCTTCATCTCTGAAGAGGGAATTCAAAACCTTTCCTCTTTCCTCTGTAGATTTTGAGCCCTGAATGGGAGAGGGACTGTGTCTGACCACATCATTTTCTACATATTTCAGCTCTTAATGCACTGTTTGGTGCATAGTAAGTGGTGCTTAACAAAATCACAATTATTATTATTAGTATTCACAAGAAATTGAGCCAATCAAAGATGGTTTAAGCTTTTATGAAATACCCCCACCTTCTCTTTTCTGCCTAGTATATAAGAGTGCAGTGCACCAGGAGAGAAAGGATCATCTGAAGCCAATGGAGCTAGACTTGGTGCCAATCTGAGTTGGCAACATAGATTAGACCCTCGGGGTCTGTGATTCTGGCTTGCGTCCTGTGCAACCATCTAGAGCCAAGGGCAGCAATATTTGGAATTACAGTAATATAAACAGCTTTTAAAGGAGGTTGAAATTGATTTGAAGAAAAAGCCTTAAAGTGGGCTGTTGTACCTTAAGGGTGGTGATATAGAGATGGATTTTCTGCCATGGCACCAACCAAGACAATTGTTGAAATGGTGGAAAATATGGACAGAAAAGATCTAAAGTGAATGCTCAAGTCGCTTGCTGCCTGAGACAGTCTCTTAGTTGAAGATTATATGCTTACCCTCCACGTTCCTCTTAACCACTGGGGTTGTAGTGTCTGGTTCATCCCTGGAATAATAGAAAGATAATTTTCTAGCCTAGCAGCCAATTAATAAGATGAGGAGTCTAGGGCTACTATAAAGCTTGATCTTTACGAGTTTGAAGTGGCATGTTCAGTTTAGACAGTTTAATTAAAGCATCCAGGTACAGGTTGTTATCATATTGAATTCACATCTTTTTGTATTAAGGTTGCCTTAGATTGATAAAATGAGGTATTAATCCAGCGAGGTGCTAATTAAATGTAAATAAAGACCATTATGAACTTTTCAAGGGTGCTCAATTGGCTTCATGGAACTAAATAAAAGTGATGTCAATCAGTAGCATGGGTGGATAGTTTTACTTAATCATCTGTAAAGGTCTTTATAGATGACTTCATTGACAAAATATTCTTAAATAATTGAAAAAAAACTACACTATTTTTAGATTGTGTGATGTCCGATAAGCATGCTCATGTATTCCAGGAAATAGTGAAAATATATGTCAGAAAGTTTTATGAACTAAGCGAAGGATATTTTAAAGATTTCTGGAGCAAAATTATGGTTAGGGCTCTTAACTGTTTTTCTTCTCTATTTGTATATTATGTCTGCTCTCTAAACCTTGATTGTCTACTCGATTTTCTTGTCATCTGTGCATCGCCCTCCCCTCCCATCCCGCCCCACCCCGGGCAGGACTCTTGCTCAGAGATCCTCGGAGTTGAAAACAGATATTTGTATGCTGTTGTATATATGTTTATACAATTGCATATTCAATTATTTATTTTGAGTATTTTGTTGTAAATATTTCTTTGTCCATGTAAGTTTCTTGTGGGCAGGACATATGCCACTTTTTCACTGTGTATTTTCCAAACACCTAGTATAGTGCAGTACATCAAGTGAGTATTCGAGAAATATTAATACTCCTCCTCCTACTATTTGAAAATCCATATTTGTTATGTGTGGATGAAATTAGTTTCTTTCTAGATCCTAAGCACTTGCTACATCATTTCTTTCATAGCCTAGGGTACCAAAGGGGGATGAAAGGCTGGGAAAGTGGTCCTGCTATAGATTTATCCATTTGGTTCCCATCCATGACCACTGAACTAGTTCTAATGGTGGACTGAAATATCTTGGTTGATTTTGAGGTTTCCTGGGCTCTGGGCCATCAGATTTGGAATTTGTAAAGCAAATTAAATAATTGATTTCAAACTTTCAAACCCTCTTTCAAAACAGGCATTAAAATGGATCTGGCAGTCCACAACTCAGTTACATACCACTGATACTTGAATCAGGTCTCTCCAGATTCATTGTCAGTTCACATAACATTGATTCTGAAAACTGTGCAGGTTTCTAATACAAATTATAGCATTTACTAAGCACTCCCTATGTATTTAAGCTTACTACAAGATTATTAGACGGGACAAAGTCCCTATTCTATAGGGGGCTCACAATCTATCATATCGTCCAGTTTTTTGCATGAGAAAACTGAGACCTAGTGATGTTAAATGACTTGCCCAAGATCACAGAGTAGATCAGTGCCAGACCTGGGACTCAAATCAGGGACTACTGATTCCTGAATATGTGCTCTTTCCACTAGATTTCAAGTTTTCCTCCACACTGTAAGCTCCCTGTGGGCAGTGATCATTTCTACCAACTCTATTGTATTTTACTGTCCCACGCCTTTAGTACAGAGCTCTGCACACAGTAAATGCTCAATAAATATCTTGATAGATCGACAGGCCATATTTTTATATTTGTAGAGAACTTTATTGATTCTGAAAAGTTTGAAGTTTCTGCCTAACTTCTTGTATTTGTATGTATGGTACAAAGTCATCAGCATCTAGAAGCTCTGGTCTGATTATTCAGACTTTGATGATCGCATTTGGTTCATTGAGTTGGAAGGAAGTTTCAAAATACTGTATTCTGACAACAGCTTTCAAGCTCCATCATGTCCAAGCACTAGTCATCTCTCAGCAGACTACTACTTCTGTCTCTTTCATCAATGATATTTATTGAGCACTTACTATTTGCAGAACACTGTACTAAGCACATGGGAGAGTACAACATGTTCCCTGTCCCCAATGAGCTCTCTGCCTTCACTCTTTCTCCTCTCCACTCCATACTTCCCTCTGCTGCTCTCACTGTTTTTCTAAAGCAACTCCTTTCACCTCTCTCTGATTCTCAAGAGTTTCAATTATTCAATCACTTTGCATTCCTCTCTGCAATAAGCAAGACACTACTGACCCTTAGCTCTAAGGCATTATAAAATGAGTTTACCTAAAAGTGAGGATTGTCAAGGATGCAACTCCCACATTATAGACAGTTGAATGTATTTTTATTTAGGAATTGCAGTAGTAATTACAGTAGAAATTAAATTGATTGAGTACTCACTTGGTACTGTGCACTCTACTAAGGACTTGAAACAATCAAAGTGAAGATGTGACACATGAGAAGCAGCATTGCCTAATTAGTGGAAAGCACAGTAACCTGGGAGTCAGAGGACTTGGGTCCTAATCCCAGCTATGTCAGCTGCTTGCTGTGTGAGCAGCCAGAGATGTAGGAAGAGAACTAGGAAAAGACAGTGTCAGTGAAGCAAAGTTTGGATAATGTTTCCAGGAGAAGAAAGTGGTTGACAGTGTCAAAGGCAGCTAAGGGTTTGAGGATAATTGACATGGAGTAGACACCATTGGATTTCGAACCTTTGAGGAGGCAGTTTCTTTAGAATGAAGGGGTAAAAAGGCAGATTAGAGGGTGTCAAGGAGACATTTGGAGGAGAGGAAATGGAGACAGCAGGTGCAGACAGCTCACTCAAGAAGTTTGGAGAGAAATGGTATGAGGGAGATAGGGTAATAACTAGTGGGAGCCATGGGATCAAGGGAAAATTTTTGTTTAGACTAGGGGAGAAAAGGGCATGTTCAAAGGCAAAGGGGAAGAAACCACTGGAGAATGAACAGTTGAAGATAGTGATCAGGGAGGGAAGAAGGAAGAGGGCAAATGCTTTTGTAAAGTAAAAAGGGATGGAGTCCGAGGAGCAGGGGAGACTTTAGGGAGATCACACCTGATAGTCTTAATTTTGTCAATAAAGTGTTTGGCCAGCTTAGTAGGGGCAAGAGTTGGGGGAGGGGAGGGGACAGGTGGATTGAGAAAGTAGTTATGTGTGTGACTATGTTATTATGTGTGTTAAGTTTCACACACATATGTGTGTTATGTTTCACACACATTGCAAGGGCAATGGGCAGTGGAGTCAATAAGGATGGAGAAATAATGTTGCCGGGTAGAGGGGAGGACAGAGTTAAGAGAAGCAAGGATGAACCTGGGGTGGATGAGGTCGGCCTTATATCTGGATTTCCACCAGCAGCATTCTGGACTTGTGCACAGAAGCAGAGGAAGGGGATGGTGGAGGTGACCTAAGATTGTGGGTTAGTGGTACAAGATCAACAAAAGGATAGGGGAGTGAGTAAATTGAGTTCAGTAGAGAGGCGGTGTGGAGGACATCAATTTGTTCAAGGGAAGGTAGTTTTGAGTCTGGAGACTAAATGGGCTATGAAGACTTGAGATAAAGAGGTGAATCAGAGAGATAGTATTTAGGATGAACTAGTAGGATTTGGCAACAGATTGAATACAAGAATTAAAGGATATCCTCCTGGATTACAAGGTCCTTGAGGACAGGCATACACACAGTAAGCACTCAACAAATACCACTGATTGATGATTGACTGATTGATGGTTTGATTGAAGAGTCGAGGATAACAACAAAGTTGTGGACTTCTGGGAAAGAATGGTGGAGTTATTGACTGTGATGGAGCAGTTGAGTAATGGGCACTTATGAAATCAATGTAAAGTTGAATGCTTCTAGTGCAAAAGTAATAAGCCTAAAGATTAATTTTGCTCTGAATCCTGTGTTTTAAGGATGCATATGGAAGACAATCCTATAAGTCTGTGAAATGCAGTAAATAATTTAGTCCCAGTGAGCCAGGTTTTCCTACTTTCCTGCTGTAGAAGGGATACCTGTTTTACCTGTTCTCTGGGATAGTCACTTTATTCTACAATGGGGGAGTGTCAGCAGTATTGCGTAGTGGAAAAAGTGGGTCTGGGAGTTAGAGAATCCTGGATGCTAATCCAATCACATGACCTCTGTACCTCAGTTTGCTCATTTAAAAACTGGAGGTTTTTCATTCCTGTTCTTCCTCCTCTTACTCTTCGCCACTTGTCTGTCTAATCTGTGGCCTTAGGCCACCCACTTTACTTATCTGTGCCTCAGTAACCTCTGTAAAATGGGGATGAAGACTATGAGTCCTGTGCGGGACAGAGACTGTCTCCAAATCAATTTTCGTGTATCAACCCCCACACTTTAATATGGTGCTTGGCACATAGTAAGCACTTAACAAAGACCATAATTAATTAGTATGTGAGCCCCATGTAGGAGAGGGACTGTGTTTGTCTTGATTATTTTATGTCCTCCCCAGCACTTAGAACAGAACTTGACATAGTAAGTACTTAAATATAATAATAATGGAAAAATTAAGAAGAGGAGTGTGTGTAGGGAGGAAGATGAGTAGTTTCATTTTAGTCATATTGTTTGAGGGACCAGTTGGGCTTTAAACTGTAGAAGCCCGTAGAAGGCAAGATGTAGCAAAATTATTTTGATTGCCCTGTTTGTAAATGCTTTTACATCTGTCTCCCCATGAGAGTGTTAGCTCCTTGTGGGCAAGGAATGTATCAAGTGCTTTGCTTGTACCTTCCAAATTCTTAGTAAAGTGCAGGCAGTGGGGGTTCAAAAATACTAGTATTACCCCTACTACTAGATGAGAAGTCATAATTGGAGAGGTCGGTTTGGGAGTCATCAAAGTATTTGACATTCAACTGACTGAATGACTTAGAAATTACTCCATGAAATGGTTGGTTTCATTAGTCATAAAAGGTTGAACAAGATCAAACTTTGGTAATGATGTTTAAAGAGGTGGTTCAATTTTTCAACTCTTATTCATGAACAATCGGAACAATGCGATAGTAAGGTACTACAGCTTAGCTCTGCCTAATTTGTCTTACATGGTAGGTGACATATTGTTTTGGTGATTACTAGCTGATGTTTAGCACACCAGAGAGGAGGATGCTAGTGCTGATTAGCTTTCCAGTCCTGTGTAGATGAATGATTTGTCTCCACTTTTCAGCATCGCTGCCTACACATGCTTTGGAATCTCCCATGACATTTAACATGCTTCATATTGACCCTGCTGAGATGAGTCTATCTAAATCTCTATAAATGCTATCTTTCTTTTCATTGGTGTCAAACACAGTGGGGTGTGTACACTAATGATTGTGGTTTAGTGCTTTACAGCCCAAGTGAAGCAGATTATTGTTTACAATTGAGTTCAGGCATGTGAGTGAGGACCAGTGCATTCTTAGAGCTACTTTAAATCCACACTGGTTATTACCATCTGTTGAAATGCAACAGAGAATTAAAGCAAGAACATTACTATTTTTTTGCCCGAATTATTTGGATAATTGTTTCATTCTCTGCTTCACCAAGATGGTGAAACTGAGCCCCTTTGAGTTTTAGCACATTTTAGCAGGCTATTTCCTGCCTGAATCACTGCCTTTAAATGGCAGCAATAAAATCACCAGAAACTTCATTCTGGATATTGATCATGACAGTGCTTTTTAAAAATTCATTTGGTACATTTCCAGTCATATATACATTCCATTTTTTAAGGAGGAGGATGACCTCTTTTGACATCTTTCTTCTTTAGAAGCAGAACTAATTATCTATATGCACAGGACTTAGAGCAAATGTAATAACAGCATGCCTTATGCCTGTCTTGTTATTGGATCTGAGTTTCAAAAGCGGAAACAAATATAAAGGCTAGTTCTCTTTGACTAATATTTCCAAGATAAACTTATGTTCAATTAGTCTATTGTTTGTAGGGTTTGATGTAATGTTATTTTTTTGCTGTTAGTGTTAAAATCTAGCTTCTATATTTGCTGTATTAAGTAGGCCAGGAGAGATGGAATTCTGAATATTCTCTCTGCCATACAATTTCAAGCCTTTTCTCAGAGACATAGACTTTGATTTCTACCAGAACTATAGAAAACATCCATAGTGAAATCGCAAACCCAGGCAAATAAAACTGTCATAGAAAAGCTTTCAAACATCTGTGGCTTTGATTCTCAAAGATGAGCGTTATATTTTCTCTATCATTTACTTAAAACCTCTAGGCATCCCTTAACCAGGGCCTTAATAGCTCCACCAGACTAAGGCTTTGGATAGCTAATTCCTGGCCAAATTTATTTTCCCTAGCCTGGAAATTCTTTAATCAGTAGTGGTATTTCAGTGAATATTGAATTGCTCTTCCTTCTATGATGGTGAGTCCCATATGGGGCAGGAACTGTGCCTCTCTATTTAGCCAGCTGCTTATCAGTGGTTTGGGTTATGGTTAATGTTTACTAATTGCCATAATAATTCTGTAGAGTGCTATAATGAATATTAATTAAAGAATAGTATTTAATAATAATGATAATAATAATTGTGGAATTTGTTAAGCACTTACTCTGTGCCAGGCACCATATTAAGCGCTGAGGTAGATACGAGCAAATCAGATTGGACACAGGCCCTGGCCCATGTGAGGCACATAGTTGCAATCCCCATTTTAAAGATGAGGTAACTGAGGCACAGAGAAGTGAAGTGACTTTCCCAAGGTCACACAACAGACGCAACAGACATAGCAGACCTGGGATTAGAACTCATGTCCTTCTGAGTCCCATGCCCATGCTCTATCCACTTTGCCATTGTACTAAATGTAGAACTAGTAGGCATGCACACAGTTCAAGGAGCTTACAAATTAGGGGAGGAGAACTTTGTGAAATGATGTACAGATAGGAGGAAGAGTCAATATGTATATGAGCTTAATGCTTATGTAATAGGCATGGGATATATATTTCAAAGTGCTCAGATGGCCCAGATATACTGAAGGGGAAGTTGGAGAGAGGAAAGAAAAGGGATTAATCAGGGAAGACTTCTTGGAGGAAATGTGATTCAGGAGGACTATGAACATGGAAAGAGCTGTGACCTAATAGCTTTGAAGAGAAAGGGAGGGCTGCAGAAGTTCTTCACCAATGAGTGAAACTATGTGGTATTGGTTCAGCGCTTACTGTGAGCCAGGAAAACATTGTAATAAGCACTGGGGTGGATACAAGCAAATCGGTTTGGACACAGTCCCTCTGTCCCTCATGGGGGTCACATTCTTAATGTCCATTTTACAGATAAGAGAACAGAGGCAGAGAGAAGTGAAGTGACTTGCCTAAGGTCAGACAAGAAACAAGTGGTGGAGCCAGGGTTAGAACCCAGGTCCTTCTGCCTCCTATGACCATGCTCTATCTACTAGGCCATTTGCTTCATGGTTTGGAAGCATTCAGGCTAGTCCTGTCCCAAAAGTATTGGTGGAATACTTGATGGAAGACAGTATATCACAGAAGAGCTCATTTGCTATTCATACTTACACCTGGGGAACTCTATTCCAATAAGAATGCTAAGATGTTATCACTGAGGTCCTTGCGAGTGTCTTCATTATCCTGGAGCTTGACATTGAATCACCTTCAGAGTTTAGAGAGGATGTCAGGAGCCTGTGATGTGAAAAGCCATTCCTGGCCCTTCCAGAAACCAAACATGCCAGGGTAAGCAGAATCCTCACTTACAAAACCCCCCCTGAAAACCTGCCACTGTGACGGTGATGGGGCCATTCTCCCTGTTCCTGCTGGGAGAATTCATATTGGCAGTTCCTTTTGTTTTGAAATTATTTGAGATGGAAAACAGCTACTGTTCTGCATCAATCAGCGGTATTTGTTGAGTTCTTACTATGTGCAGAACATGGTACTAAGCACTTGTAAACTCATTATGTGCAGGGAAAATGTCTGCCAATTGTATTGTACTCTCCCAAGAGCTTAGTACAGTATTCTGCATGTAGTAAGTACTCAGTAAATGCCATTGACTGATTTTTGAGATTACAATATAATAGTTGGTAGATATGTTCCGAGCCCAAAATGAGCTTAATGGTAATAATAATAATAATAGCTGTGACATTTGTTGAGCACTTTTTATGTGCCAAGCACTGTACTAAATGCTTAGATAGGTTGAAGCAAATCAGGTTGGACACATTCTTATAGCTTATGGTCTAGAGGGGAGGCAGACATTAAAATAAATGAATTAATTTTGAATGTAAGTGTTGTGGGACTGAGGGTGAGAATATCAAGTGCCCAAAAAGTACAGATCCAAATGCATAGACAATGCAGAAGGGAGATGTTGCCAGGGAAAAGAAGGCTTAATCAGAAAAGGCCTCTTGGACAAGATGCGACCATAATATTGCTACACAACTTTCTTCATTTATGTGATTGGTGGAATCACGAGTAAATCCAAAGATATAGAGTAATCATCTTTTCATCTCTAGATTAAGTAGTTCCAATTTGCTTTATATCAGCAAACCATTTATTTAGAGTTCAGTCATCATGTTACCCCTATTTCCATAAGGATGTGATTGGTTAACTGATCCTGTACATACATCAGAATTTTGACCAATCAAGAGGCAATTCTGCTTTCTACTTGAAAAAGCAGAATTAAGACCAGAAGATAATAAACTATGAGGGAGCTATTAGGAAACAAGAGGAGCTGAGTTTCCAAGAACTTGGTCTTTAGTCAGCCCCACTGCTTCTTTCCCCTCAAGATGCATTAGACAGGCTAGTTCCCAATGGCAGTGTTTTACAAGATTCCTACCATGCATCCACTATAGACTTGCAATTAATCAATTAATTAATAAATCAATCGATTTACTTAGTACTTACCGTGTCCAGAGCACCATACTAACATTTGGGAGAGAACAATACAATAGACTCGGTAGACAGGAATTTGTCTTCAAGGAGATTACAATCTAATATTAGAGGTTATAACCTGACTTCATTTTGGCAAACAATCATTGTGTAGGGTTTGATCAATCATTCAAGCAGTAATTTTTATCGAGCCCTTATTCCATGAAGAACATTCATTCATTCACTAAGCTCTTGAGAGAGTATAACAGAGTCAGTAGATATTATCTCTGCCCTCAAGAAAAAGTAGCATGGCCTAGTGGATAGAGCACGGGCCTGGGAGTCAAAGGAGTACAGAGACATAGGTTCTAATTCTAGCTCTACCTCTTGTCTATTGGTGACTTAGGGCAAGTCACTTCACTTCTCTGTGCCTCAGTAACCTCATCTGGACAGTGAGCTCCATGTGAGACATGGATTGTGTCCAACTTGATTAACGAATATCTACTCCAAGGATTACTTCAGTGCCTGGCACAGAATAAACACCTATCAATCAGTCAATCATAGCCTATTTATTGAGTCCTTACTATGTGCAGAGCACTGTTTCTAAATGCTTGGAAGAGTACAATACAATAAAGCAGACACATTTCCTGTCCACAGCAGGCTTACAGTTTAAAGGGGGAGATAGGCATTGATATAAAAAAAAGAATTATGCTTATGTACATAGCTGCTATGGAGATGAGGGATGATGAATATGGGGAGCAAGTCAGGGCAAAGCAGATGGCAGTGGAAGAAAAATAAAAGAGTGCTTAGTCAGGGAAGGCCTCTTGGAGGAGTTGTACCTTCAACAAAGCTTTGAAATTTCCAGATGTGAAGAGGGAGGTCAGCAGTGAGACGAGATTAAGGTATAGTGAGTGAATTAGTACTAGAGGAGTCAAGTGTGTGGCCCATGCTCTATCTACTAAGCCATTTACTTCATAGTTTGGAAACATTCAGGCTAGTCCTGTCCCAAAAGTCTTGGTGGAATACTTGATGGAAGACAGTATTTCATAGAAGAGCTCATTTGATATTCATACTTACACCTAGGGAACTCTATTCCAGTAAGAATGCTAAAATGTTATCGCTGAGGAGAGTAGATAGGTGAGGGAGGATGGGACTAGGTGATTGAGCACTTTAAAGCCAATAGTAATGAATCTCTGTTTGGTGCAGAGGTGGTGGGAAACTACTGGAGGTTCTTAAGGAGTGGAGGAACATGGACTAAATGTTTTTGTAGAAAAATGTTCTGGGCAGCAGAGTGAACTGTAGATTGGAATTGGGAGAAACAGGAGGCAGAAAGGTTAGCAAGGAGCCTGACACAATAATCAAGGCGGGATAGGATAAGTGCTTGGATTAATGTGGTAGCAGTTTGGTTGGAGAGGAAAGGACATATTTTAGTGATGTTGTGGAGGTTGAACCAGCAGGATTTAGCGATAGTTTGATTGTATGGATTGATTGGATTGAATCGGATTAACATTATTTTGTTAATGAGGTGTATATCTCCTTGATTCTATTTATCTTGGTAATGATTTGTTTTGTTTTGTTCTGTTTTCCTTTGCTCTCCGTCTCCCCCGTTAGACTGTGAGTCCGTTATTGGGCAGGGATCGTCTCTATCTGTTGCCGAATTGTACATTCCAAGCACTTAGTACAGTGCCCTGCACATAGTAAACGCTCAATAAATACTACTGAATGAATAAATGAATGAATGAGAGAGAGAGAGAGAGAGAGAGAGAGAAAGAGAAGTCAAGAATAACACTAAGGTTATAGGCTTGTGAAACAGGAAGGATGGTGGTGCTGTCTACAGTGATAGGAGAATCAGGGAAAGGGCAGATTTTGGCTGGGAAGATGAGTTATTTTCTGAAATGCCATAAAAAAGGAACTTGCAATCCAGGGGCATAGCTTAGACTAGGTTCTTGTATTGTGGATGAATGCAAGAAAAAATGATATGTGTGGATATCTCCTTTGAGAAATGGAAATACAGCAAGGACACTTTTCAATGGTTTGGGGTTGAGTGAAACCAAAAAGTTCCTTACTGAAGCATAAATGCATCTCTTAGTTCATAGTAGAAACAAGGCAGTACCTGCCTGACTGAACACTGGACATAAGTAGAGTACAATAAAACTGAAAGAGACCCCTCAGTTAACAACAATTCACCTTGAAAATGATACAAGTAAAAGATATTCCCTTAGGAGGATCATCAAGAAGCACCTGGTAGAAAGTTTCTTTCTGCCACACTTTGAGGACATTCATTTTATTTCTAGGCCAATTTAACATCACCCTGAGTATATTCATAATTATTCTAACTAATAGCATTTAACCCAGAGAAAGGACAAACATCTCATCCCTTTCTGGATTCTCACCTTGAGTTTTGGTTGCCTGCTGGGTTATATCTGCAATTTATTCACAGACTATTTGACACATTCTTTTGTTGCTATAAGAAACCCACACACAGTCCTTGTTTGCAGACTTTACTTTTCACATATTTTATGGAATGTGCATAACAAAGTCGGCATTAAAACTAAAATTATGTGTTCATTATTGTTTGCTTGAAAATCTCAGTGTTGACATAGCAAGTGTACTGTATAGCTTGTCTGTCAGCACAGTAATATGTAAATTTCGTTCTGGTGTTTTTGAGTCCTGACAAAAACCAGGGTTACTTCATTTTAAAGTTGTTAACTTTATGGAGCTTTTTAATTTTTGATTCCTAGGTCCAGTGTGGAAGTCATCCCTTAATTTTGCTTTGCCAACATATTTTCAGTAGCTAGTAAAATAAATTGGTGGTCTCAGTTAGGTTCACAATTATAATTTTTAATATATAATTTATATAATTATAATTTTTAATTCACATTTTATGACAGACTTATCCAGCTATTTGAGAGCCCTTTCAACTACTTGGTTGGCAATACTGAGATTTGTGTAGTTGATTATGATAAAGTAAAGAAAACCAAAGTTTCAGTTCATAACCAGAAAACTTTTAGGGACGAATGAAGATTTTCCCTGACATCACACAGAAATTAATGCTTTCACTGACCAAGGCAGTACCCTGACCAATGATACCTATTTAGGCAAAAAAGTAGGAAGCAATCTCAAAGCCCAGCATTACTCTTGGCATCTATACAGTTTGGTGATAAAAGGGTGTCAAACACCATTCCTAGTAATAATCTGTCCACATATAGTGGGGTCCAACTTTCCCATGTCTCTGAAATTCAAATTATAATAGTAATTGAATCTGTAAGTTCTTACTCTCTCAAGCACTGTACTAAGCATTGGGGTAGATACAAGATAATCAGGTCCCACATGGGACTCTCAGTCTCAGTAGGGGGGAGAACAGATATTGAATCCCCATTTTGCAGATGAGGAACTGAGGGACATAGAAGTAAAATGATTTGTCCGAGGTCACACAGCAGCCAAGTGGCAGAGCCAGACTTAGAACACAGATCCTCTGACTTATAGATCCATGCTCTTTCCACTGGGTCATGACACTTCAATATAGAGGTCACATTCAGCTTCTTGTACAGTTTCACCAACATCAAATAGAACCAAAATTATCCTAAGATCTTAATTCAGTGCTCTGCACACAGTAGACAATCAAGAAACACCAGTAGTGATAGAGAATCCCCAACAATGAAATCCTGGATCCTAGTCAAATCACTAACATCAAAGAAGTATTATTTTGCTGAGCAAGCCTATATTTCTTAACTGTAGCTGTTCTTTAAGTTTCTGTCCTGGATCCCTGTCTCCTCTGAATTTATAATCAGTCCCTTGAGGTACTCATCCAGTCCGTGGCTTCACTTGCCACCTCTATGTGGGTGACTCAAACATCTACCTCGCTAGCCCCAAATTCTCTTCTCTGAAAACTCACATTTCTTCTGCCTTGAGGGTATCTTTACACTGTGAGTCCTCTGAGAATCACAGACTGTAGGTAATACCTACTGTATTCTGTGCCAGTGCTTTATTCAATGTTCTGCACATAATACACAATGAATACTAATTATTGCCTTTACATCAATGTCCCGTCAGCACATCAAACTCAACGTAACTGAAACTGAACTCCACATCCTCCCTCCAAAATCCTTACTTCAATCTAATGCTCCTGTCCTACTTCATATCATCACTATCCTCCCCATCTCTGCCACCCACAACCTTGGCTTAACCCAATCTTATTGGTCCCCTCCCCCAAATATTTCCTGGATCCATCCCTTCTTCTTTGTACAAATGGTCATCCTGTACATACCTCCTCACTGGTGTCCCTGCCTCCAGTCTCTCCTCTATCCAGTCCATACTTTACTCTGCTGCCTGGGTCTTTCTTTTGTCTGTCATTCTTGTTCTTTTGTCTCCCCAGTTCTCAAAAACCTCAAGGAGTTATCCGTTCTTGCCATATCAAGTTCCTGATCATTGGCTTTAAGGTTCTCAAATATCTTTCTGTTACTCATTTTTTCTTTTTTCCCTATGTTCAAACTCTCACTTTGCATTTCTCTCAAGTTTACCCAGTCACTGAACCTTGTTCTCACCTCCAACACCCCCTGATCTCTTACTCACAACTTCTCCCACACCCAGAACTCCCTCCTCCTTCATATCAAACTTTGCCTCTCTGATCTTCAAAAGACTTATGAAATCAAATCCAAAGAAAGAGTTTTTCTTCAACTAGTTTTGAATATCTCCACCTTATATACCCAAACTGCTATTCCCACACTTTCCTGCCACCTAAGTACTTGAGTACTCATGTCCCTTTTTAGCTGTTATCACAGTAGATGACATCACCATTCTTCCTGTCTCGCAAGCCTGTAACCTTGGTGTTATCCTTGACTCATCTCTTTCATTCAACCCACGTATTCAACCCATCACTAAATCCTGTCTGTCCCACCTTCACAACATCCCTAAAATCCTCCCTCTCCTCTCCATCCAAACTGCTACCATGTTAATACAATCACTCATTCTAGCACCTGGATTACTGCATCCCATCCTCCTGCTTCCCTCCATTCCAGTCTAAACTTCACTCTGCTGTCTGGATCATTTTTCTAAAAGAAGTTTCAGAACATGTCACCCGGCTCCGTAAAAGACTCAAATGGTTGCCCATCCACCTCTGCATCAAACAAAAACTCCTTACCACTGGTATTAAAGCATTCAATCACCTTGTTCTCCCTACCTCACCTCACTACTTTGCTACTACAACCCAGCCCACACACATTCCTCCACTATTGCTAACCTTCTCACTGTGACTCGATCTTTCCTATCTCACTACTGACCTCTTGCCCACATCCTGCCTTTGACCTGGAATGCCCTACCTCTTCAAGTTTGACAGACAATAATTCTCCCTTCCTTCAAATCCTCTTGAAGGCACATCTCCAAGCAACCTTCCCTGATTAAGCACCCTCTTTCCTCTTCTCCCACTCCCTTCTGCGATGGCCTGACTTGTTCTCTTTGTTCTTCCTCCTTCTCAGCACCACAGCTGGGTGCAGAGTATTGAATTAAGCTCTTGGGTGAGAGTACAGTGTAACAGAGTTAGTAGACATATTCCTTGCCCACAACAGCCTTGAGTATTAATCTGAGTGTTAGACACTGTACCTAGGGTCTTAGAAGAGTAGTAAAACTGTAACCAGCCACATGTTTCCTTTCCTCAAAATTACATTCTACTGGTTTGCTTACAAATGATAGAGAAAGGAAATGGAATTTCAGGTAACAATCTGCCCTTCAAAGCTTCAGAAAGGTATGGGTGGAAAGCAGCTTCGCTGTTCCTTTTCCCCCTGATTCAGTGACTGAAGCAAGGACAAACTTGACTCAGGCATTGAGTTGCTGGTCCAGGGATCCTCTGTGATCTTTATCAGAACAGCCCTAACTAAGGCACCTCAGTATTATGCATCCTATATTCCCACCCCCATATTAGGTCATCAGGTCACACAGGTTCTTTCGTCATCTGTATCCCCATTGGATTCCATTTTCCAATGGAGGCTCCAGTGGATTCCATATTGAGTCTAACACCTGCCATTTTGCCTCAGTGCAAGACCAAAATATGATCTTTGTCAGTGGAAGTTTGAAACCAAAGCAGCGATAACTCACTTTCTCAGGGAATTTAATGGCCGTCGTGCTGTGGCTAGGAGATGGTCTGGATAACCTGTAAGGCCTCCCTCTGGCACTGCGATTTTATGTGCAATTCCAAACCTGACAGGGCCACTTTTCTATTTAATTAGCAAGACTTCCAGCAAGTTTTTAATTTGTTTATGTTAATTTGAGGCAAACATCATTCTCCTGAACCTCAGGGATTGACAGAGCTGGCAAGTGCCAAGCATAATGTAAGCAGCCACTGTGTCAAGCTTCCTCGGGCAGCTCCATCAATGAATCACAGCCCTGACCCTTGCCTCTGCTGCTTTTCCAGTCTTTGCCCTGTCTTAAATAGAGACTGCCAAGTGGTCCGCATTGGGCCCGACTTCACTTTGTGAAAATATCCACCACCTACTAGCTCGGAATTTGAGCATGTTAATTGTTATTTATGGCTTAGTGATGAAGCTATCCTATAAAACCCTACTAGCATATAAACTCTATAAACTCTTTCTCTTATGTCTACCAGTTCTATTGTATTGGGCTCTCCCAAAGGCTGAGTACAATTCCCTGCACGTAGAAAGTGCTCAGTTAATACTATATATTCATTGATTCTTTAGTTCTCCTTTCGCCCTTTGCTTCTTCCTTTCCTCCTTTAGTAATAGCATTCATATTAATGCTATCTGAGGGCTTGTTTTTTGCTAAACACTATCTAGTCTGCCGAGGTGAATACAAAATAAATAAATTCAGCTATGGTCCCTGACCCACAAGGGGCTAATGCTGTAGATGATGAGTACTAGCATTTAATATAGAGAAATGAATTCTAGACAACAAGACTAAGACAATAGCTCTTTTTCCTCTCTTTTTCTATCCCATACTTTCCCCTCTCTCCCACTTTATTTCTTTTTCTTTCCCTATCGTTTAAACCCAAGGAAACTGGAAAATCACAAACCTGAGGTGTTTGTTAGTTAAAAATCCTGTTTACTGCAGCAGTTTGTTCAAAGATGATTGCTTGGGTTTCACTGCTGACATCAGTTGCTGATCCTTCCTAGAGAACTCTTCGAGATGTGAGATTTCTACAGTGTTTATCTGGAAAGAGTTTACTGACCTCTGTTAGGTATCACAGCTCTGATTCAGTTAAAAAGTTCAATTCTCAAAATAGAGATTTCATTTAGGCCATTGGAAGTTAGATATAGACCTGTCATTTTAAAATATGTACTTGCATAACAGTTTCCTCTTTGATAGTTCTTTGAGGGGTTTCCTCTTCTGAGCTGCTTAGAAGCAAGGCAAAGAGAGTATTTTTTTTAAAGTGATAGGTCTAAAGGATTAGTATTCTGAGCAGAATAATGCTATAAGCTTAAGCCTCAAACTAATACTGGGAACAGAGACCAAAGGCTCTAGACTCCAACCCTTTCAAAATTCTATCAAATTCCAAAACTTAGCCACTAAAAGAACAATGTGTAGACTGGAGTTTTAACTATGGTTATTATCCCCAAAATGATAGATACTTGAAAAATAAAATTCACCCATTTACTGGTGATCGTTTGCCATTTTGTCATTTTATAAGTTTGAGGTTCCATAGTTCTGCACGTGGAAGTTATGAAGGCAAAAGTTCTGCACTTTCTTAGTTTGAACATGGTGTACTATCTGCTCAATTCCTGTTTCAGTTGGACTTGGGTTGTCTAAGTGACATTACTCATTTAATCATATTTATTGAGCGCTTACTGTGTGCAAAGCACTATATTAAGCATTTAATCATTGTTATCAAGTGCCAAGTTGTTTCCAATTCATAGCAACTCTATGGTCATATTTTATCCAGAACGTCCTATATTCTTCCATAATCCTTAACAGGTTTTTCATTCATTCATTCAATGGTATTTATTGAGTGCTTACTGTGTGCAGAGCATTGTACTAAGCACTTGGAATGTACAATTCAACAACAGATAGAAGCAATCCCTGCCCAATAACAGGCTCATAGTCTAAAAGGGGGAGACAGACAGTAAAACAAAACAAGTAGTCAGGCATCAATACCTTCAGAATAGATAAATAGAATCATAGATATATACACATAATTAATAAAATGAATAGAGTAATAAATAATTGTTGTTATGGTTTCTATCCATCTAGCTGCTGGTCTGCCTCATTCACATTTTCCATGGACTTTTCCTAATATTAGTGTCTTCTCCAGAGAATTAGTCTTCATGTGTCCAAAATATGCTAATCTAAGTCAAGACATTTAGCCTTTCAAAGAACACATTGGCTTAATTTGCTCCAAAACCATTTTGTTTTTTGAGCAAAAGCCTTCTCCAAAGCACAGTTGAAAAGAATAGATGTTCTTTCTATCCTGTTTTTTCATTGTCCCGCTTTCATATTCATATACTTTCAGTAGAAACACCATGGAATCGACAATAACTGGAATATTTAGCAGAAAACTAGGCAGAGAGACTAAAAAGGGGAGAAAGTGGTTACTGTCCGATAATTTCATTTTTGACTTCTCTTAGGGTTATACTGGCTAGGCGAATGCTTGGAAATCTTAATAAGCTGATGCTTGGCTAAACCTGTATAAGCCTCATGAGATTAGGTAGTTCATGGCCATTCATTTCCTTCGGTTGGGTAGCTCCAACTAGCTCTAAATTCCTCCAGCAGAGATCAGTTTGGCTATACAAAGGAAGTTGTGCTCCTTCAACTCTCCATTCTGCCCCTATTACTTCCCCATTACAGTGTTCTTACCAGCTAGTACTGCGGAGAATATTGGAGCCAATCTGCCTTGGGAATCTACTGAACTGGGAAATGGGAGCGGAGGAAAAAGCCCCAGGGCTGGGAAACTGCTTATCTCCCCAGGTCCCACAGAACCTCCCCAAAACACCAAAATCTTCAGCAATACCCAAGCGGGATGTGAACACTGGATGTTCCTCACCTGCACTGTCTCTGCTATGCTCACAGCAGCAAGGGAGTGATGAAGGAGGGAGACCAGGTGAACAACTTTTGTGGGGAAATCTCTTTGCAGGATTGTTAATGGTGTCAGAAGCAGTGATCAGGAAGTCTTATTCTACAAGTTCCCTCTCCTTGGTTATGTCTTCTTTTTGTTTCAAAACTAGGGAAGGTGCTTGGAATGAGGACAAAGGGTCCCATTTTTGGGGGGTTCCACATATACCCTCCACTCTGCTACAGAGGAAGGGGCATCCATCTGTTGACATACCAGTATGACCACTGTAGTCCAGGAGGTAATGACCCTCCTCTGTCCTAGGAAGGTCTCGCACTGCTTGGACAGTTGAATCTCCTAAAATGTCCTAATGTCCCATTCTACTCTCAACTCTAAAATAAACAAAATGAAAGCCATTTTCAAGTGGTGAGACAGGAACAAAAATTGGGCAGCATGATGTAGAATTGGGTAAGGAGCCATTCATTCATTCATCCATTTGTTCATTCACTTAGTCAACCATTCATTCATTTACTTATTCATTCTGCATATACACTAAGTGCAGATAACTATGCTATGTGCTGTGGAACTGCAGGATGGAGTATAAATTAGACATGACACTAGCCCACTTAGAGGTTCACAATCCCAAAATGTGAAGAATGCTTTTGAGGCGGCAGACACGATGGGAAAGTTTGATATAAGGAAAACAGTAATAAAGTAAGGATAGCTCTTAAAATCAAAAATTACATTGTGCATGATAGTGACAGAACAGACCAACCTCTTCAGAGATCCACCCGGCTGGTTCAGACCTACTGCTCCAAATGCTTTAAGTTTTCGTATGGTGTACAGCTGTGGCTGGATCTGGTGATCTAGTGATAGGTCTCCAAGAGGGAGAATGGGGAGAGGAAACCCTTCATGGAGCTACATGGCCAAGGAGTAGCCAATGGCATTCCAGTCTCTGCTGCCAATGCTTGACCTTATGACAGACCTAACAAATAGTCAGTAGCTCCTAACAAATAAATAAATAAAGGCAATATGAATTAGTGGAAACAGTACAGGACTGGGAGGCAGGGGACCTGACTTTCCTTTCCTTCAAAGCCTAATTGATGGCACATCTCCTCCAAGTGGCCTTCTCTGTCTAAGCCCTCCTGTCCTCTTCTCTCACTCCCTTTGCAGTGTCTTGACTAGCTCCCTTTATTCATCTCTGCTCCAGCCCCACAGCACTTATGCACATATCTGTAATTTTATTTACAGTAATGTCTATTTTCCCTTCCAGACTGTAAGCTCATTGTGGGCAGGGAATGTTCTATTATACTGTACTTTTCCAAGTGCTTAGTTCAATGCTCTGGACACAGTAAGTTCTCAATAATTATGACTGACTGAATGACTGACCTGTTTTCCACTTCTGGCTCTGCTATTTCCCTGCTATAAATGGTGATTAAATATCTGTTCTCCCTCATCCTTAGACTGTGAGCCCCATGTAGGGCATGGGACTATGCAATCTGATTAGTTTATATTTTCTCCTGTGTTTAACATAGCACATGACAAATAGTGCTTAACAAATGGGACAATTATTGATCAACCAGTTAATTATATTATTGAGCATTACTATGTGAAGAGCACTGTACTAAGTGCCTGGGAGAGTACAATATGCCAATATAACAGAGTTGGTAGAAACCTTCTCTGCCCACAATGGACTTCTACTATTATTATTATTCACAAATCCTTTAGAATAAATGAATGAACTCACACTTTTGACTTTCTGCTCCAGGTATATTTATTCTTTCCTTGCAACAGCCAAATCCTTTTCCTTTCTAATTCATGTCCTCTACCTCTCTGTCTGTTTTTCTTACCTTCACTCATCCCTTGTTTTTTTATTCTGGTACTCAGAACTCCATGACTCTGGTTCCCCAACTAATTAGACTTAGTAGATGGAAAAAGGTAGCCCCATCTCCTGAGGAATCAAGTGCTCTTTAACATGGATGACCAAGAGAGGGAGAGATGTTTTAGAGGAGCTAGGGGAGCCAAATTAAAAAAGGAAAAATAGGACTAGGAGTAGAAAAGAAAATAAAGGAAGGAAAAGGAATATTTTGAACCTGAAAATGTTTTCTTTATTGAAGTGCCAGTTTTATGATATAAAGAAAGCATTCACTTTAAATTCAGGCAATTATCTCTCTTACTCTATGCTAATAAGGAATAAGGACAATAAAGATAAAGTAAAACCCCAAATACCCAGTAAACCTTAGTCATTAACTACAAACTGACACCACCTAACCTTTTGCCAAAGCTGTTAAGGTGAAGATTATTTTCAGTTTCACTTCCTTTCCTTTGACATGCAGTTATAAGTATAGAAACACAAGTATAAACAGCTGGGCATAGTTTACATGAGAACTATTACTGCCCTATTACTGACTTGAACTGTAAGCTTCTAATGGGCAGGGAATGTGTCTGCTAATTCTATTGTTTTGTATTCTCCCAAGAGAATATAATACTTTGTGCTGAGTGATTGATTGATTGATTAAACACACACACACACACACACACACACACAGCTTTCCATTTCAAAGATGATGCTACTTTATTAACTCTGTTATATTGTACTCTCCCAAGTGCTCAGTGCAGTGCTTTGCATACAGTAAGCACACCATAAATATGACTAATTGATTGATTGACTGATTGAAGTGCAGGAAGCAGTGTGGGAAACAGACCTGGATTTTAATCCCATCTCCACCAGTAACCAGCTGTGTAACCTCAGGCAAGTCACTTCACTTATCTGTGATTCAGTTCCCTCATCTACAAAATGGATATTTAAAACCTATTCTCCTCCTATTTAAACTGTGAACCCTAAGTTGGACCTGATTATCTGGTATCTACCCTAGTTCTAAGTACTCTGGTATATAATAAGTGTTTAACAAGTACTATTTGTTGTCTATCTCCCTTGTTTGTACTCAGGGATTGTCTCTATCTGTGGTCGAATTGTACATTCCAAGCGCTTAGTACAGTGCTCTGCACATAGTAAGTGCTCAATAAATACGAGTGAATGAATGAATGATTGTAGTTTCTGTTTGTGATTTCTGCTCTGATTTTCACTTCTGCCCTTTCCCTGTGGCATTTGTTAAGTGCTTACTGTGTCTCCCCTTATCTGCTAGCCAAACTGCAAGTTTATTATAATAATAATAATAATAATGTTGGTATTTTTTAAGTGCTTACTATGTGCAGAGCACTGTTCTAAGCGCTGGGATTGACACAGGGGAATCAGGTTGTCCCACGTGGGACTCACAGTCTTAATCCCCATTTTACAGATGAGGGAACTGAGGCACAGAGAAGTTTAGTGACTTGCCCACAGTCACACAGCTGACACACAGCGAGCCTTCAGGCTCGCATCTCCTCCTGCCTCCAGGACGTCTCCACCTGGATGTCGGCCCCGCCACCTAAAACTCAACATGAGCAAGACTGAGCTCCTCATCTTCCCTCCCAAACCCGGTCCGCTCCCAGACTTCTCTATCACCGTGAATGGCACGACCATCCTTCCCGTCTCTCAGGCCCGCAATCTCGGTGTCATCCTTGACTCGTCTCTCTCGTTCACCCCACACATCCTATCCGTTACCAAGACCTGCCAGTTTTACCTTTTCAATATCGCCAAGATCCTCCCTTTCCTCTTCACCCAAACGGCTACCTTACTGCTACGGGCTCTCGTTATATCCCGGCTAGACTACTGTGTCAGCCTTCTCTCTGACCTCCCTTCCTCCTCTCTCGCCCCGCTCCAGTCTATTCTTCACTCCGCTGCCCGGCTCATCTTCCTGCAGAAACGATCTGGGCATGTCACTCCCCTTCTTAAACAACTCCAGTGGTTGCCTATCGACCTCCGCTCCAAACAAAAACTCCTCACTCTAGGCTTCAAGGCTCTCCATCACCTTGCCCCTTCCTACCTCTCCTCCCTTCTCTCTTTCTCCCGCCCACCCCGCACGCTCCGCTCCTCTGCCGCCCACCTCCTCACCGTCCCTCGGTCTCGCCTATCCCGCCGTCGACCCCTGGGTCACGTCCTCCCGCGGTCCTGGAACGCCCTCCCTCCTCACCTCTGCCAAACTGATTCTCTTTCCCTCTTCAAAACCCTACTTAAAACTCACCTCCTCCAAGAGGCGTTCCCAGACTGAGCTCCTCTTCTCCCTCTACTCCCTCTGCCATCCCCCCTTTACCTCTTCGCAGCTAAACCCTCATTTTCCCCTTGTCCCTCTGCTCCTCCACCTCTCCCTTCCCATCCCCACAGCACTGTACTCGTCCGCTCAACTGTATATATTTTCGTTACCCTATTTATTTTGTTAATGAATTGTACATCGCCTTGATTCTATTTAGTTGCCATTGTTTTTACGAGATGTTCTTCCCCTTGACTCTGTTTATTGCCATTGTTCTTGTCTGTCCGTCTCCTCCGATTAGACTGTAAGCCCGTCAAACGGCAGGGACTGTCTCTATCTGTTGCCGACTTGTTCATCCCAAGCGCTTAGTACAGTGCTCTGCACATAGTAAGCGCTCAATAAATACTATTGAATGAATGAAAATGGCAGAGCCTGGATTTGAACTCATGACCTCTGACTCCAAAGCCTGTGCTCTTTCCACTGAGCCACGCTGCTTCTCTATGGGCATTAATCATATCTGCTAATTGCTCTTGTACTCTCTCAAATGCTTAGAACAGTGCTCTGCACATATTAAGCCCTGAAAAACATACCATTGATTGATTATGTACCATGCATTATTTTAAGTGCCTGGTACGTGCAAGGTAATCAGGTTAGACACTGTCCTTGTCTGGCATGGGCTCACAGTCTTAATCACGATTTGACAGTGAGGTAGTTTAGGTACACAGAAGCAAAGTGACTTGCCCAAGGTCACACTGCAGATAATTGGCAGAGTCAGAATTAGAACCCAGGTCCTTCAGACTCCCAAGCCCAAGCTATTTCCACTAAGTTGATATTCCCTGCCCCCCAAGAAGCTTATAAGGAGCTACTTAGACTGTGAGCCCTGTTTGTGACCTGATTATTTTGCATATTTCCCAGGGCTTAGAACAGTCCTTGTCACGTAGTAAGCACTTAAGAAATATTATTATTATTATTATTTTCTTATATGCTACCATTGAAATTTGCCTGAGTGAAGCCAAGGTCTTCTTCCAGTTTTAGTCTGGATAGACTCTTGACCATTGGCTTTAAAGCAGTCAATCACCTTGCCCATTATTACATCACCTCACTATTCTCCTATTATAACTCAGCCCACACACTTAGCTCCTCTAATGTCAGCCTTCTCAATGTACCTCGATCTTGGCTATCTCACCCACATCCTGCCTCTGGTCTGGAATACCCTCCCTCTTCATATATGACAGACAATTGCTCTCTCTGCATTAAAATCTTTATTGAAAGCACCTATCCTCCAAAAGACCTTCTCTGACTAAGTCCTCTTTCTCTTATCTTCCACTTCCTTCTACATTTCCTTGACTTGCTCCCTTTATTCATCCCTCCTCCCAGCCCCACAGCACTTATATACATATCTGCAATTTTATTTCTTTATATTAACATCTATATCCCCTTCTAGACTGTAAGTTTGCTGTGGGCAGGGAATGTGTCTGTTATATTGTACTCTCCCAAGTATTTTGCCCAGTGCTCTTCACACAATAAGCGCTCAATAAATACAATAAGCTGACTGACTCATTCATTCATTCATTCAATAGTATTTATTGAGCGCTTACTATTTGCAGAGCACTGTACTAAGCGCTTGGAATGAACAAGTCAGCAACAGATAGACAGTCCCTGCCGTTTGAAGGGCTTACAGTCTAATCGGGGGAGACGGACAGACGAGAACAATGGACTCGGATGAGGCCGTTCAGAGGTGTGGTTGGGCTGGGTTGTGATGACAAGCTCTGAGACTCTCTCAGTTGGAAGAGTTTCCTAGAGTAATAAACTGCAGTCTAGCACCAGATCCTAGATTTCTCATTATGCTTTCCAGTATAACACTGAATAGTTTGAATAAGCCTGGAGGATTTAAATGACCAAGAGACAGACTCCACAGAGGAAGAGGCGAAGCAAAGAACTAAATCATCTGGATACTGGATAATTGACCCTAATTTTCCGAAAACACTTATAAACAACCTACTACAAAAAAGACTTGAGGTGGTTGAAGATTTTGGTTGGGAAAAGATTAATTTGTTGCAGGATGGGTGCCTACCCTGAGAATGGAACGTCTCCTTTCTGGGGTGTTTTCCTTTGTCCTGTTTTCATCCATGTTAGAATCATCCTGTCACTGTCATTGCTTGGCAGCCTTGAGACAAATGGAGTTTCAAATAAATGCCAAAGTTGGTTGCATCTCAACCAGGTTTCCATTTTAGCTCGTTCCAATTTTCGAGTACACGATCATGCCATTCTTTTACATTTTGAATCAATTTTCCTAAGACATGTTCAAATGATACTTAAATGATCCTGCGTATCAAAATATACAATTGGACTTTTCTAACATATAGAACGGTTTTTGAAATTGCTGGATTTGAAAGTCTTTGGAAAGCATAACCATGCCTTTGCCTTGAAACATTTATGTAATGCTTCAGGACAGTTCTACCAGGACTATTATCCTGAATTAAAAAGTCATCCCAGTAAATCCTTTGCAAATAACTATTTTAGTGTTCAGATATGATTTATGATGACAAAATGTTTCCGTTGTAGTAGGATTACAAGTAGACTATATATCCGTGAATGAACAGGAGGCCAGGACCTAGGGCATAATAGTTTAATTCAAGACAAGAGCTTCCTAGGATTTCAGGAATAATGAGCGCTTATGCAGAATATTGCATACAATAAAATGAAATGTTTTTTTCTTTTGATAAAAAAGTGCTAGAATAGTGTCATTTAAGTAAAGTTTTGCATTTTGAAGAAGTAATAAAAATAAAATTAAAGGTTACATTTCTTCTAGATATGATTGATAACAATTGCACAGTTCAACTGAATTTTATAGGTTATGTAAGCAGTTTAAATTAAAAAGTGACCTATACAAACATGTAATCTTCAAAGAAATGGAAGGTAATGACTTTTATTTGCAACTCTTAGAAGTCTAATGGGATTTTGAATTTCTGCTGAGATTTGAAAGATTAGAACTATATACATTGTACAGCTCCATGGTCAACATGTTTGGGGATTTGTATTTCTTGGGATAATGTTTCTGTTGTGATTACTAAAGCAGCCCCTTGGATTTTGCACTACATTTAAAATATAGTTTATTACAATCAGTTGCATTATACAGCACCAGAGATAACAGTCACAGAAAGTCTCTAAGGACAGGATTTAAAATACCCTTTCAGTTTATGGCTTAGCTGAAATTAACAATTCCACAAGGAAGTCACCTGGTTACCTCAATTAGGAGAACTAGTGATGATGATACAATACCTCCAAGCCATATAAGTAGACGCAGGGACTATGATACCTTTTTTTAAATTTTATGTTTTAACCCAAAGAGGTTGTGTGTATTACCGAGGATCATAAGAACATGTTCATTTTGTGAAGAGCTTTCAAAATGGTCTAGACTGATTCCAAGCCTGGCTTCTAACCCTGGCTCTGTCACTTGCTGCTGTGTGACCTTGGGCAACTTCTTTGTGCCTCAGTTAACTCATCTATAAAATGGGAATTAAGGCTGTGAGCCCTATGGGGAACAGGAATGGCATCCAACCTATTTTGTATCAACCCTGATGTTTACCATAGTGCTTGACACATAGTAAACATCTAACAAATAGGACATTTGTATTATTATTCATATTGCTTTGTTATTATTTCATTTCTTAATCTGCCATATATGAATCAGCCTTTCCTACATTGCCATCTGTTTATTCTCCTTCTTTTGGCTAATTTCTGTTCTATATAGTCTTTTGAGATCATAGTACGTCTATCTGTAACAATGGTATTCATTGTGCACTTATTATGTACTAAGCACTTAGGAGAGTATAGTAGAGTTAGTAGATCTGATTCATATCCCCAATCAGCTTTCAAGTGAGCAGCAGAGACAGGGAAGCAGCATGGCCTAGTGGATAGAGCACAGGCCTGGGAGTCAGAATGACCTAGGATCTAATTCCAGCTCAGAAACCTGTCTGCTCTGTGACCTTCGGCAAATCACTTAACTTCTTTGTACTTCAGTTATCTCATATTCATTCATTCAATCATATTTATTGAGTGCTTACTGTGCAGAGCACTGTACTAAGCACTTGGAAAGTACAATTCAGCAAAAAATAGAGACTCACAATAGGCTCACAATAGGCTCACAGTCTAGAAGAGGGGAGATGCAAAATGGGGATGTAGAAAATCAGCCCCATGTGGGACAGAGGCTTCATCTAACCTGATTAGCTTGGATCTACTCCAGCACACATAGTAAATGTTTAACAAATACCATTATCATTATTATTATATTAAAATAAATAATAGGTAGGAATAAGCAATTAAGTGTAAATGAATCAATCAGTCAATCAATGGTATTTATTGAGCACTATCTGTGGTTGGGAGAGTACAATAAAAAAGTGGTGGATGTGTTCCCTTTCCACAAGGACCTTAATAATAATCATAATAATAATTATTATAAAGATAATTATGGTATTTGTTGAATGTTTACTATGTGCCCAGGCACAATACTAAGTGCCGGCGTAGATACAAGTAAATCGGGTTGGACACAGCCCCTGTCCCATGTGGGGATCACAGTCTCAATGCACATTTTACAGATGAAGTAACTGAGGCACAGAGAAGTAAAGTAACTTCCCAAAGGTCACACAGCAGACAAGTGGCAGAGCCTGGATTAGAACCCATGACCTTCTGTCTCCCAGGCCTGTTCTCTATCCACTGCACCATACTGCTTCAGAGAGTGAAAATTATATAAGTGTTGTGGGACTGGAGTGAATATCAAAGATGGAGATTGAAACTACTTGAGGGGTACATGACAGTGGTGAGTTTTGCATAACTTTTTTTGATTAGATTATGGTTAGAGATCATGCCTATATATCCTAATGTACTCTCATCAGTGCTCAGTACAGTGTTCTGCACATTGTCAATTAATCAAGCAAGCAATCCATCAATCAGTCATAATTAATGAGTTATTATGTTCAGAGTAGTGTTCTAATTGCTTGAGAGACTACAATATACCAGAGTTGGTAGACATGTTTCCTGCCCACAACAAGCTTATAGTTTTTGGGGAGACATATTAATATAAATGAATAAATTACTGATGTGTACAAGTACTATGGATCTGAGGGAGCAAATTCAAGTGCAGGGACAATGTAGAGTGAAGTATGGACTGGAGTGGGGAGAAACAAGAGGCAGGAAGGTCAGCAAGGAGGTTGATGCAGTAATCAAGGAGGGATAGGCTAAATGCTGAGATTACTTCCCTCTAGACTGTGAGCTCCCTCTACACTGTGAGCTTGTTGTGAGCAGGAATGTGTCTGTTGGTTGTTATAATGTACTCTCCCAAGCGTTTAATACAGTGCTTTGCACACAGTAAGCACTCAATAAATGCTATTAAGTGAATGAATGAATGAACTTAGCTGCAGTTTGGATGGAGAGGAAAGGAAGGATTCTAGTAATGTTGTGAAAGTTGAATTGACAGGATTTAGTGACTGACTGAATATGTGTGTTGAATGAGCGAGATGAATTAAGTATAAAGCCAAGTTTATGGGTGTAAATGCAATTAACCAATCAGTTGTTTGGAAGGTCATTGGTCTCTTGTCCCTAATGACCTGGCCACAGACTTTATTGAGAAAATTCAAATCATCAATCCTGAGCTCCCCAAAATCTCCTCTTCAGCAGTCCCTAACTCCTACTGCCCATCACTCTCCCATTTTTCCCAATAGTATATCAAGAAGAGATCTCTCCCTCTTCTCAAAATCCACCACCCAACTGGTGCCTCTAACCCCATCATTTTCCATCTCATTAGAACACTTGCGCCTTCTCTGACTGGCATCTTCAACTGTTTATTTTCCAGTGGTTTCTTCCCCTTTGCTTTAAAACACTCCCTTATCTTAAAAAAACCAAACTTCCCTAGACCCCATGGCCCCCACTGATTATTGCTCCATCTCCCTCTTACCATTCCTCTCCAAACTCCTTGAGTGAGTTATCTACACCCACTGTCTCCACTTCCTCTCCTCCAATTCTCTTTCCTTGACTCACTTCAGTCTGACCTCTACCCCATTTGCTCCACCAGAATTGCCCTGTGAAAGGTCACAAATGATCTCCTCCTTGCCAAATCCAACAGCTTCTATTCTATCCTAATTCTCCTCAACCCCTCAGCTGACTTTGACACTGTCAACCACTCTTTTTTTCCTTGAAATATTATCCATCCTTGACACTGTCCTCTCCTGGTTGTATTCCTATATGACTACAGAAGCAGCATGGTGTAGTGGGTAGAGCATGGGCCTGGTAGTCAGAAGGTCATGGGCTCTAATCCTGGTTCCACTACTTGTGTGTTGTGTAACCTTGGTTAAATCACTTCACTTCTCTTTGCCTCAGTTACTTCGTATGTAAAATGGGGATTGAGCCTCTGAGTCCCACATGAGATAGGGACTGTGTCCAACCTGATTTGCTTGTATCCACCCCAGGACGTGGTACCATACCTGTCACATAGTAAACACTTAACAAATGCCATCATTATCATTATTATTATTATTATTATTCTCATTGCTCATTCTCAGTCTTCTTTCATGCTCCCCTCCTCTTCCTCCCACACCTAACTATGGGGATCCCTCAAGGCTCAGTTCTGGGTTCCCTTCTCTTCTCTATCTACATCCACTCCCTTGGAGAACTCATTCACTCCCATGGCTTCAACTACCATCTCTAGAAGGATGATCCCCAAATCCACATCTCCAGCCCTGTTCTCTCTCCTCTGCAGTCTTGAAATTCTTCCTGCCTTAAGTACATCTCTTCTTTGATATCCCACCGACACCTTAAACTTTACATGTCCAAAACAAAACTCCTAATGTTGCCACACCAACCCTTTCCTCCCCGTGACTTTCATTCATTCGTTCAATCATATTTATTTAGTGCTTACTGTGTGCCGAACGACTTTCCCACCACTATAGACAGCACTACCATCCTCCCTGCCTTGCAAACCCATAACCTTGTCATTAACTCTCCATTTCAAATTAAATATGTGATCTGTCATAAAATACTGTTAGTTCAACCTTCACATTATCAGTAAATTTTGCCCTTTTTCCTGCAACCAAACTGCATGTTAATCTGAGGACTCATCCTATCCTACCTTGCTAAACTTCCTGCCTCTTTTTCTCCCCACTTCATTCTAACTTCACTCTGTTGACCAGATCATTTTTCTTCAAAACCATTCATTCAGGAACCTCAAGCACTTGCAGTAGTTGCCCATACGCTTCCTCATCAAAGAGTAATGATAATAAAACCATAAATTTTAAATAATAATAATAATGTTGGTATTTGTTAAGTGCTTACTATGTGCCGAGCACTGTTCTAAGCGCTGGGGTAGATATAAGGTAATCAGATTGTCCCACGTGGGGTCACAGTCTTAATCACCATTTTACAGATAACTGAGGCATAGAGAAGTTAAGTGATTTGCCCAAAGTCACACAGCTGACAAATGGCAGAATGGGGATTAGAACCCATGACCTCTGACTTCTAAGCCCGTGATCTTTCTAAAAACACTCAATCACCTTACCGCCTTGATTTCCTACTGCAATCCAACCAGTACATTTCGCTCCTCTAATAGCAAGCTACTCACTACCTCAATATCATCTATCTTGCTTCTGATCCCTTGTCTATATCCAAACCCTAGCATGGAATGCCCTTCCTCTTCATCTGTGTATAAGCACATCTCCTCCAAGAGGCCTTCCCCAATTGAGCACTCATTTCCTCTTCCTGCAGTCCCTTCTGCATTACCTTTGCACTTGGATTTTCACCTTTTCACTCTTAGGATTTTCACTCTTCCCTCTGCCCCACAGCACTTATGTACATATAGATAATGTATTTATTTATATTGATGTCCATGTTGCCCTTCAGACTGTAAACTTATTGTAGGCAGGGAATGTTTCTCCCAAATCTGTTATATTGTTCTCTCCCAAGTGCTTAGTTCAGTGCTGTTCACATAGTAAGTGCTCAATAAATATGATTGATTGACTGATTGTTGTGAAGGGGGGGAAAGGTTGGTGTGCGGAATGTGAAGGGACAGGGACTTCCAGGATGAAGTGTTAGCAAATGCTTGGCATTGAGAGAGAGTAAGGATGTGATTTGGGGAGAGAAGAGAGGAGTGCTTCAAAAGCAGATTACCAGGGAAATCATCATCCTCTTCATCATCATCCTCCTCTTCATCATCATCCTCAATCATATCAGTGGAAGGAGCCCGGTCTTGAGAGTCAGAGGTCATGGGTTTGAATCCCGGCTCCGTCGCTTGCCAGCTGTGTGACTTTGGGGAAGTCACTTAACTTCTCTGTGCCTCAGTTACTTCATCTGTAAAATGGGGATTAAAACTGTGAGCCCCATGTGGGACAACCTGATCACCTTGTATCCCCCCAGCACTTAGAACAGTGCTTTGCACATAGTAAGCACTTAACAAATACCACTATTATTATCATTATTATTATTAAGCACTTCCTGTGTACAGAGAACTGTACTAGTTTACAATCTATAGGCTCCTGTTAATAGAAGATCATCAGCTAGGGGTACCTGATAAGCCAGGAATGGCCAGTAAAGTGATGGTCAAGATGTGCCCCTCTAATAATGATAGAGGATAACTACAGTGATACTGCCATATTTAGGAGAGATATCGACAGATGAAAAGGAGTTGGTAGACATGTTCACTGCCCAAATGAAAATCAGAGCTATTTTTCATCTATGGGAAAAAATGGAATAATTTGGTACTGGCTGATGCCACCTCTCCCTTCTTTTCTAATTTTCACAGTGAAAGCTTAGTGAGATTGTGATGCCCATTGCTCTTGGTAAACAAGGCTATGTATAGCCTGGACTCAAATGCAGCTGCAAGAAGGCTAGGATTTGGAAGTAGCATCTGGCTCAGAACCTGAGGAGAAATTCTAAAAAGAACTGGTTCATTTCTCCAGCCAAAAAACACTCCCAATATGAACCAAACCCCAGGGGGATAGTGAAACAGCACATGTTGAATTTCCATGACCTTTGCATTCTGAATCTCACTAGCCCAACTTCCAGGTTCTCAACAAACTGGCTTTGAGTCAGTTTAGACAAAACAGAGTGCTTATGTTCATGGATGTGTTAAGGCACACTGTAGAAAGTTGGAAATCACTACAGATTTTCAGACTTTCAAATGGTTTCAAGTTTGATGCCCAATTATTACCCATTTCTATCTATCAATCTTCCAATACCCAGCCTGGCTTTTAAAATTTTTTCTTTTCCATCTATACTTGTATCATTAGATAAGGTAATGTAGTAATAGTGAAGTAATGGGTTATATTGAGGGCAGGGAAACCTCTGTTATTTCAGACTGCTTCTTTCAGTGTATCACACTCAGAGGATGCTAAGACTATTACCGTTATATTAAAAGGAACTTACCTAAGAAAGAAAGCTAAATACATCATCAAATTATGTATCAAACATGAAGTTATATTGAAACATATTGCTTACATAAGTTAGAAGCCAGGAAAAGAAACAACTTTAGAGTAGCACTGAGTGATTTGTAAAGAATATCTAGGCATTCTAAAATTATTTCACAATGTGTGTCAATGCAACCAATTTCACAGAGAAAATGGGAGGTTTCTTTAAAAATATATTGCAATGTAATATCAAATTATCTTCCAAAGAAGTATTTTTCTGGGTCACCTGAAAAATTGCATGTGGACAACATCAAGAAAAGAAAAAAAAGGAAAGGGAAATATCTATTGGTAGAGGAAGAGAGGTTTTTTTTTTCTTTCCTGTTCTCATTTTGACAAAGAAGAACTGGAGAAACTAGATCTTTTGAAGCAAAATACAGACTGTCATCTTTAAATCATCTCTTTTGAGGAAAGGCTAAATGTAACCAGCCAAAGCGAGTCCCTCTCCCTCTTAACTAGACTGTATTTGTGTAGTCCCGATGATTGATCACATATTCCTCTATATGCTCACAACTGTGAGACCAAGATCAGCTCGGAATATTCGCAAGGACATTGTTAAGAGGGAAATCAGTCCTCCTTTTAATGGTTCTTCTTTTCAAGTCCACTGGTTAAATTAGAGGTAGGGTTCCAGCAGAGGCAAGATTCTATCTTTCATCACGGTGGATTTGACTTTCTGGAGACATTTCAAGGTTTTATAGAGAAGTACATCTCTTTTGGAAGTTGAGTTCACATGCCTCCAGGTACCTGATTGGTACATTTTCTCTCTGAATTTGGCTGTCAGACCCAAAGAAAAAGCACAGGCTTGGAGTCAGAGGACATGGGTTCTAATCCCGGTTCTGCCATTCAACTACTGCGTGATCTTGGGCAAGCCACTTAACCTCTCTGTGCCTCAGTTACCTCATCTGTAAAATGGAGATTAAGACTGTGAGCCTCACATGGGACAACCTGATTATCTTGTATCTACCCCAGTGCTTAGAACAATGCTTGGCACATAGTAAACACTTAACAAATACCAAAATTATTATTATTATAAAACTTGAACCATAAAGACAGCTTTCTCCAAGACCCATGTGAGACCTCTCACATGGGAGATTACTCTGAAACTTGCATATACCTGTCATCTATAATTTAAGGATCCTGACAGGTTATCAATCAATCATATTTATTGAGTGCTTATTATGACAGAGAACTATACTAAATACTTGGGAGAGTACAACACAATAATATAAGAGACACATTCCCTGCCCACAACGAGCTTACAATCTATAGGTTCCTGTTAATAGGAGATCATCAGCTCGGAGTACCTGATAATCCAGGAATGGCTAGTAAAGTGATGGTCAAGATGTGCCCCTCTAATAATGATAGAGAATAACTACAGTGATACTGCCATATGTAGGAGAGATATGGACAGATGAAAAGGAGAATGGGGCCCACCTGCATTTCCAAATGGTGCCATGAAAATGGATAGCCCCTTAGGCAATGTCTGAAATTTCCTAAACACTCCAGACTTTCCTTACCAGGGTGATGGTGGACATTAATTTCCATTAATTTATCTGGGCCTCAGTTACCTCATCTGTAAAATGGGGATTTAAAGTGTGAGTCCCATCTGGGATAGGGACTGTGTCCAACTTGATTAACTTATATCTACCCTGAAGCTTAGAACAGTGCTTGCACATAGTAAGCACTTAAAAAGTATTTTTTAAATAATAATAATTTTTTTAGAGACAGTTTTACCAGTTTTTATCCTCTGGGCTTCATTGGTACAATCTACTATAAGGAATGATGATTTTTAGATATTTGTGTGCAAGACTCCTAACTACCCTTATTATACATTCTACCCAGTGTCAATCCCATCATGAGGAAGCTTTCCCAAGTGAGGAGAGTTTGGTGAGGAAATTGCTTCCAAATGGGCTTGCCCACCTATTTCTTTTCTTAAATATTCAAGTTAATGTGGATATCAATCAATTATCATAACAAACTTCATAATCCTAAACTACATAAAGAGGTCAGTAAATGGCCGTATGATTTTAGTGTCATCACAAATCATATGTAAGTGCATAAAACTGGCAAATCTATTTATACATATACACAAATTACAATGACTATACATTCGGAACAGTAGGTGCTATATGCGAATTATGACATTATGGAATCTGAGAACCATGGGGGCAAAGGCCATGTTTGCTTGACAAAGTCAGTTTTTTCATATAGGTATTTGTAGGTTCTCAAAGTAAAAGTATTTACTATTGAAAGACAAAATACTGTGAGCACTACTTAAACCTCACAATCTTATTTGACCTTGCCTAGACCCTATCTTTGTTTTCTAAACTGACCAAGCAAAGCTCAATAGAACAAGAATGTTTAGCTACTGAATAAATGTTGTATAATCTAAGTCAGAGACAAACAACTCTTTTAGGTTAGTTTAATTATCCAAATCAATATAAATGTAATTTATAATATGATTATTTTCTTATGTAATATGGGCAACTACTATGTCTAATTCTCACTAATGCAAGCAAGATGGCTATTGTACTTACTATAAGTTCTAAAAGGTCCTTAAACATGCATTTATGCAACAGATAAGAATGGTTATACTATAATCAGGTAAACAATTTAGAGAAAGTCCCTCTGCATGTAGTTACACAATCATATAGATTATTGTACAAATTCCCAAATATATAATTGTATGCAGTGTTAATTTTAAGAAGCCCCAAGACACGTATTTGCAGTACAATATATAGACGTATAAACTACAATAATTACCAAATGAGCTGTGGCACCATTTAAGGTAAATCATTTAAAGGAAAAGAATTCTGGACTACTGACAATTGTTTTCCTTTAAAAAATACAAGAAAAAATGTATTTAGATAGTTGAAAAAATTAAAAGAATCTATCAATTGTAAAAGTTCCATGCAAATTGTGTTCAATCTCAGCCTAATGTTATCTCTAGGGAATATTTTTCTAGGGGTTTCAATCAGTTAGTCAACTGATGGTATTTACTGAGCTTGTACCATGGTCTAGTGGATAGAATATGGGCCCGGGAGTCAGAAAGACCTGGGTTCTAATCCCACCTCTATCACCTGTTTGCTATGTGACCTGGGCAAGTCATTTAACCTTTCTCTGCCTCAGTTACCTCACCTGTAAAATTGGGATTAAGACTGTGAGCCCCATGCGGGACATAAATTGTGTCCAACCTGATTAACTTGCATCTAACCCAGCACTAATACAGTGTCTGGCATATAGTAAGCCATTAACAAATATCATGAAAAAGACAAAATGACCTCATCAAACTAGTCTCTTTCCACATATCAATGTCCAATATTCTACACTGAAAAATGAATCAGGTATCAGACCAGTAGCAACATGCTAAAATCACAAAAAATGATTGAACTGTCATTATGTCATAGTTGCATGTAACATCACACACTTTTCCTGAGGCCTCACAAAGTATATACAAATCCGACTCAAGCAAATGCACATAGTAACAGCGCACAGACTCCACAGATTAGACTTTCTGAGTAGTATGGTACTAAACAGGTCCTGCTATTGTCAAGTCTAAGCTGCAAGAAACCACGAACCATTTTAGATAAAGTGCTTAAGATAGTGTGTGTTCTCAGTAATATAAAGCAATATTCTGACTGTTACCCCATGACTCTCATGAATGTCTTAGAGAGGAAGTTGGTCATTAGTATTCACTTTTCAATATGCTAAAAATACAGGGCAAACATTCATAAATAAGAAAGTGTCACATACTGTGTAATGTGGAGGGACACTAGTCTTAACCGTTTTCCTATCATTCCCCTAGAGGATGCTACTGGAATGCATTAACAAGAAAAAGATTTCCAAATAGGTTTCTCAATACGTTTCCTTAATATTGTCAGTGTTAACTGTTTAAATCTAATCAAATTGAATAATGAATTTAATTGCAGTAATTTCCTTTTCATGTGAAACAAAGAAAAATGAATTTGTTCAATTTATTATTCATTAAATAGAAACTTTCATTTTATTGAGGGGAAATCAGCCATTTTTTGAAATATAGATGGTTTCTTGTTTTGGCATCTAAAAGAGCTTCAATATTCAAAGGTTTGATGGTCTACTAGTGAGTTTGAAAGGGGAAACCACAAAACATTTATGGGCACAATATATAGAGATGTCAAAACATCCCAGTAGTGATGGATACATCTGAATTGTTCAAATGTTCTGTCATATAAAATTCTAGATGCACCCAACTTAATTTAAAACAGTTAACTCGTGAATATGAATGAAGGAACACTCCTTTGAGGATGTTAATTAAAAATGAAACATCAAAATAATGACATATGCCCTTTTTTTGGTCCATTGGAAAAAAAAATTACCAGACTCTTTGGAAAACAAGGATAGAAAAGGTTCTTGAAATACAGATGGGGCTTGTGAACTCTCACAATCCTTTTCAGTTAATGATTAAATTTACAGATCTAGGAAAAATTACAATAATTAATTGTGACTACTGCTAGTCACAAAGGATTAAGTATTAAATAAATAGGTATATATTTTAATTCAAAATCATTATTGTTCCTTAACTAATGATTAAAATCACTATAATGGGTTAACTATCTCTAAAGATGGCAATAATCCTTTAATTTGAGCATGTGTCTATCGGTTAAAATTTCTACCAGGAGATCAAGATTGATGGTGTACAATAGTAAATGAATGTAAAATAAATGATTCTTTCAAACTTGTTGGGGGTAATACTGATCTATAAATAATCAATCAATCAAAATTGTAATTGTAAATTCCTGGAAGGAATATTTTGGCATAATAATTCCTTCATGAGGTAGGAAGGAGGAAACAAAAATAAGCTCTTAGTTTCACGTGTGTGTAAGTAATGTGGACTGATTTGCTGCCTGCCCACATTGGTGCAAGGAGACAGAGAATTGGTTGAGCTACTGTGCCCTCACCTCATCCTATAAACACTGTACCCAATCTTATTCCCTTTTTTATGGTATTTGTTAAGCACTTACTACATGCCAAGTACTCTACTACATTCTGAGGATGTAGTCCCTGTCCTACATTGGGCTGACAATCTATGTAGGAGGAAGTAGGATTTTCCATGCTGTGTGAAATTAGGTAGGTCACTTAACTTCTCTGAGCCTCAATTTCCTCATCTCTGTAATGGGGATTTAATGTCGGTTTTCTGTCCTATTTTGACTGAGAGACAATGTAGGACTTCAGAACAGTGCTTTCCATATATTAAATGCTTAACAAATACCATAATCATAAGCTGATGTGAAGTTTTGAGGTGGTAACTGGCTGGAAGGGGATCTAATCTGGGGAGAACAGATCAAAATGGGGGAAGGCTTCCTTCCGTTAAGAGATATGATATTAATAGTGCTTTGAAGATAAAGAGCAGTTGTCAGATATAAACTAAGGGGTAAGGAGTTCCAGGCATGAGGAATGATGTGAGCAAGAGGCTGGTGATGGGAGAGAGAAAGGAAAAAAGATAGGGTGAATAGGTTGCTTGGGAGGAATGAAGATTGTGACCAACATCATAAAATCAACCAATCAGTGGTATTTATTAAGTCTTACTGCATGCCAAGCATTATATTAAGCATTTGGGAGGCAACAATATGATAAAATTGGCAGAAATATTTCTTGCCCACAGAAGCTCACAGAATAAAGAAGAATGGGAGAATATAAGGATATGCACATATTTAGTGTGGGGCTTGGAGTGGTGTGAATGTCAAATTATTTAGGGGTACAGACCCAGGTGCACAGGTTGTACAGCAGGTAGGGTGCTCATTCCACTAAGCCATGCTGCTTCGTACAAGCAAATAGGGTTGGACCTAGTCCCTGCCCATATGGAACTCAAAGTCTTAATCCCCTTTTTACAGACAAGGTAAATGAGGCACAAAAAAGTGAAGTGACTTGCCCAAGGCCACACAGCAGACAAGTGGCAGAGCTCACACAGCAGACAAGTGGCAGAGCTGGGATTAGAACCCATCACTTTCTCTGACTCCCGGCCCCATGCTCTATCCACTACACCATGCTGCTTACCTAGTGTGTGGGCTGGATGGTGTGGTGGATAGAGCATGGACCTAGGAGTCAGAAGAACATGGGTACTAATTCCGGCTCACCCACTTGTCTGCAGTGTGACTTTTGGCAAGTGGCGAAGATGAAAGTGGGGAAGATGAAAAGTTCTCTTATGGGCATCTTAAATTTGAGATGTTGGTGGGACATTTGGTTAGAGATGTCCAGAAGGCAGGAGGATAAGAGAGAATGCATAGAAGTAGAGATGTCTAGGCTGGGGAGGAAGAATTAGGAGTCATCTACATAGAGACTGTAGTTGAAGCCGGGGGAACAAATGAGTTCTCCAAGGGAGTGGGTGTAGATATAGAAGGAGACCCAGAACTGAGCCCTCTGTGACTCCCAAAGTAAGAAGTGGGTGACAGACTGGAAACAGAGAAAGCAGATAGGAAGGCGATGCAACTTTATCCTCCCAATTATCCTTTTAATTAAGTGACTTCCTGTTTCCCTGGAAGGATCTAGAAGTCCAACACACCACTCCCTGTTGCTCTCCCCTATTCCTTCCCTTTCTGATTTCATTATATAGATGAGAACTTCCCTGCCTCTTTGCCCCTACAACATTCCCCACCCTCCCTCCCTCTCATCCCTATCCTGCCCTGTCCCCTTTCTTCCACTAAGCCTTGAGAGGCAGAAAATTTTCATTTTTGGTTCCAATATGTTTAAGGTCACAGTGTTCAGGGTGACAAAATAAGTTATACTCTACCAAATGCAAATCTTCCCCCAAAATAGTCTTTTCTCATTCAGTTGAACGCTAAATAAAATATTTATTAATTCAACCATCCCTTTCTAATCTATTCTGTTTAAATACCAGAACCCAAAATGTATTAACTGGATGAAAAAATAACTGACATTTTAACTTTAGGCAACCTCCAGTCTGAAATTTCCTGAGGGATATACATTCCAGACTTTTATTTCCATTTTTTACTCTAAAACAATTTGGGAAAAAGAACTCTGCAGGCTGTCTGAATAGAAATTCCTAATACACTTATGGTTCCTAGTCATCAAACTGAACAGACCACCAAAATACTTCTGGCTCTGTTATTGGGAAAATTCTCTTGCTGTTCCTATTCATTATGGAATCATAGGTCTGGAAGAAACCCTGAGAGATCATTTCTTTGTACTATTACCCAAATGAACTTTTTAAACTTTTTATTAAGTGTGAAACTAATTTTTCCATCTGCCATCTTCATTTCACCAAAGTTGTGTTTTAGTGAAGAACAGATTGGTGAACAGCATTTTCTCCACATCAAAACATGTTTCTCTGGCAGGGCGGTCTAGTGAAGTGTACTATGGAAGCCAGTATATTGGAGGTCGCTGAGAATGTTTTGAACCTAACCACTCCAAGTCGTTACTTCTTTTTGAAAGGAGACTTTACTGAGCTTGCCAACTCTAACAGCTAATACCTAATGGACTTTCAACCTCTGCAGGGGCTAAGTGTAGAAGAGAAGAAAGAAAGTGGGGAATAGGGAAAATACAGTGATTTAATCGGAAAGAATCTGTAGCCTGCAAGGATTAAAGGGGAAGTTGAAAACCCTGGAGAAAGTATCTTCAACATGAATCAGTGCTTTAACTTCTTTATCTGGAAGTGCACTTCCTGTGTTCATGCAGATTTTTGTCAATCTACCCACTCTTCTTCCTTCCTCAACACTTTCTTACTCCTTTCCTTAATTCCAGTTCCCCATCCCTCAACCCCAGTGTCAGAGCCTTTACCTTCTGTTGTACATCTGTAGTTTTATTACTACTACTACTAATGATGATGATACTTACTGAGTGCTTACTATATTCTAAGCACCCTGGGGAAGGTACAAGAAAGTCACCTTGCTGTAAATGGTCCACAATAGTGCTGGATTTTTTTCTCTATAAATCTACCCTTTTAGCTAAGTAAAGAGTGAATTGGGAAAAGTGGCTTCTGAGAAAAACCAATAGATTAAATATATCCCGTTTATATATATACGTGTATATATACCAGGACCCTAAATGATGGGTCTGCCTGAAAGACATAGTCACTGAACAGCCACTTTGAATCACCTAAATCTAATCTTGTTTTTGGCTTATTATTCACACTAGAGAAGAAAGTGCCCTTGATGGCCAAATTCCTTTTCATTTCAGTTTTGAAGTGTGATAGAAAAAAAAAGCCCTTTATTTATGAACCTTACAAAACATTCTTATAACATTTGACACACAAATATTGATCCAGAAAGGGGTTACCTCCTGTGGTTACCCTGCAGGTTTTCCCTTTGAATTTCCATAGACCTCATGGTGAAGTAGAAAACTAATGTCATGTCACCTGTCTGCTTTTTAATTCTGAGCCCCAAAGTCATACATTTTTTAAACGCACAATAACGTATGCAGTCATCCAATGTCAGACATAAAGAGAAGCAGGATTCAAAAATAATTCCTGCCATTCTGAAGCATTTTTCAGAGCAGGAGGAAAAAGTCTACTATCAATATATAAATGATTAATTAACATGATGGAAAATTGAATTGGACAAATGGTTTTCTATTTTACCAAAAATTGCTTTAGTAGTTGCTGAGGCCACCATCTCCAATGCTGAAGAGCTTTTTTATTCTTGCAATCTGAAGATATAGAGCAGTGAGGAGAAGTGCAATATTTATGTTCAGCGTAAAGGACAGAAATAGCAAGCGATTTAATTTTTAAACTAGTGCCGATATCCGTTTGACAACCGCTTGGCCTTTGGCCATTTAGAGTTGAAACTGACATCAAGATTTGTCAAACTGGTTTAATTTTACTGCTGAAAAAAAATGTGTATGTGTTGTTTTCCTTACTTTGGAGTTGGAGAACATAAAGAAAAGCAATAAGTATGAATAATGTGCTTTAAAAATCGAGAATCATAAATCTGGAGGGGTCTACCAGATGCCATCTAGTCTATCTTCCAGCCTATAGATAAGACAACACCTATAAACTATCCAAGACAGATGGCTGTCTATCCTGCTCATAAAGATCTCCAGGGAGGGGGATTGTGGAATAATGTCAAATGGATTTCCATCTGCTGCAAATATATATGTTTATGTCACCATAAGAAACAGAAATCATCCCAAGGCATTATATCATGGGTGTGAGCTTCATGAGGACAGGGATTGTGTCTGCCTACAATATTGTTTTCTTCCAAACACTTAGTACAGGATGTTTTATGCACAGTACGTGTTCAATAAATACCACTGGTTGTTTGCTTTTTCTAAAAAAAAATCAAAAATACAAAACTCCTTACCATCAGCTTCAAGGCTGTCCACAAGCTTTCTCCATCTTACAAATCAACCCTCTTCTCCCATTTAATAGCAACTCACTTTCCATTTCTCTGTCTTTGAACCCCATATCCACACTGCTTCACCCTCCTGGCGCTCTTTCTCCCACAGAATGTACCAAACCACCAGTCTCCCCATCTCTTTAAATTCCACTTCCTCCAGGAAGCATTCCCCTGATTAATTTATCACATCCCAGTCATACCAGCCCAACATCTAATTACAAAATACAATACAAAATAGGAATGCAATAATACTTTCTTAATATTTTTGATATATTTTATACCATCTTGCTGATGTCTGAGCTCCAATAAATCTATCACTGAAGTGTATGGATTGAATGCCTATTATGGTAGAAGAAGTAGTAGTAATAATATTTATACTGAACATCATCTGAATGCAATTCAGTCAATGTATTACATGCTTAGGAAATACTACAAAAGTCCATGTTATGTTCCCCATCCCACAGGGACAGTACATCCACATGGGGAAAATGGAAATATACATTTTTAAAAACAACAAAAGTAGAATAAAGTTGGATGTTCATTTGAATGCAGTGCCTTGGATGGGCTTAATAAATATATAAGTGCAGAGGCTGCTGAAGGGTTGACAAGATTTGTCATGCTGATAATTAGTTGGGCAAGGATTGCAGAAGGCCATTGAATTTAAGAACTTTGAAGGCGGACAGTGATGAGGTCATATGGATTTGAGCGACAAAGAAGTTCCAGGTTCTGGGAACAGTGGGAGTGAGGTGTAGGAAGTAGGAAGCAGCATGGCCTAGCGGAAGGATCATAGTCAGAGGCCCTGAGTTCTAAACCCAGCTCTCCCCCCAACGTTTTCTGTTGTATTTAGTAAGTGCTTACTACTATATACTGAGCATGCAGCTCAGAGCTGGGGTAGATACAAATTAATCAGGTCAGACACAGTCCCTGTCCCAGATGGGGTTCTCAGTCTAAGTAGGAGAAAAAACATGTACTGAATCCCCATTTTTCAGTTGAGGAAACTGACGCAGGCCCATGCTCTTTCCACAGGACTATGCTCTTTCCACTACTTCTCACTTGCCTACTGTGTGAACTTGAGCAGGTTACTCAACTTCTCTGAGCCTTAGTTACCTCATCTGAAAAATGGAAATTAAATTCTTCTCCCTCTGTCTTAGACTGTAAGCCGCATGTATAACAGAGACTCTGCCTAACCCAAATATCTTGTATCTACCCCACTGCTTAGGAAAGTGCCTGGGGTAAGGACTTAACAAGTACCAATTTTGTAAAAAAAGGGGACAGGATGACAGTGTTTTAGAGCTGGGAGATGGCTCTGGGAGGAGTGAAGATTGTAAATCGGCCCGCCACCTAAAACTCAACATGAGCAAGCCTGAGCTCCTCATCTTCCCTCCCAAACCCGGTCCTCTCCCAGACTTCCCTATCACCGTGGATGGTATGACCATCTTTCCCGTCTCTCAGGCCCGCAATCTCGGTGTCATCTTTGACTCGTCTCTCTCATTCACCCCACACATCCTATCCGCTACAAAGACCTGCCGGTTTCACCTTTACAATATAGCCAAGATCCGCCCTTTCCTCTCCACCCAAACGGCTACCTTACTGTTACAGGCTCTCGTTATATCCCGGCTAGACTACTGTGTCAGCCTTCTCTCTGATCTCCCTTCCTCCTCTTTCGCCTCGCTCCAGTCTATTTTTCACTCCGTTGCCCGGCTCATCTTCCTGCAGAAATGATCTGGGCATGTCACTCCCCTTCTTAAACACCTCCAGTGGTTGCCTCCGCTCCAAACAAAAACTCCTCACTCTAGGCTTCAAGGCTCTACATCACCCTGCCCCTTCCTACCTCTCCTCCCTTCTCTCTTTTTACTGCCCACCCCGCACGCTCCGCTCCTCTGCCACCCACCTCCTCACCGTCCCTCGTTCTCGCCTATCCCGCCGTCAACCCCTGGGCCACATCCTCCCGCAGTCCTGGAATGCCCTCCTTCCTCACCTCAGACAATCTAATTCTCTTCCCCTCTTCAAATCCCTACTTAAAACTCACCTCTTCCAAGAGGCCTTCCCAGACTGAGCTCCCCCCTTTTTCCCTCTGCTCCCTCTACCCCCCCTTCACCTTTCCGCAGCTAAACCCTCTTCTCCCCCCTTTCCCTCTCCTTCCCCTCTCCCATCCCACCCCCTCAGCACTGCACTCGTCCGCTTGACTATATATATCTTTATCACCCTATTTATTTTGTTTATTTTGTTTAATGAAATGAACATCACCCTGATTCTATTTAGTTGCCATTGTTTTTATGAGATGTTCTCCCCCTTGACTCTATTTATTGCCATTGTTCTTGTCTGCCTGTCTCCCACGATTAGACTGTAAGCCCGTCAAACGGCGGAGACTGTCTCTATCTGTTGCCGACTTGTTCATTCCAAGCACTTAGTACAGAGCTCTGCACATAGTAAGCGCTCAATAAATACTATTGAATGAATGAATGAATAAATATTTTTATCATCATCATCTTCAACATTGGGCTTTGAGCCTTAGCTCTTTGGAGCCACATTAATTCCTTTGAGTCCCAGCATTAATAAGGCCCAAACACCTCTCAATATAACCCTCATCTGTGTGAGTGGCCACCATTGCTTTAACCCCTCAAATGTCACCCTCAAACAGAGCCAGATCATTTTCTCTGCAAACTCCCCCCATCCCTTGATGAAACTCCTTCCCCTGCTACCCAAGGATCAGCTGTATTCACGCCAAAAGTCTTCACTGTCAAATTCAAAGCTTTCTCGATCTTGCAAATCAACTCTCTTCTCCCATTTAATGGCACTTCACTCTCCACTTCTCTGTTTGTGATCCCCACATTCACACTGCTTCACCCTCCTGGAACTCTTTCTCTCATAGAATGTACCTAACCACTGTTCTCCCCATCTCCTAAAATTCCTTATCCTCCAGGAAACCTCCCTTGATGAATTTATCTACATCCCAGTCTTATCAGTCCAACATCAACTTTAGCACTTAACCCTTAGGTAGTTCATTCCAATTTTCATCATTTTCATACCCATGTACATTTTATGTGTATGTTTATTTGTTTAGATGAGGGTTTCCGTGCAGAGAGTAGGGTATACTAATAGTTACGAGGCAGGATTGAGGAAATTACCATGAGCAGCACATTAAAAAAAATTAAAATAAATAATCGGGGAGTCATTCATTCATTCATTTGTTCCTTCGTATTTATGGAGCAGAGCACTATCTTAAGCACTTGGAAAGTACAATTAATAATAATAATAATAATTATGGTATATGTTAAGCACTTACTATGTGCCTGTGCCAGGCATTGTTCTAAGCACTGGGGTAGATACAGGGTAATGAGAGTGTCCCACATGGGGCTCACAGTCATAATCCCCATTTTACAGATGATGTAACTGAAGCACAGAGAAGTTAAGTTACTTGCCCAAGGTCACACAGCAGACAAGTGGTGGAGTTGGGATTAGAACCCATGTCCTCTGATTTCCAAGCCCATGCTTTTTTGGCTAAGCCACGCCGTTCAGCAGCAGAAACAATCCCTACCCAACAACGGACTCACAGTCTAGAAGGGCTCACAGTCCATCACTCTCCTCACTTTCAGAACCCTACTAAGATTGCATCTCCTTCAAGCCATCTTTGCTGACTAAGCCCTAATTTTCTCAGTTGACCCTCCCTTCTGTATCGCCTATGCACTTGGATCTGTGCCTCTCAAACATTTGGTATTCAACTTAGTGATATTCACCCCACCCTCAGTTCCAGATATCTTTTTTATCTTCCCTTTTCCCTATCTCTATTTTATTTAAATATCCATCTCCCCTTGTAGATTTTGAGCTACCTGTAGGCAGGGATCATGTCTACCAACTCTATTAT